>NC_134206.1:117934871-118237902 GCF_965140235.1 Caretta caretta | reverse complement strand
AGAACCAGTGGTTCTTGCTTGTTCTTCTTTAAAGTTCAGTGGGGCCTGGTGCCAAATCCTGCTTGTCTTATTCGACTATTTCATAGACCTCAGTGAGGCTCCATATCTGAGGAAGATCGATTATTTGGCCCACCCTCTGAAACTTTCATAGCCAATTGTCAGATAAGTAACTAATTCTAAAAAGAATTGTGTTAGATGGACATTGCCTTTAGACACTCAGAGTGCAGGAATGCTGTACAATACCAACATGCAGCTGTTCTCTTAACATCAGAACTTCTATCTAGAATTGTTTTAATAGATTGCGTGGTTGTTGCTGAGCAACTTTCTATGCCTTCTGCTCTGATTGGCTACTGCATTTAACAATCCACATGCATGTCCATAACAAGCACAGCTATCTCTTGATTCCTACTTTCTTGCCCATCTTTTAGCCCCACACATTTCAGTTATTCTCTCCTCCTCCTCCTCCTCTTCCTTCCTTGCAATCCGCTGCTGTCTTCAAGCCTTTTTAAAAAACCCTATAGGTGCACTGTTCATAACAAGGTTTAGTTGCCAACCATGTTTCTTTACCTGTACTGCTAATACATATCTATGTATATGCACATGTAATGTATGTACATACGATTCAAAAGCTGACGTACTTTTCTACTTCTCATTTATTTTTGCTTAGACTGCAAAAAATAAATGCATTACTTTTATTACGCTGGCTCTAAAAAATGTGCTGGGTGTTTCACATAAACTTAAGAAGACATGTCTTGCCTTGAAGAACTTTCAGCCGAAGTAGAATACATAAACCAGGGGGAGGAGGACTGGAATACAATAAATATTCAAATATAATCGTTAAATGAAGTGCGTTTCACTTCTGTTAATAGTTTCACTTCAAGGGTCTGCGATGCTTCAGTGTTCAGTAGCAAACGCTGCAAATAACGTTTACCCTGGAACTCTTGGAAGAAATTCATGGAAATGTTTCTGTTGGCTTTAGATTTTGTCAACACTTGCTTTGACCCAGTCTATGCTCTAAATTGTGCTTTGTTTAGAAGTTTCCTTTTCTCCCTTCCTCACAGCTTCCCACTGCCTTAGGGATGGGGCTTGTGGGCAGGGGGTGCAAGGCCAGGTCTATGCTACCAACTTCTGCCGGGGTAGCTGTGCCAGTGGTGTGAAGAGATGTGATGCTCTCTGACTGACATAGGTGTGCTTGCAAAAGTCCCAAATGTAGATGCAGTTTGACTGGCAAAACTGCACGTTTTCTGGTGTAGTTTGTTTTGCTTAAGGGTGGGAGGGAGGCTTGAATACGCTGTACCAGCAAAAGCACAGTTTTGCCTGTCTAGCTGCGTCCACACTAGGAATGCTTTGCCAATACAGCAGGGTCGGGCAAACTTTTTGGCCTGAGGGCCACATCGGGTTTCCGAAATGGTATGGAGGGTCGGTTAGGGGAGGCTGTGTCTCCCAAAACAGCCAGGCGTGGCCCGGTCTGTGGCTCCTATTCCCCCCCCCCCCCGCTTCTTGCCCTGACGGCTCCCCTGGGACTCCTACCCCATCCACCACTCCCGGATCCCCCACCCCTGACTGCCCCCTGCAACCACCCCCTCTCCTTCCTGACTGCCCCCCCCCCCCGGGTGCAGCGCCCTGAGGCTGCAGGGGAGAGGGGGCAGCAGGAGAGGGGCTGGGGGGCGAGCCTCTGGGGCCAGGAGCTCAGGGGCCGGGCAGGAACGTCCCGCGGGCTGTAGTTTGCCCATCTCTGCAGTATAGTATATCAGTTTTTCTATGCCAGCAAAGGCTTGTAGTGCAGACATGGCCCAACTGTCCACTTTCCTGCTTCTCACCTGCCTTCTCAGTACTAAGCTTTAAAATTAATCGGGAAGGGAAAATATTCCCTTTTAAGGGCAAGGGTTGAGGGAGAAGAAGGAGCCCGTTTATAAATTAAAATGACTTATTTGTAGGGGTGGCCAAGCAGCAGGGCATCGAGAGAACAAGGTTTCCAAACTTTTGAAAGCTGAGCCACCCTCCCAATCCCACGTAGGAAGATGAAACTCCCTTCAATCCTGCTACAGTAGCAGGGCAGCATGGGGGAGACTTGCACTACTACTCATCTAAGCCCCTCAGCCCAACTAGTCCTTTGCACCAGCTTCCCGCCAGCTGGGCACACCATGTACTTTTGGGAAAGACCGCTTGGAGGAAGGGCCAGTAGGGGGGAAGTTATTACATGGATGACCCTGAAGTTACAGCTGCATGCTGGACAGATAGACGCATAGGCTCCGTCCTCAGAATGTCTGTTCAGCCCAGCCCAATATATGGTTATTGCCTTGTTAACCAGGAACGCCTGCAACTACCTGATCTCTTGTGATAGCTCTTGGTGTCTCTCTCCCCGCAACGCTGTGAGCTCTTGAAAGCTTTCAGTTGTACACATACATATGTGAAAAGAGGAAAAAGGAGCATAAATGATGTGGACCATGTTGGACCCTAGCAGAGCTCTACAATCTGTTTGTTTTTAATTGTTTTTCAAAACATTATTAACAGAAAATCTCTGTCAGTGTCTCTTCCCTGCCCCCCTCCCCTTACTCTATCCATGAGGTAGTATATGTGGCAGTGAATGCAATACCAAGTGCCCATTTCTTTTTCTCAATGGGAGAGTAAATTAGCATGTCAAACTTGCATCAGTAACTGGTGTATATTTTAGCTTTACCCGGGTGCTGTAGTAAGTTTTACAGCCTTTCTTTATAACATTTCCCTGAGTTTGTGTTTTTCTTTCATGTCCCTCTTGTTTGCTTGAACTGGGAACACTCTTTGTGTTTGTGTTTACTGTCTGTCTTTGAGAAGTTAGCGTCCCTTAGGTGTGCAACTGAGAACCAGTCACGTGGGTGTGGCTGAAGGCTGGAGGAGAAATTGTAGACAAGCATATGCAGGAAAATACATATTCCAATTCCTTGTACTGTGGTGATGAGTAATCTTTAGGTTAAAGCAGAACAACATGATTTAAAATGTAGGACTTTAATATCTATTGCTTCCTCCCACCAAACTGAACTGCAGGGCAGGTTCCTTTCTGAGTGGTTTTAAAATGCTATAAGGGTACTGGAGCAATCTGGGAAAGTGTCTTAATATATTTTTTCCTCTAAGCTTGATTATTGGATCTTCTTAGGACCAAGTTGTAAGTGTGCATAGAATTTCAGGGAACGGAATACACAAATGGAGAAAAGTAAAGTACTTTCAGGACCGGCATCTCTGTCAAAGGCTGTGTGTGAGGGTGAGAGAGGACCATGATTTGGGCAATCTAAATGATTTGGCATTACCTTTCCTTAGTGTTCGTAGTTAAGTATCTACTGCAATTCTTCATAAGCATAGAATTCAGGCTTTTTCTTCAGTGTTGCCCCTGTCTTGGCTGCCGTCCACACACACGAGACTCTGACTTGAACGGGCTGGCCTGTTCTGAGGTAAAGGCTACAGCTCACGTAACCTGACCACTTGGCAGTGTGGAAGCTAAGCCACTCAAGTGCTGGTAGTCCTGCAGTGTCCTCCCACTGTTCCCCTGTGTGCCCAGCAGTTCTCCCACAATTCACTGGGGAAGAATCGTACTGCAGTGCTAAGAACCATAGGATATGGCCCCAGCGGTCCCAGTGCCTCACTCAAATGAGTGGATGCAACCAAGTGGACACTACGCTCGTGTGTGGCTTTGCAGTATGGTTGCTCACGCCTGAGCTAGGCCAGCCTGGGTGCTTTTATGTGGGTGCAAATCATCTGAGTTCATGCTGATGTGAAGATCCATCCATAGACTGGTGTGGGGAGAAACCTGAGCTAACAACTAACTGTGATGTACCATGTAGTTAAAATAATTAAACTTTACCTTTATCATTATGTTGTGGCTTTCGTTTTCATCTTTGTGATGTTTGGAAGTGTCCCCTTCTTGTGAAGTGCAAGTGCATTGTTTACGTTCTCATAGATTCATCCTTTGTGTTCCTCTAAAATAAAGGTTTCTGATCGACTGATACTTGACTCTATATTCAGTTAGCTTTGTGCACCTTCAGCCTGATTTTTGCCTTGTTTAGTTTTGACCAGGCTCTGATTTCTTCTTTTAAGTAAATACAGTAACAGCGGAGAGGAACAACATTTTGAGAGCACAATAATAAAAGTAACTAAGTGTAAAACTTTCAGCTAAGTATTACTACTCTGATATTTCTGACACTGCATATATGTGACTTACTCCCAGGGTGTCTCTAATATTCTGAAACCAAATTCAAGAGCCAAATGCTGTAATACATCTCTCTTAATTTGTGTCTGACGTGAATTAATTTTTGTACATGTTGATTATTCTCTAAACTACATAAATTTGGATTTAGTTAACTCTGCAACCTCCTTCTTTTGACTTACTAAATGCTCTTTTGTATGACGGCTCAGAGAATAATGGCAAGTAGAGTGTTTGATAGTAATACTTGGAGAAAAGCCAGCACTGCTCCTCTCTGTAGGTGGGGTGACTACCCTTCATAAACATGATGATTAACACAGTTAAAACGAAAAAATCCCTGAAACGCACCCTTTTTCCTTTCCATGTCATGCTCTGTTTGCTTGAGGCGATGATCCTGCACTTTGTGTCAGACAGGTGACTCAGATAAAGGAGATGGAAACAAAGTCTGAGTTTCTGGTTACTCTTCAGTATCATCCTTATTACCTTTTAACTGCATCTTTCACATTTAGTAACACAGACAGCTGTAAAGAGTGTCTGTGTAAAATTTTTTACTAAGTTTTTTTTTTTTTTTTTAACCAGGCAATCCCCCAAACTCTTAATTCTCCACTGTGTTACAGTGGACCAGTAGGAATGCACATAGCTGTGATGTTTCTGCTTTCCAGAATGCACCAATGTGTATTTAAATGAACATCATAAAGTTCTCAAAAGTGCATTGCAAAAGAACCTAGAGGCTTGCAGAAAAGCAGAATGGTGAAAATTTTGTCCTTAAGCCATGAAAGACAAAGGTTGCCTTGGCTGGTTTAAATGGGCTTTTAGGCCAAACTTCAGTTGCAGGCTTGGAGCCTGGAGGTTCATTAATGTCTGTCCTATCAGGTGCAATATAAGAACTTGAATATCATAAAATAGAAAATGTTTGCCCTGAATCTCTACTTCTCTTCTCCAAAATAACTTATTTTTGCAAGCCAATCCCTGATCCAACATTGTTAGTTTCACAATTGCACAAATTTATGCAAATCAAAGTGCAACTTGTGGGCCAATTGTGGCTCATGGAATCCTAAAATCTGGTCTCTAATGGCTCATTCTGTTCTGCGATTTTCCTTTAAACATGGAGGTGTCACTTACGGAGACCAAAAAGTCTAGAACCTTCATTTAAGTTTTTGTAATGGTTTTGTGAACACCTGGGCTTTACTTTTTTTTTTTTTTTTTTTTTTTTTAAAGCTTCATGTTTTCTGTAAAAGTGTCTGTTTAGCTGGAGGGTGAAAGACAAAGCTGATAGACTGCAGGTTTTCATGGCTCATGAACTCTGCCAACCACTTTATCACAGAAAGTTCCAGTAAAAGAAAACACAGGGTTGTCTGGCATTTTCTGTATTTGGGTGCCTTTTAAAAATACAATTACAGCCAATGTAAATTATTATACAAAATAGATGCAGTTCTCAGGATCCTAGAAGGTTGTCATTGTCCTTCCAAGTTGTAAAGTGGATCCCCTGCGCTGAAATCATTTGCTGCCTGAGATAATGGTTTAATATAGCATTTGAAATACTTGGAGGCTTGTAAGAAAGTCCATCTCATTTGTGTATAGACCCACAAGCAATGTACTGAAATTGTTGTATTAACAGTCCATATTCTTTAGATGACTCTTTTGTTTTCCTTGCAACTGATCAGTCGCAAAATGCTATAGAAGTCTGTTCCACTCACCGCCCCTTCTCCTGCAAAGTCTTGAAATAATGGTAATAATTGAGCCCATGTGTGACCCCCAGCATGAAAGAAATTGTACTATGAAAAGTACAGTTTAAATAGTTTGGATTTTTTAATCATTTTAATACACAAAACTTAGAGGGGCAGGCTCTGAAGTCAGGGCATTGCAGGGGGGGTGGAGAACCCTGCTGAACAAGTACGAGTGGATCTGTTGGCTGAAATTCTGCTTATTATCTTAACAATTAATCTTTCACCCTTTATAACTTAAAACATGAATAACCTGCCTGATACCCCCCTTGCCCCTCCGAATTCTTCAGTCTCCCACTTTATTATGGATCTCAAACCCTGGCCAAATCGGTCCTTTAATACTATCTAGCCAAATGAAACCTTGAAGGGATGTTTTTGACCTTGGTTGTCTGCAGTTACTGAACATTACCCACTTGTTATGAAGGCAGAAAAAAATGTTGACATTCACAATGTGAAAATAAATATTTGAAGATAGGTTTTGGTCTGCTCAATTTGCACTGTCAGCATAAACAAAATCCTTCCCTTGTTTTCTTTGTAAGGATCCTTATTGTAGCCTTCACAATACTCGGCTGTATAATCTGAAAGCCTTTCATAGAAGACATATTTACATTGAGTGTTTTTTTTTTTTTTTAAATGTATGTTTGTTTCTTTCCTCCTCCCAAATTCCAGGTCCATTTCTTGTATGCTCCCACCAGGGAGAAGGTTTTATACTAGTGAGTGCTGTTGCAACTCCCAAAAGCACAGTACGCTTTTATTAAATAAGATCTTATGGTTTTAAATGAAAGTCATTCTTCTTATTGTATTGCACACTTGTAGCAGTACATTACTATGCTCCTGAAGTTGGAAGGATCACTTTTACGATTCCTGGAATCCCTTGCCTTCCACATGGCCTGTGGTAGTACCTATATAGAGAAGAAAAGGAGTACTTGTGGCACCTTAGAGACTAACCAATTTATTTGAGCATGAGCTTTCGTGAGCTACAGCTCTCTTCATCAGATGTATACCGTGGTGAAGTGAGCTGTAGCTCACGAAAGCTCATGCTCAAATAAATTGGTTAGTCTCTAAGGTGCCACAAGTACTCCTTTTCTTTTTGCGAATACAGACTAACACGGCTGTTCCTCTGAAACCTGTCTATATAGAGAAGGAAGACCCTTTTTCCTGACCTAGTTCCCTGCAGGATAGTTAACCTCTTGTGATTCTTCTTCTTCCCTTGAGGGAAGAGGATCTTGAGTTCTTCCCAGGGGAATGTGGAAAGCAGCTGTAATCCTCCAATCAACAGACAAATCCAAATTACAGACACATTTAAACAACCTATTATTTAGGGAAGGGGAGAAAGAATAAAGAACAAGTGTTTACTCTGCATCTTGCATGGATGCAGTGACTGGAAGCTGCACTATGCAGGATGGAAAACCTGAGTTACAAAGACTCCAAACTGGTAGTTGCATTCTTCCCTGCTGTTAGCTGTGGCTCTGCCTCCCTCTATTTGCCCATTAGTCCGTGGTTTAAACTTTTAGCTCACCATGTCTCCCTGTTCCTGGAAGCGTAAGTCCAGCTCTTTGCCCTTTCCAGATATCTTTCTTCATCCTCACCTTCTGGCTGTCATGTGTGCTTCTGATAGCTCTGGCAGACGTGAAATCTGGGCATGTCCCTACTTGTTTCACTTGGCTCCCCTTGATGGGCCCTGCCTGTATGGAAATACAGGACGGATAAGAAATATTAACAAAATGGCTCAAATAATTACACTTGTTTGTCACAGCATGGCAGACCGTGTGTGTGTGTGTGTGTGTGTGTGTGTGTGTGTGAGGGTTCAGTGGGGGGGCGGGTCAGGGGAGCACTTCAGCATTTCCCCACCATTCAGATGCACCCATCTCTCCTGTGGAGTGCAGTCTGTGGAATGTGCGTTCAGGTGGTGATGGGTGTGCTATAACGGGGGTTCTCAAACTTCGTTGCACTGCGACCCCCTTCTGACAATAAAAATTACTACACGATCCCAGGAGTGGGGACCGAAGCCTGAGCCCGCTCAAGCTCCACTGCCCCGGGGAGGGGAGGCCAGCAAAGCTGAAGGGCTTCAGCTAAAGGCGGGGGGCCCTGTAACCTGTGTCCCAACATGTGGGGCTGAACCCTCAGGCTTCAGCTTTGGGTGGCGGAGCTCGGGTTTCAGCCCTAGGCACCAGCATGTCTAAGCCAGCCCTGGCGACCCCATTAAAATGGGGCTGCGACCCACTTCGGGGTCCCGACCCACAGTTTGAGAACCACTGTGCTCTAAGTAGCTAAATAGAACAGAATTCTGTGATAGCAATGTGACACTACAGTTTAAAGAGGTGAATAGTTTCTCCACATGAAACTCCAAGGGACACTTTTTAGGTACAGTGGAATTATTATACAAGTATTAATTTGGCCAAGACATTCAGATTAAAATTCTCCTATTCTCACAAAAAGTACAAGGCAAGAGGTCTCGGAGCATTTAGTAGACTTTGCATTTGGTTTAAGGTACTTCCAACACCACAGTGCCCCCTAACACTATGCTGGAGCATAGATTCAGTACAGATCAAGTTGGAAGAGTTACTACTAAGAGTTACTAGCAACTAAGAGTTGCTCTTTAGAAGTTTCTGATCCGTGCAGTGACCAGACCTATCTGTGCTTCACTTATGAGGTCTAGTTCACTTGTAGACTGAGGTGGTAAGACTGATCACTGGAAACTAACTGTGGGGAAATAGTGAGTTCCCCTTGGTTCACTAGCTACTTGAAAATGCGACTGCTGATTCTTAGAACATTTTCCCTCACCTCTCGTTTTCCCTTCCTAAACTGGATAGTCCAGTTTCAGTAATATTTGCAGTGTGCAGTACAATACTCTAATAAATATAATGAAGCCTGTAGAATGGTGGTAACAAGCAATAATGTTTTAAAATAATTTTTGTGCTTCTTCCCTTAACCTTCCTGGCAGGCTGCTGGCATTGTATAGAGCTGACGCATGAGGGCAGGTTTAATGTCTTTGGTTAATTCCCAGGTCAATAAGTGCTAAGAGGGCTGCAAACAATGTGTGCAACCCAAGGAGCAATGCAGGTAAAAGAGGGACACATTTCTAACCCCTCCCCCCCCCAAAAAAGGAGGGGGGGATGACCCCTTAAGATTTTCAGCTAGCTCTAGAAGTTTGGGGGCATCTGAAATCACTGTCTTGGTAAATAAAACTGTGTTGAAGAAGGTTTTGGTCAAGGAGTGCAGTACCCAAAATGGATTCTACCACGGCAGAAAACTCTTTTGATATGATTCAGGGTGATGCTTTAGTGGAAAATGGTGGTGGTGGTGAATTATTTGTATTACTGTGTCACCAAGGAGCCCCAGTCATGGATCAGCACGCCGTTATGTAGGGCGCCGTACAAACACAGAACAAAAAGACATCCCTTCGTCAAAGAGCTGCCCTGCGTATTTTTCAAGCCAGTGCTTAGTATCTAATTCTGTCTCCGCTGGTGCGTTGTTTGAATGTAGGACTTTCTGTCTGAGATTCAGGGGTGCCCTTGATGTCTTGTGCCCTTTCAGTCTGTCTGGTTCATGGCAATTATGGTAAAGGATTGCCAGACATATCCCATTATTTTAAAACCAAAATGAAGACATAGCACTCAAATGAATAGTCAATCCTTTGAACACACAAATAGTTCTAAAATATTTGAAAGGGTTAATATGGTAGAAGTTGAACCTTCACTAGCAAGCTCAGTATTTGTAATTTGCCATCTGTTCAGTTCTAGCATTGGTAGCAAATTTGGATTCTGTAATGAAGATGGGGTTCAGAAATCATGGCTGTCTAAAAAACCCAAACAAACCCTGAGCCATGTCTATACTTCAGCTTCCGTGATAGCTCTCGCTGGTTGAGGTGCACCAGTGGTGAATTAGAGCTATGAAGCTTGCTAGTGTAAAAAGGCTAAAGAGAATACCAGGGACTACAGTTCCAGAAGGTACTGAGTTCAAAACTACTTGTGTTATAATGGAAATCAAAGCTGTGAATCAGCGTTCCACTTAGACAAAACCCAAACCAAAATAAAAAGTTTTCTTTGTCTTTTAACTGCAGCTTGTATTAAAATGTAAGTAAGGGCAAAAAGCATGCTAGACACGTAGTGTTAGATTAGGTTTGCTATTTTCTCTGGTACAATAATAACCTTGTAATGTTCTTTTGGGTAAACAGGTGTGTGAATACTTAAAAGTCTGCTGAGTCTGATCTCTTTAGCTAAATCCATGGTCAGAAACAATGACAGACGGAAGACTGAGTTAAAGTGTTTGCTAAGCTGCTTTGTTTTTCTGCAGACTGATGCAGTGGTTAATCTATAACGACTACAAGGGGCGGGGAAACAAGTCTCCCTTTTCTGATACCAACCACAAGGACAACATTGCTAAAAACAGGATGAGTCTCAATAAGGAAAATCCTTGCTCATTATTGACATCTCTTTAAACAATTAAATCAGGATATCAGCTGTCTGGTCATAGGTGAATCATGATCTACTAATGTGGAATATATTAAATTTGTAAAGAAATAAAGGGGAAGTTAACCTGGTAGAGTGCTAGAGGCTGCCTTCAGAAAGGAAAGATTTTGTCTCATCTCCTGTTGAGTAGAAAAAGAATTATTGTAGATTTGAGTTTACGCTGGAAAAAAAATGTTAATTTACCAAAACCTAGAGAAACTAACCATTCCTAATTATACCCATAGGATGGAACCTGTTTAAGCACAAGCAATTCTGTGTGCCCACATCAGCTGTATTGTGAGCTATGAAATTTTTTGTCCTGTGTCAACAGCAGTGCCGTTCCAAACCCCTTCAATTGTGTTACTTCTGGGTATCTTTCCCACATCTCCTGGAAGCAGTGGATTCTGGGAGATTTTGAAAAGCCACTGGTGCACTATGGGATTGCAGTGGGGGAGGACTCTTTGTACTGTTTGTGCTATGCCAGTGACCTCTGTCTGCATTGACTCTGGAGCAGTGCAGACTGAAATTACGTTGAGACTTGCTAAGCAAGACTAATCTGAGTAGAATTTGGCATGACATGTTTAAGGCACTTCTGTGCATGGATGCAAGATATTTTATAAGAATGCTAAGAGGACAAAACAGTTCTTAGAATGCTAAATTTAATGTAGAAGATCAGTCTTAAGTTTTCCAGTGCTAGTGAATTGAAAGGAAACAATGGATATGTTTTGAGAATGTGAAGTTGTCCAGTGCTAAGTAAAATAAGAGCGAAGTCCTTGTTTAGACTTCTTGTTTTGCTTTAGAGTAACAGCCGTGTTAGTCTGTATTCGCAAAAAGAAAAGGAGTACTTGTAGCACCTTAGAGACTAACCAATTTATTTGAGCATGAGCTTTCGTGAGCTACAGCTCACTTCATCAGCTGTAGCTCACGAAAGCTCATGCTCAAATAAATTGGTTAGTCTCTAAGGTGCTACAAGTACTCCTTTTCTTTTTGTTTTGCTTTAGGTTCCTTGTTCATTCCATACGTTTAAGAACGGATTAAAAGGTAATATGTCTTTGGGCTTGGCTAGACTTGTGAGTTACAGCGCAATAAAGGAGCCCTGGGCGCACTAGCTCACTACCCGTCCACGCTGGCAAGGCACGTAGAGCGCTCTGACTCTGCAGCTATAGCGCTGCTGGTACTCCACCTCGGCGAGTGGAATAACGTTTGCTGCGCTCCCGCTGGAGCACCGCGGTGCCAGTGTGAACGAAATGTTGCTTTACTGCGCTCTGATCAGCCTCTGGATACGTCCCATAATCCCCTTAAGTCAAGTGGCCACTCTTGTCATTGTTTTTGAATTGCTGCAGGAATTTGAAAGCTCTGTTTCTGACAGCCGGCTGTTATCTGCGCGGAGACACAGCAAGCCATTAGTGTGGAATGCTGTGTGTGTGAGAGAGAGAGGCCGGGGGTCTCCTGCTGTCTGAACTTACAAGAAAGCATGCTGACATGCTCTCCCCGCCCCCCCCCCCCCCAAATCCACACTCTCTTCCCCCACATACACACAACACGCTCCCTTTCACACTCCACTGCATCCCACCCCCCCCATTTGAAAAGCACATTGCAGTCACTTGCATGCTGGGATAGCGGCCCACAATGCACCGCTCCCAATGCCGCTGCAAGTGCCGCAAATGTGGCCATGCCAGTGTGCTTGAAGCTGTCAGTGTGGACAGACTGCAGTGCTTTCCCTACTGCACTCTCCAAAGGCTGGTTTAACTTAAAGCGCTCTACATCTGCAAGTGTAGTCATGCCTTTTGTCTCTGTCTTCTCAGCCTGTGTGGAGAGGCTAAGGTGGCAGTTAAAATTGTCTTCAGTTGGGACATGGTCCACTTAAAATGGCTCTTTGAGGAACAGGGAATCGAGATTTAAATTTATTGCCTAAGAATATGTAAAATGCTCGTGGGCCAGCCACAGGAAGTTGCATTCCTTCCAAGGCAGAGAAGAAGGGGTTGCCCAGCACTCAAATCTTAGCTGAGAGGAAGGAAAAGAATCATAATTCTGAGGGATTTACTGATTCTTACCTAGCATTTGAGAAACAACGTTTGTTCTTAGTATATAAAATGATAGGTTTTATAGTATACTAGGGCTGTCGATTAATCATAGTTAACTCACGTGATTAACTCAAAAAGATTGATCACGATTAAAAAAATTGTTATTGATAACCGTTTTAATTACACTGTTAAACAATAGAATACCAATTGAAATTTATTAAATACTTTGGATGTTTTCCTACATTTTCAAATATATTGATTTCAGTTACAACACAGAATACAAAGGGTACAGTACTCACTTTATATTACTTTTGATTACAAATATTTGCACTGTAAAAATGACACAAAAAAAAGTATTTTTCAATTCTCCTCATACTAATACTATAGTGTAATCTCTTTATCATAAAAGTGCAACTTACAAATATAGATTTTTTTTGTTTGTTACGTAACTGCACTCCATAACAAAACAATATGAAACTTTAGTGCCTACAAGTCCACTCAGTCCTACTTGTTCAGCCAATCACTAAGAGAAACAAGTTTGTTTACATTTACGGGAGATAATGCTGCCTGCTTCTTATTTACAATGTCACCTGAAAGTGAGAACAGGCATTGGCATGGCACTTGTGTCGCCGGCATTGCAAAGTATTTACTTGCCCGATATGCTGAATATTCATATGCCTCTTTGTGCTTTGACCACCATTCCAGAGGACATACTTCCATGCTGATGATCATGTTAGAAAAAAAGCTTTAATTAAATTGGTGATTGAACTTCTTGGAGGAGAATTGTATGTCTCCAGTTCCATGGTTTTACCTGTATTCTGCCATATTTTGTGTTCTGGATGACGACGCAGCATCTATTGTTTGATTTAAGAATACTTTCATTGCAGATTTGACAAAACACAAAGAAGGTTCCAATATCAGATTTCTAAAGATAGCTACAGCACTCGACCCAAGGTTTAAGAATCTGAAGTGCCTTCCAAAATTTGAGAGGGGCGAGGTGTAGAGCATGCTTTCAGAAGTCTTAAAAGAGCAACACTCCAAATGCAGAAACTACAGAACCCAAACCACCAAAAGAGAAAATCAGCCTTCTGCTGGTGGGATCTGACTCAGATGATGAAAATGAATATGTGTCGATCCGCACTGCTTTGGATCGTTATTGAACAGAATCCATCATGAGCATGGCAGCATGTCCTCTGGAATGGTGGTTAAGGGACATATGAATTTTTAGCGCATCTGGCACGTAAATATCTTGTGATGCTGGCTACAACAGGGCCATGCGAATGCCTGTTCTCACTTTCAGGTGACATTGTAAACAAGAAGTGGGCAGCATTATCTCCTGCAAATGTAAACAAACTTATTTGTGTGAGCGACTGGCTGAACGAGAAGTAGGTCTGAGTGGACTTGTAGGCTCTAAAGTTTTACATTGTTTTATTTTTGAATGCAGTTCTTTTGTACATAATTCTATATTTGTAAGTTCAACTTTCATGATAAAGAGATTGCACTATAGTATTTGTATTAGGTGAATTGAAATACTATTTTGTGTTTTTACAGTGCAAATATTTGTAATAAAAATAAATATGAAGTGAGCACTGTACACTTTGTATTGTGTTGTAATTGAAATCAATATATTTGAAAATGTAGAAAACATCCAAAAATATTGAAATAAATGGTATTCTATTATTGTTTAACAGCATGATTAATTGTAATTAATTTTTGTAATCGCTTGACAGCCCTATAATATACTAAATGAATTGAGTCTTTGTTGATTAAGATTTTGCCCTTCAGTTCCTGTATACAAGTGCAGACAAGAACACTGGTAGTTGAGAGCAGGATATCTGGATTGATTAGTCATATGTAGGTTGAAACTGAAATAATTTGATTCTTGGTTTCGGTTATTGATGGGTGTTCCCACTGCCACATCCCACTGGCTAAAGGCTGCATATGTATATTGCTCGGGAAGTGAAAGAGGGAGAATCAAATGTTCTGGAGCAAAATTGAGAGCTCTCAAAGTTTGTTTTTACATGTAATATGACCTAGTGCTGAATTACCATTAGATTGAAAAAGTCTACAAAGTTCCATAGAAGAAGTAAGTTTAAAATATATATAGAGAGGGGGGGAGGAGGGTTTGATGGTATTAGAAGTCAAGAAAGAGATTTTCTTTGGATTGATTAGTGGGACATAAATTTGTGGGGTATCCCACTCCTCAGTGCATGCATGTATGTGGCTATTACACTGTTTGTATGAGACCAGGTGGATGGGGTAATATCTTTTATTCGACCAGCTTCAAAAGCTTGTCTCTCTCTCCAACAGAAGTTGGTCCAGTAAAAGATATTACCTCCCCTACCTTGTCTCTCTGATATCCTTAGACAGCATGGCTGCAACAACACTGCATACAACACTGTTTATAGGTCTGCTAAAAGCAGTTAGAAAGAAGCAGGCTTTCTCAACCTTCACCTTTCAGAATGCAAAACTAAGGCTAGTCTATACTAGAAAACTGTACCGCTTTAACTATACAAGTATAGTTTATAGCAGTCCGACCTTGCTTAGTGCTGATTTAGTTACACCCGATGCAAGCCCTTCTGTGCTGGTATAGCTTATTCCCATATTTATACTTTGGGATGTAAGAAAATTGCAGGCTATGATTTTGTTGCAGAAACCTCGACTATATTAGTGGCTTCAAAGTTGGAGGGGCAGTCAGGCCAAATTTAAGTGAGTGGCATTGTGACCTGGTGCACAGGGTCTCAATGCTACTAAAATTTGGCCTGGCTGCTCCTCTGCCTTTAAGAGCCAAACGGGACACACAACGTCTCTTCTGTGATGCTGTGCTAGTAGGCTACATGCCTTGAACCGCAACTTTAATAAGCCATGGCTGAAACTTTTGAATGAAAAAAACCCACAAATTTCTAACCGCCTTAGTTATACTGGTATAAGGTGTTCTTTATACCAGTGTAACTGCATCCACACTGGGAGGGCTGCACTGTAATATATGTTATAAGAAAGAGAACGCGCCTGAGTGAAGTATAGAAACTTCAGTGTATGGACAAGCCCTAAGCCTACCCCTTAAATCACACTCTTTGGGCCTTATCTACATTGCATCTTAACAGATAAGTATTTTTTGCTTTACCTAGTCAGTGAAACCAGGCGAAGTGTTAATTCTGTTTTAGAAAAGTATTTCTCAGAGGTAGAGAGCAGAAAGAAAGAATGTAGAGGAAACCATTTTCCTGATATTCTTCCTCCATCTCTGTTTGTGGGACACTTTAAAAAAAAAAAAAAAGCAAGCTCTTAACCTCTGCTTCATTTCAACAGGGCGTGTGGTTTTGTTAATAAAGGTTTTTTTCAAAGCATATAGCAATTACAGTAGTGGCTGCCTGGCATTCTGGTTAAGTTGCCTTTTTTTGGTGTGGTAGAGAATTAATGTTGAGTTCTAGACCAGTGGTTCTCAAACTTCATTGCACCGTGACCCCCTTCTGACAACAAAAATTACTAAATGACCCAGAAGTGGGGACCGAAGCCTAAGCCAGCAGCCTCGGGCTGGGGAGCTAAACCTGAAGCCTAAGGGCTTCAGCACCGGGCAGGGGGGCCTGTAAACTGAGCCCTACCACTCAGGGCTGAAGCTCTGGGGCTTCGACTTCCACCCTGGACCCCAGTAAGTCTAACGCCAGCCCTGACAACCCCATTAAAACAGGGTCGCAACCCCTTTGGGGTCCCGACCCACAGTTTGAGAGTCCCTGTTCTAGACGTTTGAAAGCTTAATTCAACCTTATGTAGCAAAACCATGTATAATAAACAAAGACATTTTGCCAGTTATTGCTGTTTTGACTTAATGATGCATGTTGCTTGTTCTCATCCACTGGCAATATATTAACCTACCGTGTTTCAGCACATGGAAAATATATTCTTTGTCTATTTTAATTGTTTGTTAAATACAGGGATCATTTCCTGCAGGGATTTGAAAAATGTACCTGGCACTTGGTAGCCTGAGGGATAACCCTAATTATCAGGTTTCAGAGTAGCAGCCGTGTTAGTCTGTATTCGCAAAAAGAAAAGGAGTACTTGTGGCACCTTAGAGACTAACCAATTTATTTTCCACGGAATGCATCCGATGAAGTGAGCTGTAGCTCACGAAAGCTTATGCTCAGATAAATTTGTTAACCTCTAAGGTGCCACAAGTCCTCCTTTTCTTTTTCCTAATTGTCAGGGTCATACTACCACCTCAGATAGCCACACCCCTGCAGTTTAAAGTTAAATGGAAGGTTCGTGGACAACATGTTAGACTCTTACATGTTGTCCATGAACCTTCTATTTAACCAAGTTTAAAAGAAAAAAAGGAACCTGCTAGTTCTCTTCCAAGCCCCAGGGCTTGTGTACATGGTGAGTTACAGTGTGACAAACCAGGGTGTGAATCTACAACTCATTTGCTTGCTGTACACTAAGTTGCTGTGTGGACCCTGCTACCACCTGTATGCTTTGACTTACTGAACTTCTAGTGTATGGTAGCAGGGTCCACACGGCCAGTTAATGCACAGTAAGTTAGTGTGCAGTAGATTCACACCTGGCTTGCCGCACACTAACTCTCCAAAAATTAATGATACTGGAGTAGGGTTTTATAGCCTTCAAGTAACCAATATAGCTGCAGCAGAGAGTATGTGGCATTGGAGGTGAGGGTGGGTGGGAGGAAGGTGGTCCACAAGGAAAGAAGTGTAGGAACCAATATCATAAAAGCACGGGATACTAATAAATTTTATCTACTCCTAACATGCTGTGTGAAGAGAGAAACTATAATGCCCTGGACGGGAAAATGTGTGCACACGCTGGACATTTTGTACCTAATGTTTTCTTTTTAGTGACCTATATGACAAGTACTGAATTTATCTGGTTATGATAGAGAAGACCTAGTTGGCAGCACAGGGATGACTAGAACTAGTTGGAACACACTGCATGGCTTGAAAGTTTGATGAATGGGGAGGGGAAGAGGAAACAAACTCAATGGAAACTTTTCCCAAATTCATTCTTTTTCTTTTTCTGCCAACTCTCTCGTTGGTTGGAAAGTTCGGGGCAAACAACTTCCATGAATGGTTTTCCCTGTGTGTGTGTGTGTTTTAATTAACTCTGGCACATGACTTTCCAGGCCTCTGCTATAAACTCAGATGGTACTTAGCATGTATTTATTTTGGATTATGCTTAGCACTTCACGTTTTCCAAAGAGCTGTAAAACCATTAATCCTCACATGGTATTGAGGTAGGGAATTGGTCCCGTTGTTTCCCAGATTGTGGCAGGATAGTGTTTGGGGGGAGAATGTACAGAGATTAAGACACAGAAAGGTTAGTGACTTGCTCAAGGCCGCTCGCTCAGTCGTTGGCAGAACCAGTGTTAGCATTCCAGTGCTCCTGGTTTCCAGTTTGGTCCTCAATCCACTAGAGCAGGGTTTCTCTACCCCTGGGTCGGGACCCAACATTGGGTTGCCAGAATGTTTCAAAGGGTCAGGCGGTGGCTCTTGTCCCACCGAACTGGCTGGGCTCAGCTTCCTTGCTCCAGGAGCTGTAACCTCTGGGGTCCCAGTGCCACTCAGGTTTGACCCAGCCGTCATGAAGATGGGAGCCCTGGTAGTCCAAATTTGACTGAGTGGCACTGCAACCCCATGAGCCAGGTCACAATTCCAGTCTCACAACCTTGGTGCAATCAGGGGGGCGGGGCCAAACCTAAGCGGTGCTGTAACCTCGAAGGTTGCAATGCCCAGAATGGAAAGCCAGGCCTAATGCCACTGCACGGGAGCTACACCTGTGTGTGGCGAGTGCTGGGCAGGACCCTCCCCTCCCTGGGGGACAGGACCCGACTTAAACCACCTGAGTTGGTCCTGAGCCCTAAAAGTTTGAGAACTACTGCTCTAGACCATGCTGCTTCTCTGAAACCCTCGTAATAATTTACAGTGCTACCAAGTGGTGGCGGTGAACAGTATGGGGCCTCCTTTTTGGTGGGAAATAGAGGACAGAGGACGCTGGATTGTTTCATGGCCTTTTTTCACTAACACAGCTTTTAAAGTCCTCCTAAACGCTCAGTGCTGCAGCAACCCTCCCATGAAGGTGGGCTGGATGCAGCTACCTTAGGGGGCCAGTAGAGAGCAATTCTGGATGCTCCTTCACCATCGGGTTTTAGTGTGACTCACCTACAATACACTCAGCCCTTGAGGACCTGGCATCAAAGTGCTTCCTTTGTCAGTATTTCCTTTTTCAGTTTTCGAGCCGGGGAGAGGGAGGAGAGAAGTATTGAAATATTAGTATTTGAAATGTTCCCCCATTTTTATTTTGTCAGGCATATAATTCTCTCTCTGTAAGTAAATATGCGGTAAGATGGCAATATGTGAACTTAGGTGCTGTTGTTACAAAGGTCTGGAACCTCTAGGTATGGCATGTCGGAGATTACTTGCTCAGTCTTTTCTCGAGTTCTTAAACTTAAGTAAACTTAATTGGGTAAGACACGTTAAGCAAACAAACATCTTTTACGTAGCAATATATACTATGTCTAGGACAAGTAAATGCTTTTCAGCTGCAACATAAATTGCTGCCTGCTGACTCTGAGCATCAGCATACTCTGTTCTTCAGTTCCTGTTCTATAGTGTTGAATCTTAACAGTTGTGTTTCCCCCCCCCCCCTTCTTTTAGTGGTTTGAGTCCAGTTCTACCTCAGTCTAGAAATTTACCTTATTAGACAAATAAAAAACATTAAATTGAAATCCTGTGTTGGAAATGGCCCAAGCGATCCTAAGAAAAGAGTACATTTTCTGTGAATGAAACTGCTTGCTTGTGCTGGTATCTCTTGACAGTTTTTTTTTAATGTGTGTATATCTGGTGTGGATTTTCTCAGAGTTGAAACAGCCAAAAAGAATAAAGGCTGAAGCGTCTACAACTCTGGAGATGATGATTTGTGTTGTGGATTTTGCAATTGTTGTGAAATGCAAAAGTGATCACTGAAGTAGGGGGATGGGAGGTAAAGCAAAGAGGAATTAAGGAGTTCAGTAGGGAACAGATAATCCCCACTGTGTAATTAAAAAGAGAGAAAGTTATTGGTCTGCACCAGGGATGACTGCAAATTGAAACATCCCAACTGGAGTTCAGGAAATAGGAAAACCACACCCTGGTCAATTACTCCTCTTTTCAGAGTCTGCCAGGCTAGGAGAGTAAAAAGACCAGTTTGGATTCCTCGAGCATGAGAATGTGTTAAAATCAGCGGCTGCCCGGGAGTGAATTGGAACCCAAAGCAGTTTATTGTTCTGTTGTTGTTAGCATCTAGGTTTCTAATGAGATAGTATAGCTTCTATGAAAATCCCTTTAGGGATTTAAAGGAGCCACTGTGCTTACATTACTCTTATTTTTTAATAGTTAACGGTTCTTTGAGTTTGGGATTAAACTAAAGTAGCAGAGACCTCTATTTTAAATCCTATCGTTGGTCAATGAGCAAGTAATAATTCTTCCCTTATGCTTTCTAGTTACTCACAGAAGAACATGTCAGTGTTACACAGAATGAAATGCCAATGGGGAGTGAGGGATGCTGTCTCACTTCCATGCTGATTACTATCAATACATTGAGAGAGTTCTTTCTGGGTAGCCCAGCACAGTGCAGTGGGCACAACAGGAGTCCTCAGATGTAGAACAAAGTTCTGTTCTGTGTTAATTTGATATTTCATGAGTTTCTTTGGCAAACTCTGATGACCTAAGATTTTAAGTTATTATAAACCGTTAAATAGTAATAGCCACGAGTAACATATTCACATACCTAGATATGAGAGTCTTTACAAATGATTGCCTTCTTGTTCACGTGTAGTTCAGGAGGCAAGAATCTCATTTTCCCCCTTTATTTCTGCTTCTCCAAATGTATTGGTAGAATGGGTAATAGGGTTTCTTCTTCCCTTTTCCCAGTTGGATTTTACTATCTGTTGTAGACAGTCTTCCTTTATGAAGTACACTGAGTTATAAACCCCAGACTTACTGTCAGATCTTTGGGGCAGGACCTACCTTTTGTTCTGTGTTTGTACAGCGCCTAAACTATTGGGTCTCTGAGTAGGACTCCTAGGTGGTACAGTAATACAAATAATAAGGCCTACTCCTTAGCAGGATTCAAAAAAGAAAAAGGATTAGACATCTAAATGGATCTAGCTGAATCTACACCAGAGGTTAGGCCAGCTTTAACTATGGTGCTTGGGAGTGTGGATTTTTCACACCCCAAGTGACATAGCTAGGTTGATCTAAATGTTCAGTGTGGACCAGGCCTGAGACTCTTTCTCTTTGCCGGTGGGAGGGTTATTGAGAAGGCTGTGGCAAAGCCAATGTATTATTTGCAGTCCTAAGATTCCCTAGAATCCTTTTAGTCTGATTCTAGACATGCATGTGGTACAGAGGTGGCTCTGGTCTCATTGGCCAGTCTCCTCTTCACATGTCCATACGGAGTCTTTTAGAACATTCTGCACCCTTTGAGGAGTTCTATGGAGTGGGCAGTGGTGCCGCTCTCTCCTTTGTGAGGATCTAGAGGATTTCTGTCCTGCTGTAAGGGCTCTCTGGTGGGTCGTTAGCAGAAATTATTCTGAAACCACTCTTCAGCAGGCCCGGATTAACCAGTGTGCACTCAGTGCACCCGCACAGGGCTCCCATCTCAGGGGGGCCCATGGCCACTGGGATGGGAAAAAAACAAGTGGCATTGTGTCCCTGTATGCCAATTTGCAATGCCACTCGCTCAAACTTGGCCCAGCTTGCCCCTCTGTCATGACAGGATAAGGCAGGCCAAACCTGAGTGGCACAGGGCCATGTGATTGTGGGACGGGTATGGAATTGAGTGGAGCTGGGTGTCCAGGGTAGGGAGGAGCCACCCTAGCCCATGGCAGGAGTCGAGCACTGAGTGGGAAGGGCGGTGGGGGAGCTGGTGAGTGGCCAGGAATGGCCTGTTAGTAGTTGATGGGGGGCTGAGGGTTAGTTGCTGATGGGTTGTGGGTGAGCGGTGAGTGTTGCGGGGGGGCTGTGTGGTGTGAGCTTGGGGCCTGGAAGAGAGCCAGCTGGTTAAAACTCAATCCAGGCAAGATGGAAATGATGCTGATCGTTTCTATGCCCTGTAAGATTTGGGTCCTGTCTTCCTTGCAGACCCCTTTTCCTCCCGCAGTTGAGGCGTAGCCTGTTCTGCGGCAACCTCTATGTCAAGTTTTTAGTGGGGTCCTCAGGTTTCTGCCTACACACCCTGGAAGTTCTGCAGCAGCTTCTTTGAAATTCAAAACTTAATTTGTTCATTGAACTAAAAAGAAAATGAATAATACAGTTGGTATTGTTTCCAATATATCGTCTGTTTTGGCATTACAATCAGTTGGTTTTATATTTTCAGCCAGCTACCCACTGTAGCTGCATTGGTATAAATGCAAATTGTGGCTTTTCTTGTCTACACTTGCAATTTGCACTGGTTGCAGCTTGGTGTCTGGAGTCGGGGCAAATTCCCAATGTAGACAAGGCCAAAGTGATTTCCTTCTGTCTTGCCCACCCTCATCTCCAGGAGTGCACTTAACTTTGGGAACAAGTCTCAACTCCACCATTGGTATTTTGGCTGTTGAATTGGGAAGGCTGGGGCTCATTCAGTTCTTGTATCAAACACTTTTATTAATCCATTTATTATTTTAATGGAGTTGATGCTTACCATGAAAAAGGGACATAATTATTCTGTTTACATTACCAGCATTTAAAAAACTCTTAATTTTTAGCGTGAACTATTTAATATTCTGTTAGTTCTAAGGTATCTGCAACACCAGGGTAAATGCCTGCTTACTTCAGTATTGTGGAGTCTAATTTTACTTTCATTTACATCACTGTGTAACTCAGTCAAAGTCAATAATTGAGTTACATTGGTGGGACATCGCTATGGGGATTAGTTTCTCCCGTGCTTGCATGGTTTCTTGCCTAGTGTATAATGCACACACCTAGAAACAAAAATACTTAAAAAGCAAGTCATTAATGTTGCAAAGTCAAGCACTCAAAAGTGAGGAAATGCCAGGTTTACAGTTGCCCTTTGTGCATCTATCCTATGCACTGAAGGAGGCAGGAGTCCCATGGAAAATATAGTATGTGATTATGTAATTAAAAACTGTATTATAATACCTACAAAGAGGTCTGAATTAAGGGTGCACAGACAATGGGATAGTCTCTGTGTAATCAGTTACATAGAAACTTATGTTCAGCTCCTCAGTTTGAGTTAAGCGGCATAGCTCTTTAACCTTCTGTCTGTCCCTCACTTTCTAAACCGTATACAGAAAAGGTAGAACAACAATGTTTACTGTGGTTATGTGAATCTCTCTAACTATGGCGTTCCTTGGAAACCCAACATTTTTGCAAAATATAGCTGTGATTATGTACATGCTCTTTTCTTCTGGCCTTCCAGAAAATTTGCTTTTTCAAGTCAGTCTTGCTCAAAGCGATCAGAGGGTAGATACATACTGTGGATCTGACTCTATTCTTGGTCATATTTATGTAAATCCGGAGTACCTCCATTGGCATTAGCGGATTTTACTTCATATGCTCATCAGTGTGACTGAGACCACAATCTGACTCCTGTACTCAGTAATGGATTATTAATCATATGGGAAGGGAATGTGCCATACATCTGGTGGAGTTGGAATTTGCTCTTTCTATTTAAAGAGATTTGTCTGTGGTTTTCCACCCCCTTTCAGTTAGCTACATTTTTTTTTCCTAATTGTTTGGGGGATAACTGTGCAGCATAGCTTTCCTTGAGGATTATCTGCAAAGATTTAAGACTTGCTGATTGCTAAAAGTGCAGAAGGATCAGTATATTTTACTTTGGATATCTATGTAGCTTTTAAAATAAAATATCAAATATTTTAATATTGTGCTTTACACCATCAGAGCAGTATGCAAACATTAGCCAGTCATTAGAACACCTCTTTGTGGTATTTTAAAGACAGGCAATAAGAGACCAAGAGCTTGTCTACACTGGCACTTTACAGAGCTGCAACTTTCTCGCTCAGTGGCATGAAAAAACACCCCCCTGAGCGCTGCAAGTTTCAGCGCTGAAAAGCGTAGACAATGCACCAGCCTTGGGAGCCATTCCCCTTGATGGCACAGTGGCACGGGAAAGTTACCGTTAATGGGGCAAGAAACAAAGTAGCTCTGCCAAAGAACCTGTGGCAGTGGATTGCCCAGTATCTCCACGAGAGTTTCCTGGAGATCTCTGAGGCAGATTCCCGTGAAGTGAGGGAGTCAATCAACAGCCTGTTCCATTGCTCAGACTAGACAGTGGTGGTACAAGCATCATACGCACACACAAGCCTGCTTTCTGAATCCCTCCTGCCCCCAACAACTTGCTTCAGCGATTCCCAAAATCAAATCCACATGCCGGGGGCCTGCTGTCCTGTTTGCACTTTGCCAAGATCCGACAGCTGTGCCTGGCTAGCCTCCTTCAGGGTAGAGAAGAGCTCCTGGCTGCATGCATCTCTGACCTCCAAGTCGTCCTCTGCCTCTGGGTCTCCCTGCCCCTCCACATCCTCATCCAAGATTTCTCCTCCTGGTGCTGTCCACTCTCGACTGGCATGCAAGTCACTGAAGTATCCACAGTGGCCTTGGCAGTGTTTACACCTCTGGAGTTACAATGCAGAAAGTTGCTTTACTGCGCAGAAACTTACGAGTGTAGACAGGGCCTAAGTCAGGATTTGGTGCAATTCTTAAACCAGAGAATAGTTCTGGTAAAGTTTGCGAACTTGCCTCTGTAA
Organism: Caretta caretta; assembly: GCF_965140235.1. Lineage (NCBI taxonomy): Eukaryota > Metazoa > Chordata > Testudines > Cheloniidae > Caretta > Caretta caretta. Next base: position 118,213,780 of record NC_134206.1, on the reverse strand, counting down.
AACATGTGCATCTAAATGGTTTATAAATATCTTGTTTTATTTGTACATCGGCTTTCAAAATTCACTCCTAGCTCAAAATTTTGCATGAAACTACTGTAACAATTGTTGGCAACTTTGGCTTGAAGACAAAGGCAGGGGGAATGGACAGACCCATGCCCAAGGGACAGATGCACTTCGTAATGTATACTTGTGCACACGCCAAATCAGGCAGGGATGGAAATGACTGGGTGCTTTTGCTAATTATCTTTTTCATATAGAGAAGGTTTGGCAAACTTAAGCAAATGGGGAAACCAGAAACCACGTGATTTATGCAGTCCACGACTTTGAACGAGCCTAACTGAAAGAGTGAAAAATGTTTTTGGCATTCCCTGGAACTGCCAAAAAAAAGTTTGTGCAGATTTTTCCTATTAAAACAGCAATAAAAAAGCACCTTAATTCTGTTTATTATGGTAGTGCCTAAAGGCCAGCCAAGAGCGAGTCTCTGTTGTGCTAGGTACTGTATAAACATATTTAGTCTGCTAAACATTTTTCAACCTCAGAAACCAACATTTTGCTTGAACATTTTTTTTGTTAGGAATACTTTGTTCTCTTGATCTTAATAGAGATTTGTCTGGTAGTGTATTGATATCAATTCCCAACAGATGTTTTTAGAGTGAAATAATCCAAAGTAAAATATGGAATGCAATTTTTAAGTCAAAGGAGTTCAGTAAGATGTAAGTTGTAGTAAATTTATGTATTTAAAAAAATCACTGTTAAACTGAATCTTAGTATTTGGCTTTTAAAATATTTTAGGGTCAGGATATTGATTTGATGTCAGGATAAAATTTTCAGGATAGGACTTTATTTCTGTACGAATGACTTTTCAGAGGCAGCTCATGTCGTATACACAGAACATTGCTGCATAATATAAACTACCCAGAAGACAGCTTTTTTTGATGTGTCATTGTCTCAGGCCAGGCCTACCCTATAAACTTACATACAGGGGTTCTCAGACTTTTGTACTGGTGACCCCTTTCACATAGCAAGCCTCTGAGTGCGACCCCCCGCTTATACATTAAAAACACTTTTTTATATATTTAACACCATTATAAATGCTGTAGGCAAAGTGGGATTTGGGGTGGAGGCTGACAGCTTGTGACCCCCCATGTAATAACCTGGTGACCCCCTGAGGGGTCAGTTTGAGAACCCATGCATTAGTATAACTAGGTAGCTCAGGAGTGTGAAAAATCCACACCCCTGAGCGACGCAGTTATACTGACCTAACTGCCTCCCCACCCCCATGTAGACAGCGCTACGTTGACGGGGGGCTTCTCGCATCGACATAGCTTCCGCCTCTTCTGGAGGCGGATTGTCTACACTGATGGGAGAAGCCCCCCCTGTCGTCATAGTAGCATCTTCACTGAAATGCTCCAGCTGCACGGGGACAGCTGCGCAGCTGAGTGTTTTACGAGTCGACATGCCCTCTGTAGTATGGAAGCTGGCAACATGAATGAATTGACAGGTATTTGGCGGTGCGGAGTTTACCACATGGCTTTCAGACTAGTAATAAAAAGAACTGATGTGAGGGAATCAGCACAGTTAGCTAATAAAAGGAACTGATATTCTGTTTTTAGGGCCTGGTCTAGCAAACCCTTACTCTTTTTTAGTCTTTATTGAAGCAGTTAGTTAGTCAAATCACACAAAGGCTATCCATGTGAGTGAAGATTGTAGGTTCAGGCTCCTGGATAGCCCACAGTTTCTTGGGATGTGGAAGGAGAGAGGGAAGTAATCACTTTAAAACATTCTGCAATGCAACTTCATATTGTTCTGCGGAGGAAGTCCTGTTCGTGGCATGTTAGTTTTTGAGAGAAAATAATACAGGTGGTGAATTTATCAATACACAAGAACTCTCTATGCAACACATTGACCTTTCAGATGTGAAGTTTAGGTGAGAGGGTATGTATGTATGTTTGTTTTTTTCTATAGCATATTTCTAATTAACATCAAACTAAGTTGAATAAATTTGGTTTCTCTGATATATTTCCTTTGTAACAGAGAATTAAAATGACTTATGGTGCTGTTTAAGGTAAGGTAATGTAGGGGGAACGAGAGATTTTTTTTTTTGTCTCTTACATTACACTGTGTTAACTAGGCAAAATGAATAAAGAATTTTGCATTTGTTACTAGATATGGGATCTAAATTTAGATTCTTTTTTCAGAGGTTGGGGTATGTGTCAAGCCACTTTGTATTGAATGGTGAAGGGGTAACGTTGTTGCATAGAAGGTTTTTTATTTTGGTGTCACAGTTTAAAGACTAATTGGAAAGATACTTGTATGCTGTGCTGAAATTCTTAAAGGCCTCCTTGTAGACTTCCTAGCAAAGGCCTTTTGTTCTGTATGCAGACTGTTTCTCAATTCACGTGACCACAGCTAGGGGATAAATAACTGCTGGACATGTGCAAAGCAAAGGATTTACTTATCTCCCCCTCACCCTCTATGGGTCCATGACTGATTTCTTTGAGCATGGCCCAATTTTCCCCCTACAGTTAAATTCAGCTAAGAGAAAAATCTACACTGAAGTCACTATAAAATCCATGATTAGTTTCTCTTACAGAAACTCTAAACAGCTTTAGTATTTTAACTGGTAGTAACTCTTGGTAGCTTTTTGAACAGACTGTTTGTTTTATTGCCCCATGCAGCCTCTTTAATTTTTCTTAAATCTGAAAATCAGTTGTATGTAATATTTTCCCTCCTGCTTCAAACATGCTCTTCTTGGTTTCTTTTGACTTGTTTGCAGAAGGCAATGTCATTAATTTGGCTGTAGCTAAATGCTGCTGATTTAGCCATGCCTTCATGTGGGTTCTGCAGACCACTGGTGGTGGTGGCATTGCACACGACTGACATCTCCACCTCTGTTTAGCTTGTACCAACAGGTACTTGAGTAGTGCTCATTCTTCTTTCAAAAGACTTTATGGGGTTGCAGGTGAGGGAAGAGTCACGATGTTACCAACTGTATATAACATGCTTTAATGAGCCGTTACCGTTCTCTCTCCCCCTCTGCCCTGGCCAGATAGGAAAACGTTCAGTATTGTACCTAATTGTTTTATATTACAGATCTTCTCATCTGGTGTTCTTCTTTTATTGGCCCCTCCTCTGACCACATTGTACAAGCTGCATGCAAGATAGTAAAGCCCATCTATAGAGCCAAGATTTCAGACTTCACCCATTGGGCTTTGAGTATTCTTTCCTCCTTTCTTTCCTTTTTATCAACAGCTTTTACTCCTACATAGTTTATTTAGAAAGAAAATTGCTAAACCTAGTAAAACTTGAACTCCCTTTATTATTTTAAACTTAGTATCAGAACTGTATCTAAGGATTTAATACTGACTGGTATATCTACAATAAATCAGGTATTAAATCTCTGAGCTTTGTCATTTAATTTTATTGAGGGGGTTAGATCACTGCACATTCTTGACCTACATTCTCTGTGTTATGAGGGAAGAGGAATTAAAGTACAACTCAGAAGTTGATTTTTGGGGGGGAAGGGCAGAGGTACTTTATAAACTTAAATCTTTTGGAGGCTTGGAACAATAGGTACGTTAAATAAAGTGTTAATTCTTGGCAACACTGCGTTAGGCTCTGGGCTGAAGATCAACAGAGCTTAGAAGCCTTTCATAAAAGCTGTGAGGCTCAGGAGAATAAATGTGTGTGTGTGTGGGCGGGGGGAGGGATTAACCCTTTTTCTAAGAAGTGGAACTTTTAGGTTTCTTTTATAAAGTAAATATATTTGATTGGCGATCAGCTTTTCCAATGTTGTGTAAGTAGGGATACCTACATGAATGCAACATAAAGCACCTACTTACTGTTTAACGCATTGGGTGGTTCCAATACTGTCCCCTAATAGATTTTCTAGGAGTGTTGCAAATATGAAATTTGGGTGTTTTTACATAGTGCAAAGTGCAAGGAGAAATAACGGACAATTCACAGAATCTTTTGATTACCCAGTTCAGAATATCAAGCTTGCATCTGGGCTGCTAGAACTTAATGAGGTTTTGAACCCCTGTGGTTCTGGGTACTTTCAGAACTAGTTTAGCCTTTGAAGATGCAGGATACTTTTTTTGTACTGAAATATGACTAAATAGGAAACAAATCACTGAAAGGTTTCAGCCTTTCAAACATGAAGTTTGGATAAAATCTGTATGGTGAGCTTGAATGCTTTATGAACTAGTAGCAGTGCAGTTGCAGGAGTAAATCCTATGTATTTATTTTTAGCCTTTGATATTGTCTGTTGTGGAACCCATCATTACAAATGGTTTATGTATCTATTTATCTTATTATCATCATTCCTTTCTTTACTCTATAATTGTTACCAAAACAGCAAGAGTTCTGCAGCTGACTCTGTGGTGGGACTTTAAATAACTACTGGTGGTCTTTCTTGTCTCTGGGCACTACCCACATCCCAAACACTGCACAGTTGAGCAGCTTTGGCATGTGTGGTGGTCTGTGTTTAGGAGAGGCTCTAAGCTGGAAAAGAGAGGGATGTTTACCGGTCAGGTCTGAACTGTGTGAGAGAAGTTTGAACAGCATCTGCCTGCACTGTGAGTGCCTCAAGCTGGAGTGATTGCTCGTTTGCTTTCAGTAAAATTCACAAAACATTATACACTCTTGCCACCTACCCACACCAACCTCCCCTGCACTGTTACTTCCGTGGACTGCAACCGCTTCGTGCCAGATAAAATATACCTTGTTTTGGGTGAGATAACATTTGTACTGTTTGTAAACTTAACCTTTTGCTCTCTCTCTGTTACATTTCTAAAGTGCTCATCACCCCACAGTGTTTGGGTGCTCTGATCAAAATTGTCAGATAGTCGTAGATTTAGCTTAATAACAATCCTGATATTAGCAACTAGTTAATGCCAACATATTCCCAGAAACCAGTCCTGTCCCATTAATATCAGTGTTAATGGGATTTAGATAACGACAATGACATGCTGCTTATTAGAACCTTTTTTAAAAATTTTTTTAAAAGAAGTCCCCAGCTTCAGGCAGGTTTGCGAGGCTGCAGACAGGGAAGCCACGACCCAGAACTTCCTTCTGGGACTGCAGCCCTGCAAACCTGCTTGTTCACAAGGACCGCCTGGGAGGTTAAGGGGCTGAGAGGGGAGGCTTTGGCCAGGGCAGTAGCAGGAAAGGGGCTGCAGCCTGGATGCAGGAGCTGCATGGTACCTCTCCCTGTACACTTCAGGCTGTGCCTTGCCTGGGGGTTGCACACAGGGAAGGAAATTCTGTGATGTGCTGAGCCCCAACTCTCAGAGAAGCTCAGGGAGAGAGACAATGCCGCCCCAGCGCCCCCACTCCCTGTAAAAGCCCCGGCATCTGGACTTCAGCCCCCCTCCCCACTGCTTCCTTCCCTGGCTTCTGCGTCACAAACCTGCCTTCCTGCTTATCAGGAACTGCCGGATAATGGCAACCTTTTTTTGCTGGCAACGGGAAGGGGCTGCTAATAAACTGAAACTACTGTATTATTTGTATCTTCAGAGAGCTAGGCCTGGATCAGGACCCTATCATGCTAGTCTCTGTGCAAACACAGAACAAAAGGGCTGTCCCTGCCCCCAAAGAATTGACGATCAATGTGACTAGTGATTTGGGGTTCCTTAACTTTGGGTATCCAACTAGAGACACTTCAGTGGGGCTTGGTTTTTCAGAGGATGCTTAGTACCTATCCTCTGAAAATCAAGCTCCCTCAATGTATCTTAATTTGAGTCCCCAGATCACTTGTTGATGCTGAAAATATTTAGCAAGCAAAGGATATGTTCTGAGGTTAATCAGCTTTTTCTGCGAGTACTTCTCATACTAGTCTTAGAAACTAGCTCAGTGATTTATAAATTATTGTTCACACCTCCATGTTAAGTAACTGTTCCCATATATGGACTTAAAAAAGGAAAGAAAAAATAAAAAGCAAAGAAACAACAATAACTGGCAAAAAAACCCATTGAAATTTCTATGTTTTCACTTTCATTTTGAAATATTTGAAACGATGAAGTACTTGGATTGTAAGACCCGTGGGGCAGGGACTTTTTGGGGGTTTTTTGTTTTGTTTATACAGCACCGGGCACAATGGGGTCCTGCTTCATGAGTTGGGCTCTTAGTCAGTATTGTAATACAAATAATTATTAATAGAGCAGATACCATTTATAGGTCTGCACTGTCTTTGATGTAATGTTTTTGCTAGTGGAGAAAGCAAATAGTTCTGGCTGCATTTACACAGGACTTCTAGCTACCGTTAAGAGGCAAACTTAAGTATGGTTTAAACTCTTATGGCTGAACAAAATTATAACATACTTTTGTTAGCCATTGTGGAAGAAGCCAGCGGATGTCACATACATCTGAAAAAACATGCTTCAGATTAGGTAGGGATTTCAGGTAGACAAGAACACCCTAGTTAGCTAAAACTGGCTTATAACCTGAACTGGCCATAACATTTCAATGGTACTTAAGCATGTTGTAAAATGCATTAGATATCTACTGTTTCAGTAGTGCTTTTTTTTGGAAGAAGCAAGTTTTGTAGAGAAGAGTCATGAGCTCAAACAGCTAGAGACTTTGAGGCGAGGCAGGAGCTGAGGGTGAGCGTACACATTAGAAAATGGACAACCAGTCAAATTAGTGAGAGTGGACCAGTTTGCCCTAAGTGACTCAGATACCATTTCTTTATTTAGCCATATCATTTTAGCAAGTTTTGGCATTTTCAATTTGTACCACAAGTGTTTTACAATTGCTGATTAATCTTTCTTATGAGATGAAAATTCTCTAGAGATTTAGGGGTGAAAGCCTTTCTATTGTAGAAGAAAAAATATGCTTGTTCCTCTAGTGCAAGTGGGTAGTTATCTCTAGAATGTGGTCATATCTGTGCTCAATTCTCAAATAATCGTGTATGATACCATCTCCGTGGCATTTCCTCAGGAAGGTTGCAACCCTGTGATCCCTGACACCACCCAGAATGTTCTGGTAACACAAGGGGGGAGTTGTTGTGACCGGAGACAGGAAGAGAAAAAGGAGAGAAATAGCATAACTTTGAGTGAATACTTTCTTTGCAGCAGGAGATAAGTGTCTATTGCATCTTTAGTCTCCTGCCTCCTTTCCAGCACCATTAAGTCTTTTAAGTGTAACAGAGACTTAGCTGAGGCATGCACATATCCCAGCTGGGAGAGTATTTACCAGGGCACCGTTAGCTGTCAGGGTCATGTACATGTAACATGCTGGTGTAATATGTTTGAGTCTCCCTCTAAGGCTATGTCTGCACTTCAGCCAATGTTGGCATAATTTACGTCGCGCCGGGTGTTAATAAACCATCCCGAGTGACATAAGTGCTTGTGTGCACAGTGCTAGGCCGATGGGAGAGCTCTCGCTCGGCAGCATAGAGTGTCTGCACCAGATGTCCTGCAGCAGTGCCGCTGCATGGGTACGGAGGCACCACGCCAGTGCTGTACGTGCAGACATGCCCTTAATGTCTGGCCCAAGTTACTTTTAACAGCTTACAACTTAAGCGAAAGGAGCCCTCCTTTCGCTTTCCAAGGGAGAAGCCTGTTCTCTTGGTGTGGAAAGGGAGGGGATTTGATTCCTGCTGAAGACCATGGTGTTTGCAGCCAGTGTCCTTATATATAGAACAAAAGGGCTAACTTGCATTGCAGCTGTTGATATACCTATGCCACATGTCATCACAAGTAAAATAGAGAGCCCTTTCTGGGTAAGGCTGATCCGCTACAAATTTGAGTGGGGCTGTAGGGCCCCCCCTCCCTCATCAATAAATTCTCCAGTGGATAGTTAAATCAATAAAAGTGCTTACATTGTTGTAAAAAGCAAAGTAAAAATATGTTGGAATTACTTTGTTTAGCAAATTAGGTTGATCTCTAGAAAAAAAAAAATCTAAGTATTTCCTGGTTGCTTGTTGCTCATAGGAGTGCAGAACCGAGCAAAGCAGCAGCTGCAGCACTGCCCCCGAACAGTGTCGTGTGGAGTTGGGACCTTTTAACTTCTCTCCTTTCACCTTTTGCTTAGGCCTTGTCTGCCCTGGGGTTTACCCAGTGGGATCGCTGCAGAGTGCAAACCCTGGGTGTAGACACAGTGCAACAGTGTAAACTGGGACTCGCATTGGTGTAGGTTACCCTGGGTAGACTCATTCTGGCCTACTTTGACACTGGACTCTTTGTGCCTTCATGCACAGAATGTGGATTTCCTGTCCCTACTGTATCCCTAACCTTCTCTGTGCACATGTTCTCAGGTTATATCTTGCCCAGCTGCACCTTTCGCCCCTTTCCGGCATGTTCTTTCTCTTCTTGCTGTTGTTGCTTCCCTACCTTGCCACCTTCATGTCCAATCAAGGAGTGGAACGTGCTTTGGCAGCTGTGCTGGAGACTAACAAAACACCCTTCTGCAAATTGTCTTGCTTCTTGTGGGAGGAGCAGTAAGTCTTAGGGGTGTGAAAAAACACCTCTCTGAGTGCAGCAAGTTTCAGCGCTGTAAAGTGCCCGTGTAGACAGTTCACCAGCGCCGGGAGCCACACCCCTTGTGGAGGTGAGCTTTTTAGAGCACTGGGAGAGCTCTCTCCCATCGCTCTGCTGTGACCACACAAGCCACATTAAAGAACTGCCGCAGCAGTGATTTAGCATTGCCAGGGTAGACTAGCGCTTAGAAAGGGCTTTTTACCCTTATCACGTTCCACTAGGGAGATCTCTCCTTCAAGACATTTTTTTCCAAGCTAGTTTTTTAAAATTATCCAAAAATGCCAAATTCCTTGTGTGCTCTAGTGCATGACTCTGTACCTCTCGAGATATGAAAGAGTTGCTCCTTACAAACTGGGGACATTGGCCTTCCACTTGGATTCAAAATGGCAACTTGTTCAGTCACATCAGCAGCACCAACCCCTTTCCCCCCTGAATGGCAATTGGAGGTCTCCATTTCAGGAAAGACTCTGAAACCAGCAATATGTTGCCCATATCTGGCTAGGGTAAAAAGGTAAGCTCTCACAGAGGCAGGTTTGGAAAGGACTACCTTTGTATTGCTACTGTGTGTCAGAATTAGTTATGCTGATAAATAAGACTTCTTTTAGCGTGGCAGTTTGTAGAAGGTCATGGAAATGTAATAAAAATAAATGGCCTGCACCCCAAATAAGCTATTTCCCTGTGTTTGTGTAAATAACTAGCATTTAGCCCATCACAGGCACAGTGAAGCCATTTGTTGCCATAGCACAGCAGATCTTTTGTGAAACCAATTTTTTTGATTTCTTCTTCTTCTTAGTCTGGTGGAAGCAGAAACCTAATCACCCAGGTGCAGCTGGTGCTTGCAGGCAGTTCTCCGATTTGGTTCTTTGTTGCTGCGGTGGTGGCATTGAGCTCTTGCTCTGCGGCAGCCTCCGGTGCAGCCCATGGTTTAACTGGGTAACTAGCCTTCCTTGTTCCCAGTGAAAGTGATATACCATGACATGAGCCTAATTGTGCATGTATCCCAGAATGTCAAGTCAAAGATATGCTAACAAATACAAAAATCATGGACTCAGCTCCACCTTAATAAATTGCTTTGCACTTCCATTGTACCATTCAGACCCCGATTGGAATGCACTTTGCATAGATCCTTGTGAAGAGAGGTATTTTTCCTCATTTTCCAAAGAGGGAAAAACTGAAGCAAAGAGAGAGTAAGTCATATACCCCAGTCTCACAGCAGGTCTCCGGCAGTGGTTAATTGTGAAACGCTACTGAAAATGATGTCCTTGGCAATGCTATTTTTTCTAGTTGAACTCTTTGGCATGGATATGGCCTTATAGCAACCCTGTACTCATGGTCCTACTTTCTTAATTTATGAATACTTAATTAGAAGAACTAAATATCTTCTGATTTTAGTCTTTAAGATAATGAAAGGGAATAGCGTCATGGTTATGGATGAACTGCTGCTGAAACTCTCTGCTGTAAAATATGCTGCCAAGCAGGGTGCAAGCGAAAAGGAAGTCCAATAAGCTTAATGTTTAATTGATTCAATTTAAGGCATATATACATATGTTAAGTATGCATTATAAATTTAGCTTCTAGCAAAAGGTTTAATTAAAGTTGTAAAATGATTCCATTATAAGCCCTTGATTGTAGGCCCTCAAACTAGATGAAAAATTTCTTTGGGGGATGAAAGTTTCCATATCTGTTTCAGCCCAGGAGTGGTGAATTTTTAAAGCGGGTCTTGGGAGAATTGCTTAGCCATTTGAGTTCAGCAGGGTGAAGGAAGGAATAGAGTTTGTCATTTTACAAAATTCCAGCTTTTTTTACTTGTGGCTGAAGCTGAAATTTTAAACTAAGGAAAATTATCATGATGGAGTTGTTAGCTGTCACTACTGTATGCATGTGCACATTTCACAAGCCTTCAAAACACCCTGAACATTCTTCCTTAAAATCATGGGAGTGAATAACATCACAGAGCTTGCATTTTAGACGTTCAGCAATTTTGGGGGCATTCTGACCAAAGTGTGCATTTTAAAGAAGTGGTTCTACTTTTTTTTTTTTTTTAAACCCCAAATAATTTTGGCTCAGCTGTATATTTTATACCTAATTTAGAGAATGCTTTACTAGTATTTGTGGCACTCTACAGTTTGTTACACGCTTCCCAGTACTTATTTGTTTCTGCCCCAGAGAGCTTACAGGGTAAATTCAGACATGTTGCAGCAAAACAGTCAGGAGGAAGGGCAGAGTTTGTAGAACCAGTTCTAGTCGGAATTAGGCCTCCAATTCAGGAACACATACCTGATAGCAATGCTGTCCTAAACAGAGACAGGCTTATGTGCTATCTAGACCAGGGGTAGCCAACCTGAGCCTGAGAAGGAGCCAGAATTTACCAATGTACATTTACTGTGGCTCTTTGGCATACATCAGCGGCCCCCCCATTAGCTCCCCCGCCCCCCCAGTACCTCCTGCTTGCTGGCAGCCCTGCCGGTCAGCACCTCCCCCCTCCCTCCCCATGCCTCCTGCCTGCTGCGATCAGCTGTTTCGCTGTGTACAGGAGCCTCTGGGATGGAGGGGAGAGGAGCAAGGGTGCAGCACGCTCAGGGGAGGCGGCGGGAAGGGGCAGGGCCTTGGGGTAAGGGGTGGAGTGGGGACGGGGCCTAGGGTTGAGCTTTGGAAAGTTGGCACCTGTAGCTCCAGCCCCAGAGTCAGCACCTATGCAAGGAGCCACATATTAACTTCTGAAGAGCCTCATGTGGCTCCGGAACCACAGGTTGGCCACCTCTGATCTAGACTCAGGGCCACTGATTTTAAGCTCTAGTCCTAGCTGGTATGGGGGTAGGGGAGGAGCACACTTCCCCTGTATGGAGCAGCTGGGGCCGGGTCAGACCCACCCCCAGAAACCTCCCCTGGCTCAACACCCCCCTCCCTGCCACTTCCTGCCCCATTACTCCTCAGCTGTGGGGAGAAGGATCAATGTACGGGGAGCTGCTCCTCTGTCCACCAGACCCCGCAATACAAAGACTCCCCAGCCGAGCCTCATCCCGTGCACCCAGACAACCCCTGTTGAGCCCCCCACGCTCAAACTCCCCACCTTGATGAGCCCCACCCCCTGTGCACCTGGACCACTCCGAAGAGCCCCCTGCACCTCGACTCCCACTCCACTGAGCCCCAACCTGCTGCACCTGGGCCCCCACCCCATCAAGCCCCACTCCCGCAGCATCTGAACTCTCCCCCACCCCCCCAATCTTCTCCCTGCTTAACTCTATCCCCCTGGCTGAGCACTATACCCCTGCATCCGGACTTCCATGTTTGCACCCAGACCCCCACAATAAACCCCAACCACCTTCACCTGGACCCCCTTCAGAGTCCCATTGCCCCTGCACCCCCAACCCCCACAGTCAACCAGCTCCTGTGCATCCAGATCCCCCCTGCACCCCACAGCTGGATCTCTCCCCACCACCCCCCACCAAGTCCTTCCACACTTGGATCCTGCTGGGCTGAGCCTGCCTGCCCACACTTAGTGCACCTGGAGTGGAGGGGCAGGGTCCCAGGGTGTTTCTGGGGCAGGCTCGGCCCATGCACTGTGTCAGGGTCAGGTGGAGCCTCACCATCGAGTTTGTGTCCTGGGAGGACTGGGGGCTTCAGGGTGATCTCCCACCTCCATACAGCCAGTGGCCTGTGCCCCCCATTGTCATGCTGGAGCCTCCACATTTATTAGTTGGCAAATAAAATTTGCATAATTGTGCAAAATTTTAAAATATGTTGTGCAGAATTTTTAATTTTTTTGACACAGAGTTATTAATTTTTGGTGCAGAATTCCCTCAGGAGTAATATCTGTACCCTAATCACCATCAAATGTCTTCTGATCCTAGTTCTTAATTTTCTTGACCTAACAGAGATGAAAATAACAGGTTTATAGATCACTGCAGCTTGTTTCAGGGCTGTACTGTTAGTCCAGTGAAGGGTTTTATTTGAAATTTGTCTCTGTAGAGAAGGTAATTGAAATGCTTCATCTTTATTGTTCCACTGAATTCATAATGTAGTTGTGTATCTCCCCTTTAAACATTGCTTATTACACGCAATTATGAAAACTGCCCTACTAAGTACATTATTATCTTGAATCAGGTCTTAGTAATATTATAATCGTCTAATGAGTGTGAGGGACATAAAATCCCATTTTATTTACACTTCAGGGCCTAATTAGGAAGGTGCTTAAGCCTCTGTCCGTAAGAACCCCATCTGCTTCCGGGGTGGGGGGGAGGGACTGGCTTACACAATAGTTCAGATGAATCATTGGTATTGATTGTATGATACATTTTTTTCAGTGGCCATAATGTTTATGAGTGAATGGGGAAACACTGAGTGAAATTGACCACTAAAGATGCAAGTGAATGTGCACCCTAAAGTGGTCTGTAATGCTGTACAGTACACTAATGTATTGAATATATAATGAACAATTTGAGAACAAAAAAACATTTCACTGCAATTTTGAGATTTCCTCAGCTCTCCTCTTCCTGGTAATCTTAGGTAAGATCTGTGCAGTCATAATGCTGCGATAAGCTTATGACAAATTTTATGTCCTTCATCAAACAAGGGAGGCCAAGGGACGACTGTGCTGCCCCAGTGCAGTGTGCTGCTGATTTGCTCTTTTAACTGAGAAGTGTGGGAGGATTTGACCAGATTGTGGAGCACCATAGCACATCATTCCTTTCTCACCACCTTCAAAACATGGACTCTCAGAGGGACCCAATGCGTTTTAAACCTGGAAGAATAAACACTTATTCTAAGGCATTGTCTACACTACAGGGAAAAGTAGATCTAAATTACGCAATTTGAGTTACGTGAATAGCATAACTCAAATTGATGTAGCTTAGATCTACTTACTGTGGGGTCCACGCTACGTGATGTCGACGGGAGATGCTCTCCTGTCAACTCCCTCTACTCTTCTTGATCCTGTGGAGTACAGGAGTAGACAGGAGAGCGATCTGCGGTCGATTTAATGGGTCTTCACTAGACCTGCTAAATTGACCGCCACTCTTCGATCCCCTGCTAAGTGTAGAGAGGCCCTAAGTATTGCAGCAGTGCCAACTCCAAATAAGACGGGATATAAATGGCAGCCTTTGGCAGAGAGTAAGCTAGCATTTTAGCCTTAAAAGTACAAAACATCTCTACAGAGATGAAGTTTAGAAGTTTTTTGCATTCAGGTTTATAGATAAAGATCTGCATTTCCTTCCAGTTATCTTCCTGTCAGCCAATTTCAGATTTGTAATCTCTTTTATAAATTCGTCTAAGCAGCGTTTTAAATCTTGCTTTTAACCAAACATAGATTTTTGTTTTGTAAGGAAGATACATTGAATATTGTTTAAACCTGTTCATTTTCTGTTGCAATATTGAGGAGCAATTAAACAACTAGCACTGACTTTAAAAATAAAGGATGAGTTCTATTGTCTTAATGTGGCTAGTATTGAAGTTTCTTGAAGCTAAAAGATGTGCTGAACATATGAGCTCCTTGAGTACCTTTGCTCTTTCATGAAGAGGGTTTTCATTCTATTGAAATGGATGCAAAACTCTAGAGAGCTGCAAAGATCTCTTCTTACAGGCAAGTGGCCCAATGAGGACACTCTAAATAGTAATATCTTTAAATAGAAACTCTTGGTTACTCAGACTGTTCTGCTAAATTAGCATAATTGTTTGCAGCCTGGGTTTTAATGACGGCTGGAAGGTTTATTGTTAAAAGAGCACAATCTATCATGAGTTCTTTGTGCTACCTGTATCCAGGCATTTCCTCAAAATCATCTGTGCTCTTCTTCCCTGCTTCAAAAGGCCAACAACCCAGTCCATCATACTCACCTCAAACCAATGAATATCTGAAGAAATGTGTTATAAGAGGCAAGTGTCTTTCATGAACTGGTCACTATTAGGAGTTGCCCAACTCAGTTGGCGGTACTTCTAAATGTTTTTTTTTTTCTTTCTTTCTAACCTGTCTGCCATTGATTCTTTTAGCAAATACTTTTATAGCCTTCAATAAGAGTTCCCTCAGGCCTTTTGGGAAAAGGCATTGATTATCTGTATCCTCTAGTTTGCTAGCTCAGAGGAAAGGAAATCTGACTCCACTTCCTCCCGTTCTCCCTCTTCATGCTCGGGATTTTAACTTCAATTCTGTAATATCAGCTGCCTTCCTCCAAAATGTCTAAAAGCTCTGGATATGACACACCTGTTGGAAACATGAACTCTTCAGCTTCCTGGTTTAAAATGACTATTCACGGGAAATAATTTTTAAACATACTTATAAGGCACCAATCTCTGTAGTATCTAGGCATTCAATAATTAATACTTAATTTTTCCGTAGCAGCTGCCACCTCAGGACCTCAGAGCACTTTATAAACATCAGTGAATTATGTCTCACAAACAGCTATGAAGTTGGTTAGTACTATCCCTATTTTATAGCTGAAGAAGCAGAGGAATAGAGGAAATTGAATGACTCACTGAAAATTACACAGGAAGTTTTTGGCTAGAGATGCAAACAGAGCCCAGCTCACTCTACTCTCTAACAGAGCCCAGCTCACCTACTCTCAAATCTTTTGTCACCAAGAAATACACCGTGATGCTGTAAAAATTCCTGCGAGGGGAAAAATAGTTATCTAGCTAAAGCAAACACCCTAAATTGGTGTGCAAGTCACACAGATGCCTCCAGTGGTAAATGATCTTCATGCGCCCTTCACCTTTGAATCCTGCTGTGGCAGCACATTGCACTGGATAGTGATTTACTATTGAAGTAAATGTTTTCTCGAACCAATTTGGAGTTTCTGGGGGCTTTTGTGGCAAAAAAACGTGAAAGCTTGCGGGTGTGGGGGGACGAGAGGGTGAGGTAGAGAGAGAGAGATATCTGAAGTTAGAGTTCCTCCGTGGGGACAGCTCTATTCCCAATACTTGGCGGTATGGCAGTATGGTTTGGACAGACAATGTATCCATGTAATCTTGTATTGAGAAACCATGACAGGAGAAATGAACTCTGTTTCCTCATTTATCAATGTCTCTCTTTTGGGAGAAACAGTTTCCCAACAATACATGGGCTTATGAGAGATTCTCAATCAAAATCACTTTGTCTGAACAGAGTGTGGTCACTGAGGCCAGGTCTACGTAAAAAAGTTAAATTGACCCAGCTGTGTCGCAAAGGGATGTGAAAAATCCACACCCCTGAGTGATGTATTTAAACTGACCTAATCCCCGTTGTACACAGAGCTCGGGCTTAGCTAGGGAATTCTTCCATTGACCTAAGTACTGCCTCTTGGGAAGGTAGATTTAACTACAGTGATGGAAGAATCTCTCCCATTGCTGAAGTAAGTGTCTACATGAAGCGGTGCAGCTGTAGTGGTTTAAGTCTAGACACCCTGAGAATGTTGAAAGTTGAGTGTGGAGCGGAAACCAAAGGAGACTCGTATGTATGGCTCTGCTTGCTTGTAGAAATAAAATTTCTCAAGTTCTGATGCCATCACACTGTTGCCTGCACCCATAGTAGAAGTATTTTCACTCCCTTAGGATAATGAACCCTCCAGCTTCCATTTCTTACCCAAAGTTATGAGAAAAGTTATAACAAGGCTGCTTTAATTCTGGTACCAGTATGGCAGTGCAGAACCAAATAAACTGACCTTCTGTAGTCCATTTCTTTTGTCATTTAAAGTGGTTTTTCCTCTCAGATTACCAGACTTTCTCCCCCAAAGGTGTTCATGCATGACAGGTTAAAAAAACTGAATCTAAAGGCCTCACTCCTGAACAGATTTCATTGAAGGACTAAAGTTTGGTTCCAATCTTAATCGTGTTCATTGCAGTCTACTCAGTGATTTCTTTCGGGATGTGAATTACCTCTTCTCAGCGTATACTGGCCTGAACTTTTCTACGCTTCTGAATTTTGTGTTTTGCAACACAAAGTATAAGGATTGCAACATCTAGTTAAGTATATACCTATGATCAGATATTTTGCGTGTGTAACTTTATGGCAGGGTCGTATGCAGAACGCATTGCCATTAGGTGGGTGTTAGTATAGTTTGTGGACAAATTCTAGGACAGTCACACATTTTCTTTTCACTGTCTGATTTTAAGGAACTATTGAATACAAATGTCTTTTTGGGTTGTGGGAAAGCCTCAAATAGAACCCCTGACAAAAAGCTGTGGCCTGGATAAGAAATTGATCATACAATGGAAAAAAATATTTTAGACACCATTTATGGATAACCAAAATGAGGAACTTCACCTAGGAAAACTCCCTCCGGTGCTCTACAGCTCTAATCAGTTGCTGTCAATGAAATACAATGTCTGGCAATCCTGTAAAGATTAGTACTTGGTGGCATCACCTTTTGAAGAAATTAGTGGAATTTCTGTCATACTTTAGCTAGCATCATATTCATGCAAATTAAGTGGGATTATTAATAAGTGTATGTTAAATAGTAAAAACAGACTATGTCACAACTTTAATATAAATCAGACCTGCAAGGAAATGGAAGTTAAGGCTGTGACACTTGGTTATTAACCCAGGTAGTTTGTGAGTGTGTGTTGAGGGGGTAGCTTGTGTGAAGGGATGGAAGCAATCTCAGAAGTCATCAGCCTTAACTCGAAATGTTCTTTGTGTTCCTTGTATGTTATACATACTGAATACAGTCATCCCCTGGAATCAGATCTAGTCAGATCTTCCATACCTAGTAACAGCCAAATTGGGTCATACTTCAAATGAGCTAATAAACTAATGAGCAGATGAAGTTGAAATTGTGTAGTACTTGTCTTCAAATGTGTACGTAAAGCAACACGTAATCTAATTTACTGAAGTCTTAAGAAAAAAACATGAAATAGCTAGATACTACAATTAATTTAAAATTAAATTAAACAAGTGGACATTTAATGATAATTTTGATAGAGACCTAAAAGTTAGTAGCTGGTGATAATTTGTACTTGACTCTTCCTCCCATCCCCTTGCGTTCTCTTATATAGGATTCTGGGATATCCACTCAGAGTGCAGGCTATTCCAGCTTCTTGTTAGTAGCATCCTTCCAAATAAGTCTTGGTTAATATCCTTCTGACTCAGTGTTGCTTCTTCTTTGGCTGCAGGAGGGTAGGTGTTAAGCAAAAAACCCACAGCTTTTCACAGGTGGAAAACGTTTACCTTCCCTCGCTGCTTAAGGAGCAGCATTCAAAGCTACCAGGTTGGAATGTTCATTTTTGTTTTAACTTTAGCCAGGTATAGTATATGACCCTTTTGGTTTTCCTTGCTGTCCCAGTTGCAAACCTATCTGTGGCTTTAGGATTAGAGGGTTTTTTTTTATCACAGGCACATATGTTTGAGAGACATGCTCCAGCAAATGGGAAAGGAAGTTGGAAGTAGCACAAGGTCTTAATATCTTTGGTTCTTGAATCCCCCTTTGTCAGTTTTGACTGAAGCACCATCGTAGGCTCTCTCCACAACGAGACATGGGAGGGCAGACCCTTGTGCCTTTGTGGAACTCCACGGACTTCTGTATGATTCTGTGCAGGCACAGCGGACACCTACGTGGTTCTTGGTGTAGATTTGGGGCCTGAGACAGGAAAGAGCCATGTCTAAGAAATCTGTCTTTCAGTTGTGTAGCAGGTGCTATGGCCAGTTGGAGTCTTTAAGCAGCCCAAGATGAGCATTGTTGGGAATCAGTTTTTGTCCCCTAGTGGAAAACCTGAAGTCATGTACCTCAGGTGAAACAGCAGTAATTGTCTAGGCACAGGAGAGGTTCGTCAAGGTTGGGAGGATGGAATCGTATCCCATGTCCACTCTGCAGTACTTCTGCAGCCTCAGAAAAGCAAGTATATAGCCCTCTCTGACACCACCCTCTCCCTCAGGCCCTCTCCTGTCCCTCTCCAGTGAATTCAACCAGTGAATTCATGCAGTCACCACCGAACCACCCCTGGGCATAGGTCTCCGCAGGGAACACAGCAATGTGTATGCAGAGGGTATGGACTCCTTGCATTTCAGTAAAATTCTTTGCACCTGTGTAGGTAATGGAGGGTGGTGGGGGCAGAATTTGGCCTTAAAATATTGAGTTTAAGAGAATACCAGTAGCCATACAATAATCCAGTGTGAAGTTTCCAGCTGTGTTGATAGTGTCCAATAAAACAGGGCCTATTTTTGTAAACACTTGCAGCTGAATGTAGTACTCAGCACTGCAACTGGTCCCATAGGTTTCTGTGAGACTGCTCACATTTGCAAGTACTACACATGATAGTATTTTGAAAGTCAGGCCTGTTGCGAGCCAGTCATGAATTCTGCTGTGACAAAAATTTCATAGGTATGCACTGTATAATCGAGCAATCAATTCCAACATACCGAACTGACTTTTTTCAATTTGATCATATGGTTATTGTAATTCATAAATAACATTCAAACATTGAGACAAGCGATGGTAAATTTAAATGAAAGTTTTAAAGAAGTCTAAACTTCTAAGAAATCCAAATTTTGTTACAATTGAAAAATAAAGTAATTGCTTCTTACCCAACTTCAGAGCACAGTAACTTAGGAGAGACCCACACATGAGAGCAAACAGGAATATGATGTCTCAGAAATTTGGTCCGGGTAAAGAGCTACTTCTGAAGACCTAGAAATTCAGCTTAATGAAAGTTATGAAATAGCTCTTAGCATGTTCATTACTTTTTTTTTTTTTTCCCCTGTGTGTGGTTGAGATATGGGGATGGCAGAATCAAAAGGGATGCAGTGGCATTATGATTGACAGATTAGTACCATGGTTTTTAATTGGAAGTCTGTGCTCTTAATCCTAGCAGCTGCAGTTGGTGCAATAAATCACTGAATCAGCCATTAAGGTTCTACTTGTAACGTTTTGACAAAGTACCATGTGGTGGTCAACATGAGTCGTAGCTCCTGTGTCAACATTTCCCAAAGTTGTCTTATGCAGTTAGCTAGCATGCGCGCTCGGAAAGTCTTGTCAAGGGTGAACGATCAAATGCTCCTTCAAAAGATCGAAAGCTTTTTGTTCATTTTCATGTTTGTTTAAAAATAATTACTGCCTAAAAGGGACATGAAATGAAATGTGAAGAGGGGGTAAAGAGATGGTAAGAATTTCAGTTTGGTTGTGGCTTCAGGATTTTGTATGCTTTGTTGTCGGGGTTATAAACTTTGTGATTAACAATTTAATATTGGAAGAACAGACAAATTTTTGATTAGTCACATTTAAAAAAAATATTTCCCCTCTGTGATAGTAAAAAGCCTCTTTTTGAAACCGATCTTTTTCTGTTGTGAACACCAAAAGAGAAACAGATATTTTTTTTGCCGTAGCTTTCAGTTGCTTCTCCTCTTTAGCTACCATTAGAACAGATCTCTACCATGCATAATAGAAAATAAATAGAATAGAAAAACTGGACTTTTAGTTTGTGGAATCAGACTTTTTATTTCACATTCAGGAGGGGCAAATGCTTCATCTATTGACAAAGCAAATGAGGTGTTGGTCTGGCTTTTAGCTTTCTGGTAGTAAAATAAGTTAGAGACATGGAGTAATTTTTGAAGTTGGGAAAGAAAAGTGAAGTCAGTCTTGGATCCAGCCAGGCAGATGTTGAAACTTTAAAGGGCCAAGGCTATATGGAATGACAGCTGACCACTTGATCTGCGTGTGATCTGCGTTGATCTGCGTGTGCGCCCTTGCTTTGCCTCATGGTTTCATCAGAGGTGATGAAGGGTTGTGTGGACCGCCTGTGCCCTCAGTTCTTTCTCACCGCCTCATGGTCTGAGTCAGAGCTACTGGTGTCCTCTCATGTGTGATCCACCTTAAAAGTGTATAGTTGTATACAGTTAGCTTTTCTTGCAGCATTTGCCATTTTTACTGTTTTAACATACTTTTTCCTTTTTAGTAGTATTTGGAGTAGAACTGAGACTTAGGGGGAATCTGTTTACTCGTTACCTCACTGCCCACCCCCTGTGCCTAGGAGCAGGTACTGGACTATGCTGAACACTTCAGGATTTAAAACTTGCGCCTCCTGCCCACGTTCCTTCTCGATGAGCAACAAACATCAAAGCTGCCTCTACTGCTTGGGAGAAGCCCACATTTCATCCACGTGCAGTATCTGCCAGTGCTTCCTCAACTGTACATGAGAATCATAGAATCATAGAATATCAGAGTTGGAAGGGACCTCAGGAGATCATCTTGTCCAACCCCCTGCTCAAAGCAGGACCAATCCTCAATTTTTGCCCCAGATCCCTAAATGGCCCCCTCAAGGATTGAACTCACAACCCTGGGTTTAGCAGGCCTGATGTACTTTAAAAAAAAAAAAAAAAATTGCTGGTAGTTTGTGTCTCTTTTGCTAGTTGCTCTTCAAATTCTTTTTTGGCCTGCCTAATTATACTTTTTACACTTGACTTGCCAGACGTTATGTTCCTTTCTATTTTCCTCAGTAGGATTTGACTTCCAATTTTTAAATACTCTGTTCTTCAGACATGGTGGCATTTTGGAGGAAGGGGGCGTATACATATAGTTTGAGCCTTTATTGTGATATTTTTTAAAGGTCTCCATGCAGCTTGCAAGCAAGTATTGTGACTGTTCCTTTTAGTTTCCATTCAACTAGCCTCCTCATTTTTGTGTAGCTCCCCTTTTTGAAGTTAAATGCTACTGTGGTAGTCAACCACCCTTCCTCTCCCCTTCCCCCCACATGGGCATTAAATTTAATTACATTATGGTTGCTATTACTGAGAGTTCAGCTATATTCACCTCTTGGACCAGATCCCAGGCACCAGTTAGGACTAAATCAAGAATTGTCTCTCCCCTGTTGGGTTCCAGGACTAGCTGCTCCAAGAAGCAGTTATTCATGGTATCTAGATATGTTCATCTCATCCTAAGGTGACATGTACCCAGTCATTATGGGGATAGTTGAAATCCCCCATTATTATTGGGTTTCCTGGTTTTGCAGCCTCTCTAATCTCCCAGTGATTTCCCAATCACCATCCTGGTCAGGTGATTGGTGGTAGAGTCCCACTGCTATACTCTTCCTATTCAAACATGGAATTTCTGTCCATAGAGATTCTATGGTGCTGTTTGATTCATTTCAGATTTTTACCATATATTTGACTCTATGCTTTCTCTCACATATAGTGCCGCCACTTCCCCACCAGCACAACCTACTCTATCATTCCTATGTATTTTATACCCTGGTATTACCATGTCCCATAAATTATCATTGTTCCAGCAAGTTTCTGTGATGCCTGTTATATCAACATCCTCATTTAGCACCAGGCACTCAGGTTCATCCATCCTAGTATTTAGACATCTTGCATTTGTGTACATGTCGGGCTCTCTACCTTAAGAAGCACCTCATGGAAGTTGCCATGAGGCCTCATTCAGACCCAGGTTGGAGAACCCCACCCTGTGCATCGGCCTGAGACAGCCAGGTGTGTGCCTCTGGCTATGGGGTTGGAGTCTGGTTCCGGCCGTACCACTGCTGTGGATCCTATGCTGGGGCCTAGATGGGAGGTAAAGAAGCATGCACATAAGCATGGCAGTAAGTCTTCCTCCAAATTGAAGAAGGGTGATGCATCTTCCATGAGTTTCAGCTCTGGAGAGGCAGCGTGCTCCAAAACACACAAGCATGACAGAAAACTGCACAGACTGGTGGCTCTGCCTGTATCGGGCTCCAAGCCATGAATACTATCAATGTTGGCCTCCCTTAAGACACGGGTGTGATGAGTTAGACCCCCCTTCTGGGATGCCACCTGATGTACTGGGATTTCACTGAGCCCCTCCTGCTCCACCAGCCTGGATTCCCTCTCCCTGTTCTGCTGAATTAGGCTCCCCGGACTCCTGCAGCGCGCGCACACACAGGTAGGGCCACACCCAGCTGCAGACACAGACTGAAGTCAGCTCTGTGCGAGAGGATTCACCCAGGACTCACGTGCACACTCCTTTTGGGGAATAAACCCAAAATAATACTGTCTTGCGCTGTATAGAAAGATCTGCATAGCGCAAGCTCATAAAAATTCACCCTCTCCCTCAATGTGAAGAGAAATACGCACAAGTTCTTTCCCCCCTGTTAGAAATTACACAAACTGGGTTTAATAATAAACTAAACACTAACTATAAAAGGCAGATTTTAAGCGATTATAAGGGATAGCAAACTGAACAAAACAGATTACTAAGCAAATAAAACAAAACATGCGTACTAAGCTTAAGATCTTAAAGAGACTGGTTTCAATAAGTAATTTCTTACCCTAAATGTTATTTTAAGCAATTTGTAGAGTTTCTGTATCTTAGAGTTCCAGTTATTTCTTCTTACAGACTGGACCCTTCTCTCAGTCTGGATTCACCCCTGTTTTCCCCTCAGGTTAGTTCCTTTGTCCCTCCTGGTACTTTCAGCAGCCTTTCTTCTTGGGTAGGCAATGGAGAAGAGTCTAGATTAACCCCCTCCCCAGCCTTAAAAAGGATTTACCTAAGGCGGGAAACCTTTGTTTGATCCCCATCCCTCTGCAGAGGAAAAGCACCAGCAGTGTCCAAGGTGGGATTTTGTATTAGGTGGTTTTATCGCTGACCTTTCAGTGTCAAAGGAACTATGAAACCAGGTTTATTTTCAATATCCACAGGAAGGAACTCCAGGCAGATGGGAGATCCACATCTCCAAAGACTCATTGTCTTTTTCTAAAAAGAAAAGGAGTACTTGTGGCACCTTAGAGACTAACCAATTTATTTGAGCATGAGCTTTCGTGAGCCACAGCTCACTTCATCAGACACATCTGATGAAGTGAGCTGTGGCTCACGAAAGCTCATGCTCAAATAAATTGGTTAGTCTCTAAGGTGCCACAAGTACTCCTTTTCTTTTTGCGAATACAGACTAACACGGCTGTTCCTCTGAAACCTGTCTTTTTCTAATGGCCCATTAAGGCTGATTGCTTACTGTCTGGTGGGCGTTTCACCAAGTACACACACAGTTGTAATTGTTACATAGTCAATATTCTGAACTTCAGATACAGAAATGATACATGCATACAAATTGGATATTTGCATTCAGTAAATCATCATCTTTCCAATGATATATTACATGTGCCATCTTGCATAAAGTATATCTTAGTTATGCAATATTCATATCATAACTATATTTCTATGAAGAATATGGGGTGTAAGGTCAGAACGGGATCCATTGGTTCCAGGGAAATCCTCTGCTCTGGCATCGGTTCTGGCTCCAGAACGACTACGATTAATGTTGGGGAGATTGGAAAAAGCGCCAGAGCCACATAAACTGCCTTGAGAGAACCAAGATCTTCCACTACCATCTACATCTAGGGAGGTGAGCTCTCCCACCCAGGACATACTGCAGTCAGGACATGCTTCGCCATATCTTACACTGGTTACATGATTCCATGGGCTCTAACAGTGCCACCATTGGAACTGGGATCTGAGTTTTTGTCTTTGGAGGAAGTTCAGGGGCTACCCATCCCCCGCCTACCACAAGCTGAATACCCCAAAAGACCATCAACATTGTGGCAGTACCCTTTTCTCCAACTGCAGAGAAGCTACTGGTTTACTATGCCCTGGGACCCTCTGCAGCAGCTGCTGGATCCATTGTGCTGGCTCTGTTGGGGATTCTGGACCCATTACTCACCTTGGAACCCACTCATTCCGCAGGGGAGGCTTTGCCTCTATCCACATCTAGAGCACCCTTGAGCAAACACTCCAAACCAGTTATGGAGGAAGAACTGCTCAGTCTGGTTCCAACGAAACCGCCAGACCAAGAGCATTTTCCATCATCCTCTCCGGACGCTGCAGTGACTTTGGCTTCCCCCTTGCCTCTGGATGACTTTCGGCAGTTCCAAGATCTCCTGCGAAGGATAATGGACAAACTCCATATGCCCCTGGAGAAGTACAAGGCAAGCTGCATCAGCTCCTGGACATCCTTCATTCCTCAGTACCGAGTAGGGTTGTTCTGCCAATAAACGATGCCATTCTCCAGCCAGCTCAAACAGTTTGGCATGGTCTGGCCACGTGCATGCGTATCCCCAAGGGGGCAGGATAGAGATACTGTGTACCAGCTAAGGGGTCTGAGTTTATTCACTCATATGCCCTACCCAATTCCCTTGGGGCACAAGCAGCAACTGAACAGTACAGATAGCAACCACTTTGGTCGAACCCCAGCTGTTAAGGAGGGTAAATGATTGGACCTTCTGGGATGCAAGGTCTTCTCGTCAGCTAGCCTCTAGTTCTGGATTTCGAACTACGAAGACTCGTTGGCCACATATGACTTCCTAAACTATGGTACACTAGAGGACTTTACTGAAAAGCTGCTGCAACAAGATAAAGCCTGGTTCCAGTCTATTCTAGAGGAAGGGAAATTGGTGGCAACGAGAGTGCTTCAATTGCCTGTAGATGCAGCAGACACCTCATCGTGCTTGTTGGCTATGAGCATTGTCACGCGGAGGGAATAGTGGCTTCATTCATCTGGTTTCCTCAGGGAGGTACAAAATACCAACTTTTGATGAATCACATCTTTTTAACCAGAAAACCGAAGAGTC
This sequence comes from Caretta caretta, assembly GCF_965140235.1. Lineage (NCBI taxonomy): Eukaryota > Metazoa > Chordata > Testudines > Cheloniidae > Caretta > Caretta caretta. The sequence continues at coordinate 118,188,808 of NC_134206.1, read as the reverse complement.
TCTCCACATCCTCAAGGATTCAAGAGCCACACTTTGATCACTGGGTAGCTACGCACCTGCATCTAAGCGGAAATTCTACCGCCCACCACTGGAGGACTCTGACCAGAGACCTTTTCATCTCCCACACCAACCACAAATGCAGAACATGCTGCTCCAGAGGGGGAATCGGTCCCGACTCTCAGTGCAATGCTCTCAGAGCAGATCAACTACATCTACACCCTCCCGCCCATCTTCTGCCATGAGTACTCCACAAGATCTGGAAGGAAAGAGCCACCGTCATCTGTATTGCCCTATTCTGGCCACAGCAACCTTCTCTGCATGTCAGCCCATCCCCCCTTCCCATTCCCACTTTACCCAACCTACTAATGCATCACAACTGCAGGATCAGACATCCCAATCCACAGATGCTTCACCTCAGAGCATGGTATTTGGATGGAATCTTCTCTAGAACGAGAGTGCTGGCTGGAAGTATAAAATATCTTACTGAGCAGTAGGAAAGAGTCCAGTAGGCGTTCCTAGTGGGCTAAGTGGAAATGCATCACATCTTAGGCCCAACAGAAATAGCTTTCCCCAGAGGAAGTGGAGATTCCCCTTCTTTTGGATTACTTCCTGTCCTAAAAGATGTCCAGGCTCACCCTAAACTCTCTCTCTGTCCGTCCGTCCACATAGCAGCAATTAGTGCCTTCCACCTTCCCAGGGAAGGACACTCCATATTTTACATATCCATTGACTACTAGGTTTTGGAATGGCCTCCTCAGAACTTTTCCACCAGTCGATTGCTTCCCATTGGGACTTCAACGTTGTTCTATTGGCACTGATGAAATAACCCTTAGAGCCGCTGGCATCATGCTCTATGTCCCTCCTTTCAGTGACAGTCGCCTTCCTTGTGGCTATCACTTTGGCGAGAAGGGGTAGGTGAACTTGAGGCCATGAGGGCGGACCCCCTTTCACCACTTTCCATAAAGATAATCTCCCTGCGCCTACATCTTAAGTTTCTAGCAAAGATCGTCTCTGTTTCATCTCAAACAACCCATTCTCTTACCTTCTTTCTTCCCAAAGCCTCACGCCTTGACAGAGGGACGATATCTTCACTCCCTCAACATCCCCCAGGCCTGGGCCATCTGCCTGCAGAGGACAAGATCGATCAGAAAGTCTCCCAAATTGTTTATTGCAGTAGCAGAGAGAGCTAAGGGATAGGCAGTTTCCCCATAGAGAATCTCCAAATGGATTTCTGGGTGCATTACCCTATGCTATCAGCTGTCAGGACTGTTTCCACCCTTTGGGATGAGGGTCCATTCCACGTGAGCCCAGGCATCCCCCAGGGCCACCCTCTGTGATGTGCCGCCGAGGGACATATGGTGGGTGGCCATGTGGAGTTTGGTAGATACCTTTGCTACACATTATGCCTTGGCACAGAACTCTGCAGCGGATGCCTCGTTCGGCACAGCTGTCCTCCGCTCAACCATTCTCTTGTCCTCCTTGCACCACCTCAAAATTAGGTACTGCTTGTTAATCACCCTCAGAGAAATACAGTAGGGACCATCACTCGAAGATAGGAGAGGAGGTTACTTACCTGTAACTGGAGGTTCTTCAAGATGTGTGGTCCCTCTTTGTATTCTACTTCCTGCCCTTCTGCTCCTCTTCTGCGGATCTGTTGGATTTGCAGTGGAGAAGAAACTGGAGATGTGGTCGGCCTGCCCCACCTTTTATCACCTCAGACAAAACTATGGCCTCGTCTACACTAACGAGGTAAGTCAATCTAAGTTATGTTAGTTACGTAATTTAAATAGGCGTAGCTTAAGTCGACTTACCACGGTGTTGACACTGCGGTATGTCTACAGGCGATGCTCTCCCATCGAGATAGCTGTCGCTTCTCGGGGAGGTGGAGTACTGTAGTCAATGGGAGAGTGCTCTGCCATTGACTTAGGAGGTCTTCACCAGACCCACTAAATTGATGCTGCTGCATCAATTGGAGCAGCGCCGATTTAGCCGGTAGTGAAGACAAGCCCTATGAGGCGAAGCAAGGGTGTGTGCGTGGACCAACAAACACTGCTACTTTCAAATTCTCTGGCTCCGGACGCATGGTACTCATGTGTAAACTCCCAGTGGAATACAGATAGGGATCACACTTCAAAGAACCTACAGTTATAGGTAAGTAACCTCCTCTTCTTAGCTGTAGACCAAATGACTGACAAGAATATTTTAGCTAGACAGTGAACATGTACTGCTTTGAGTTAAGTGTTTTCTCTGAACTTTAATAGAACCTCACACTCGCTTGTTCCCATACCTGTGTCTCTTGGACATAGTTTGATGGGCCTAGGGGTGGCTGGACTATGTATTTATTATGTGGGTTGGTCCATTGGCTTGCCTTTTCCTAGTTTGGTTGTCTTCAACTAGGGTGGCTTGCTGCACTTGGTTCCCAGAGGGCCCTGCTTCCCTTTACTAACACTGTTCCCCCGCTTCTGTTGACTGCACCCCCAGTTTCTCTCCATCACCCATATTATGCCCCAGCTCCCTCAGCGACAGAGTAATGGAAGTCTGCTCTGGTTGCCTTTCTCCCTTACAGAAGGCTCAGTTAGCCTGTGTGCTATTCTCCCACCTCTCCTCTGCCTCCACCCTTCTGTGTCTATTATTGTCTGTGCAGTGGTGCAATGTTAATAGGTTTGATGAATGATTGTGCTGGGATAAGTTCCCCGGCTTTAATCAATACAATCAATTATGAAATGTGGGAATCATTCTCCACAATTGAATGCTGGTTTTCAGTGTTCATTTACTGTATGACTGGCATTTGCAGTCACTTACTGTCAAACTATCATGGTGAACAACATTAGTTTTACCCAGAATGCCCATTGCTACTACACTTCATTAGCCATTCTGACTGTTGAGCTGGAAGGGGGAGCTGGTTTTGTTTGTGCTGTTGCAAATAACCAGATCTGTCAAGCCCAGTAAGGAGTCCAAGGCAATGGTGAATGTTCATATTGCTGTAGCTGACTAAATTATTCATGGCCATCACTTTAAAACTATCTATTTTGTACATCTGATGCCCGAGCTTATATGTGACGACTCTCCTCCAAAGTAGTGATTGTGGTCCATAACTGTGTTCAGCATCACGTTAGAAGATGAGTAATATCCTTGTGTGCAACAGTAGTGATAGGAGATTTCATTTTTGCTGTAGTGCAATTGCTATGACTGAATATAAAGAGGTCTGAAATGTACACCAGATGTAGTTATAGAAGGCTTACAAATTTGGGACAGAAATCCCACAAATCCTTTTCAACTGAAATAATTTTTCCTTACTTGAAAAACAAGAGTGTTTTCATTTATGCCATCCCAGAGCAACTATGTAGCTGAAGAGAACAGGGTAATCAGACTTGATAAATTGTTTTCATGTCAACTTTATTTTTACCATGATTTCACACCTACCCCTTGTCACCCATGCCCCTCCTCTCTTTACTATTTACACTAATTGCAGAACTTGGAAATCACTCTAAGCAGTTGATAATGCATAATGAAAATCCAGTCTAGTTGTTACTCCTCCAGTTTTACAAGATAAACAGAAGAAATAAGGTTAATATGAAAAGCCCAAAGCCAGAAAGCATAAAGACAGGTAGATGCTTTAAGGTACTTCTTCAGTTTACCTACAAAACATGAGAGAAACTCACCACTTCTCAGTCACAGCTAGTTACTATGGGGTAGGCAGCCAATCTGGTTAATACTGGAACTGAAATGCATACAAATGCCTGTGTCACACAGCATTCAGGGCATGCGATATGTGGGGAAAAAATATCACAGTCGGATGAGTGCTATGCTGTGTGTAATGGCTCTTAAGAATTGTCTATCAACTTGACGCTGTAGAATACACACCTCAGTGAGTAATAGGAGAGAGAGACAAGAAATAGCCCACCTGACAAAGATGAATCGTTAAAGCAATCTGTTCCCTGCACTGTGTTCCACTTTCACATGCAAAAGTTAAACTGCACTGTAGAATCAGCTGAATAATGAATCATAACTGGGATTAGCTTTCTGCAAAAGGGAGTCATTTGGGGTGAAATGTTGTGCATTGGGCCTCTGCATTTTATAAGATGACAGAGTGTCTAACAGCTAACTGTTAAGGGGAGAAGATTTAATGTTTTGTAAACTTGGTTGTAAAATGCAAAACACATATTTAGCCTAAAGTTGCATATTTTTAATTAAACCACAATTTGCAATATAAAATCTGTTCCCAAGTATATCTGATTTCTTGCCAAGTACATCTGAGATTGTGAAACAAAACACCTTGTCCTTGAAAACTTGGCAAATGGACAGAGTCACCCGTAAACAGCTTTGTGTCCACATGAACTATCTCCGAACCTTCCTACAGTATATTTTCAGATCTCAGAAATTCTTTCTGCATTGTCAGCACTAGAATCTGACTCAGAACTCCAGCCTGCACAAATAACCCTTTCTTTGCCATACTTGTGAACAACAAAATCTTACCTTGGAAGACTCCAATTCCATAATTTACTTAGACAAAAAAGGGGATGGGAAGAAAGGGCAAGCTCAACACAATTCTGGTTATTATACTACTTGACTATCATTTGGGTTGGATCACAAAAGCTTGATTCCACCCAATATTCTACATAAGACGACTGTATAACATGAAAGCTATTGTGCAGTTTTTTAGGCTGCTGTTCTTTTTCTTGGATTCATTTGTAATCAGTAAGTAAATTACCCCCTGTGTTCTTTGATTACTTTTTGCCATATGCTCGAGAATGTGCTAGGTGCTTCACAAAACCAAGACCACACATGCTTCAGACCCCAAAGAGCATGCAATCTAAATTAGATAGGATAAAAGTGAGGATCATAAACAGACCAAAGTGAGGGGAGCAGAAGAGGAAAGGAAAGACATAGGGAGGATCTGTACAACCTGCATGTTGTGTTGGTTCCATTGAAATCAGCCCCGTCCTGCCCTCCTTAATATAGTTAATCTACATTATACTTGACTCATAAGTGATATTTCTCCCAAGTACGATTAGTATATTCTGTTATACCTCATGTGTGCAACTCCGTTCTTAAAACAGGTCTGTTAGTGTCCCTGCTCCAACTGGTCTGAAGAGGGATTTCCAGCAGCCTGCTTTAATTCTGAATGTTGCAGCATGTAAGCCCCTTCTTTGCTGGCTAGTCTGAATGAGGCTGCTTTTCTCCCCTCCCCCTCTTTCCCTCTTTTTGAGGGAGAACTTGGATGGGTTGTGAAGGTTTCCAAAATAGCTGTGTGAAAGAACTCCGTCTGTTGGTGGTATTCAGAACTAAAAATGGATAGTCATTTCATTAACCCTTTACGTGCCTTATTGGTTACAGCTCAGTACTGCAGAACTCTGTTGTGATCTTCTTCTTCTTCTTCTTCTTCTTTTTTGTCTTCTAGTCCCAAAGCATTATAGCTGTACATGTACTAGTGTGTCAGCAGCAGCAGCTGATGGCATTGAAAGGGTTAGCCCAATAATGGTTAGTTGTGAACCTTCAAACTCTTGGACGATCATGTATGCTTTCACTGCCTGCCTAATGCCAGCCAGTGATGTATACTTTCACTTGCTGTGCTTTCAAGGATCATTGCAGCATTCTGATCATAACACTGTTTTGTTTTCCCTCATTGCTGTTGTACATGCATGTTGGTGTTATTTAAAGCCACATAGCTGCCGTGCTCTCTGATTTGAGTTCTGTTACCTTGTCCAGTGCCAGTCCAGCAGCTGTAACCATTGCTTTCTTGATTGTAGAACAAATGAACCAAGGTTTGCATGTGCATATGCTCACTTTCCCTCTCTCATGGTTTAAGAAAAGGATCTTTTTTCCTTTGGCCAAAGAACTTTGGCACTGAAGTGTCCCAGGAGAACTCAACACTTTTCAAAACAGCCCTGTGTACGTGAACGTAGCAAGCGTGGTGGATTTTTGAAGGAAAACGGCAGTTCTAGTTTGGTTTTTTTTTTAATGCACTTTATACTTGTTGCTTAAATCTAATGCTTTTGTCCTAAGCTGGGTTGAGGCTGGCTTGCATGCCATCTATGCCTATGCCTTGGAAACAGTGTGTACATGTTGATACCCCATACCAGTATCAGTTTGAAGCTAGTATCTTGTTCTTCAGAATCTGTTTTTATTTGTTTTTTGAAGGTAAATCTGCAGCTGTTAGGGTTGCAAAGAAAATCTCAAAAATATGAGCTTAGTGTAGCCACAGCGCAAATGTTTGTCTGCAGAGAGCCTGAAACAAAAGATGCTCCATTTATCTGAGGGAGGAGTGAACTTGCGTGTCTGGTGGTAGTGATGTAAATGTCAATGTTATTTCAGTCTTTTAAAAAACAAAAACAGAGAGGGTCACAAATCTGCCACAAGTGGATGGTGATTGGGATACACTACCATTTACTTTTTTCCTGAACCAAGAAGGGGCCAAGGGCAAGGAGTCTGGCGGAGCTCTTGGGTATATTAGAGTCCCACCAAAGAGAGCCAAGATCAAAGAGCTCAGGGAGCTCCATGATCATACTTTGAATATCTACACAAACTACTCTGAATAGCACCTGATTCTGGTGAGTCACGTGGGCAGATCTTTCTTCCTTGGAGAAGTGCCCTTCACCCTTTTCTCCCCCAGTCTGAGTGAGGATATTTTGAACTAGCTGGTTGGATTCAACCTTTCTTTGTTGTGAGGTAGATATATTCAGTACAGCATGACTCTCACTATGTTTTAGAAAAATACCTTTAAATTTATTCCTGTCTGCTCTGTTTGATCAATTAAGTTCCTGTGTCACTTCTTGTTGGAGTAGCAGTTTGCCCTGGTGTCCTTGGCTATATTTCCCTGTTCTCCATGACCATGCTGTATTTCTTTGTCAGATTGGTTACAGCCATCATCCCAGAAGTATCTTCATTTCAATAGTGGGGGTCTACACAGATTAGTAAAGTGCTTTGGGATGAAAAAGGGGCACATAGACATCAAACACAGTGAAACTTATGGGGCCCTAAATGGCTGTAGCCCACGTTATTCTGAATGTGTAGGCTCATGTTTTTCATTTTGATCTAAATGCTGCTTCTGTGGTTCTTCATCCTGTTTATAGGCCTGTCTTTAATTATAGTTGTCTGCAATAGATTGTAGTGTGTAAAGAGACTGTACATTCATGCCAGCAGGAATGAATCGGTGTTAGAAGTAGAAGATTTAATAAATGGTTAATTCTTAAAGATATGGTGAAGGACATATTTGAATGTGAGAGCAGGGAGTGGCACGGACAGAGATGAGTTTTCTGCTGGAAGCTGTGGCCAGCGCTCTTTGAGGAAGCTAGTAGCGCACTGAGCCAAGTGCGCATATGTGGGAGGTGAGAGAGTTCCCTTACCGGTATTTTATTCCAGTTTTTTCAGTCCTGACCCTATCAGATTATCTAGGAACACTTTTAAAAATGTAAAAGCACAAACAGTAGTAGCATGTATCTAAAGAACAGTTGGGGTGGGGAGTGGGTGGGGCACCTTCTCCGAGAGGACAGAGATGTGGGGGGAGGGGGAGCATGGACCTGCCCCTGGTAGAATCCCGGGAAAGTGAGACGGACCGTGTCTCCTGAAGGTCACTACATCTGGGCTTTAGTGGATAAAGGGAGGCAGTGAAATCCAAAGGGGGCTCCTCACTAAGAATGTTTGCTGCCAGCCTCCCCCATTTAAATCAGTGGGCTGGTTGCTCAAGTGCCTCAGTTGATTATGGAGTCATGGGATGGGGGCGGGAGGTGTTACAGTACCTCCTGATCAGAGCGCTCCCTTAAGGCATATTATGGACTGCAGCAGCCACTCAGCCTCAGTTTGCCGACTGCTCTTCCCACCCTCCATTGTCTTCTGGGTTGCCCTCTGGCTCCGTCACTTACAGTTCCACTCCTTCCGAGGCACTCTGAAAATCCAGAATGAGCCTGAAGCAAAGTAAACATAAATTCTGCCTTCTCTTCCACGAGATCAGCTAGGCACCAGTCCCTGGCCCTAGCCAGCCTTCTCCACAACAGTGAGTGGTCTGCATCTGCTCTCCTTGCCTGTTCCCTTCCAGCTGAGCAGGGCTCTTGTTTGTAAGCCTCTCCCTGGAAGCCTGCTTCCTGCTCCAGGTGCCTTAAGTTGGGTTACTTGGGCTTTAGTAGCCCATTAACCCCTTCCTTCCTCATGTGGTGGCTTGTGTGCCCCAGTCACGTGAGATTTCTGAAGTTGGCAGGACCCCAAACACTTAAATAGAGCAAAACTGAGATGTTAAACTTCATCCAGAGTTCAGCTAGTGGCCAGTGCCGCTCACAGAGTACAGGCCTGCCTTCTGGGAAGGTGCATTCTGATCTAGCTGCACTTTCCAGATGGTTTGAAGGTGTAGGACCATGCAAAATGCGTTGCAGCTTCGCTGCAGATGTTGCTGAATATTCTAACATTCATCAGCCCTTTCTGTTTGGCAGAGAGGGATTCTGCAAACTCCACCTGCTAATGGTGTATATTTTTGCTGCTCTCGAGTTGCTGAATACAGAGCCTTAAAGCACACAGAGTTGCCTGTGTGTCCTCACTCCTCAGCATTTTACTTGACAGGGCTGGGGAGTAATGGGCCCAGCACTGTCTCAGTGTGCAGCCACTAGATCCCTCATCCCTTTTTTCCCATCACTGTCCTCTTTCCCCAATTCCAGGGTCACTTACCTACATGCTGCTTTCCCAGTAGAATGAAATTGACGTCAGTCTCCGTTTTCATTCTTGACTCCTGCTGGGCAAATCTACTCTACAGGAACAGCAAAGATTTGGACACAAAAGCTGCTGAGGGCAAATCCAAGAAACAACTTTCTGGGATGGTCCATCTGCCAGAACCCGGGTTCAGGATTCTGATTCTCTCCTAGCAGTAGATAACATGAATAACGATTCTGCTTGGTGACTTGTGAGAGGCAGTGTGGTCCGGTGGATAGGGCACTGCCTTAGGAGTCAGGAGACTGGGGATCTATTCCCAGCTCTGCTACTGATCTACTATGACACCTTTGGAACGCTGCTGCCTCTGTTCCCCTCCCATCTTTTTCCTGCCTTGTCTGTTTAGATAGCGATCTCTTCGTGTCGGCTACTGCCTCTCTCACTATGTGAGAACAGTGCCTACCGCAATGGAGATACTAGCGTAATACAAACAATAACACTAAATTGGAGCACAGAGCTGCTTTCCATACTGTGCCTCAGATGGTGAAGGTGTCATAGGAAACATGGGACTACGAGGGTAGCTTTATACGGACAGTCTGCCTTTCGTAGGTCACAAACAGAGACCAGGGCATGGCACGATACACAAATACGCTATCATCATGTTTCCCTAATACAGCAGATTGGATCAGTAATTTCTAAAGCAAGGTAAAGAATAGGTGTACATCGGCCTTCTGTGCTCTGAGGCTTTTTGAAGTCAAGAGTTAATGGCACAACACAGAATCCTGCCCTGTCCTTATGCCTATAATTTATTTTTTTCATTCCTTTTGATTATTTAATACTGTTTTTTAAATACAGTTGGCAGAAGAAAACATATATAGTTCACAAAAGAGAACTTGGTTTAGCCTTTTTTTCAGCAGGATTGTCTGGCTATGTAGACTCCCTCCTCAGGCCCTACGCTACCAGCACTTCCAGCTATCTTCGAGACACCACTGACTTCCTGAGGAAACTACAATCCATCGGTGATCTTCCTGAAAACACCATCCTGGACACTATGGATGTAGAAGCTCTCTACACCAACATTCCACACAAAGATGGACTGACTATAAGCCGTCAGGAACAGTATCCCCGATAATGTCACGGCAAACCTAGTGGCTGAACTTTGTGACTTTGTACTCACCCATAACTATTTTACATTTGGGGACAATGTATACCTTCAAATCAGCGGCACTGCTATGGGTACCCGCATGGCCCCACAGCATGCCAACATCTTTATGGCTGACTTAGAACAACGCTTCCTCAGCTCTCGTCCCCTAATGCCCCTACTCTACTTGCGCTACATTGATGACATCTTCATCATCTGGACCCATGGAAAAGAAGCCCTTGAGGAATTCCACCATGACTTCAACAATTTCCATCCCACCATCAAGCTCAGCCTGGACCAGTCCACACAAGAGATCCACTTCCTGGACAGTATGGTGCTAATAAGTGATGGTCACATAAACACCACCCTATACCAGAAACCTACTGACCGCTATTCCTACCTACATGTCTCCAGCTTTCATCCAGACCACACCACACGATCCATTGTCTACAGCCAAGCTCTACGATACAACCGCATTTGCTCCAACCCCTCAGACAGAGACAAACACCTACAAGATCTCTATCAAGCCGCCTTACAACTACAATATCCACCTGCTGAAGTGAAGAAACAGATTGATAGAGCCAGAAGAGTACCCAGAAGTCACCTAGTACAGGACAGGCCCAACAAAGAAAATAACAGAACGCCACTAGCCATCACCTTCAGCCCTCAATTAAAACCTATCCAACGCATCATCAAGGATCTACAACCTATCCTGAAGGACGACCCATCACTCTCTCAGATCCTGGGAGACAGACCAGTCCTTGCTTACAGACAGCCCCCCAACCTAAAGCAAATACTGACCAGCAACCACACACCACACAACAGAACCACTAACCCAGGAACCTATCCTTGCAACAAAGCCCGTTGCCAACTGTGTCCACATATCTATTCAGGGGACACCATCATAGGGCCTAATCACATCAGCCACACTATCAGAGGCTCGTTCACCTGCACATCTACCAATGTGATATATGCCATCATGTGCCAGCAATGCCCCTCTGCCATGTACGTTGGTCAAACTGGACAGTCTCTACGTAAAAGAATAAATGGACACAAATCAGATGTCAAGAATTATAACATTCAAAAACCAGTCGGAGAACAGTTCAGTCTCTTTGGTCACTTGATTACAGACCTAAAAGTTGCAATTCTTCAAAAAAACAAAAACAAAAAAACTTCAGAATCAGACTCCAATGAGAGACTGCTGAATTGGAATTAATTTGCAAACTGGATACAATTAACTTAGGCTTGACTAGAGACTGGAAGTGGATGGGTCATTTCACAAAGTAAACTATTTCCCCATGTTTCTACCCCCCCTTCCCCCCCATTCCTCAGATGTCCTTGTCAACTGCTGGAAATGGCCCACCTTGATTATCACTACAAAAGGTCTCCCCCCCCCCCTTGCTGGTAATAGCTTGCCTTATCTGATCACTCTCCTTACAGTGTGTATGGTAACACCCATTGTTTCATGTTCTCTGTGTATATAAATCTTCCCACTGTATTTTCCACTGAATGCATCCGATGAAGTGAGCTGTAGCTCACGAAAGCTTATGCTCAAATAAATTGGTTAGTCTCTAAGGTGCCACAAGTACTCCTTTTCTTTTTGCGAATACAGACTAACATGGCTGCTACTCTGAAACCTTTTTTTCTTGTTTCTCTGCTTAATTGCATTATTTGTACAGATTCTGAAGTAATTTGCTAGGCCTTAGTACTAGCATTGGTTGTTTGCTAATTTTTGAGAACTTTCATGCTCATTTAATCTGTAAAATGGGGATAATACTTATCTGCATAGCTGGTGTTAGGAGGGCTAATTAGTTCCTCTGTAAAGTACTGTACAAATCATTAGCAGTAATACTGTTTTAACTAGAAATGTAACTATTTGTTCTTGCTTATGACCGTTTCATTTTTTCCACAGATGAGGGTTATTTAATTTTTTCCTAAACACACACACACACACACACACACACACACACACTCTCTCTCTCTCCCCCCCCCCTCCCTCCCCAGTTACATTTACTTTGACCTGCCCTTGGCTTTGCTTTTGGTTTTTTGCATGGGCAGATTCCATGTTTCTGTGAGAAGCGGCTCCTTGCAGGTCTTTGTGTGTTCAGTGAGTAAGGTTTAAGGTACTCAGCATGAGGTTGGCTACCTGAGAGCTGCTATCCGTGACAGAGGAGTTGTATTGGAAGCACAAATTGGAATAATACAGTAGCATTGCCTGAAGGCGTCAACCATTAGAATACTGTAGAGTGATACTCTAGTATTGCAGCACTGCATATTGCCCAAGGCTGTTAGGACTCTGTATATCAGAATCCACTAAATGAGAAACATAATGGAAAAACTGATTAGCACAAGGGCACTGCTTTAGGGAAGCAATCCAGTAAAATGAAACCACAATGTTCACTTTATAATGTGTTTAGATAGTGTCTATTGCTTATGCATATCTTGTAGCAGTTAAACGTTGAACTATAGGTACATTTTCAGTTAAATCTCTTTCTTCCTCACCCTATAGTTATCTCCACAATGGAAGATAGGTTAGGTTTTCTCAGAAGCTAATGGCACCTGGTGCACAAGATAATCCAGCCCTGTGAGTTATGAGCAGTGCGGGCTGCCTTCCACCTGTAATAAGTAGCATCACCTCATATTGCGTGTTCTTGCCACTTGGCTGGGGAGCAGAATTCCAGGAACAGTCTCCCTGAAGGCACAGCAATATGTTGGGTAATGAATGCAGCTTACTTGATGTACATATACTGGGTAACTTGGCTGTGTGTGGTGAGAGGGGAGAAGGAGATGCAGTGTACATGTTTTGCCTGACTTGAAGATTTTAGGTAGGGCTGGAATTTATAGCATTATGCATATCTTGGCAACTTATTAAGGACTGCATATTTAATTTTTTTTCTCAAGTATGTATATCTTAACATCACAGAGATGAGAAATAAACTGCAGACTGCTTTGATGCTCTGTTGGGAACATGCTTAGGCATCATGTGATCCAGTTAATGTTGTTGTATGCTTCACTTTCCGTGAAGCATATGTGATCAGAACACAATTTTTTTATCCTGGATCTTGATATGTATATGAACTTTCTGACCACAACATGAGAAGAAAAATACAGCTAGATTAAGACTTGGCGTGAGTAGGTGAAACTCCATTGGCCTGCTCATCCTAGCTCTGCATTAAGCCCTGAATGGATGATTTAAAAATAAAATCGTGGAGTAGTCGTCTTTAAAAAAAAGAAATGCTTGAATTCCTTTTTGGGGAGGAGAAACAAATGCTTTAAAATAAATAAGTGAAAGCAAGAAGACAGAAGTAGGTGCATCAAAAACAGCAATCAGTAAGGTGCATGGAAGTGGGAGAGTTCAATCGGTGAACTAAATTGACTGAAATTGTGTGTAGGACTTTATCATTAAGGTCCACCCACAGTAAACCTACAGCTGTGATTTTGTAACCTCTTGGAGGCTCTGTTGGCTTAACTGCTTATAGTTATCATTGTTAAATATATGTCCCTATACCTGAGTGTCTGCCATCTTGACCCCATATTTTGTGTTCATGCTGAGTTCTTGGCTTTAATGTTTTATTTCTGGGTAATTATCCCATATGTGTTGGTGTCTATGGGAATTTTTAAGGAGTCTCTCCCCTTTCCACCTAAGAGAGGCAGTAGTATTGATAGCGTTCGCAGTCTCAGAGAGTTATTCAGGTACCTAGACAATAGTAATGATCCTTTTTACTCCTGAGGACATTCTGCACCAAAAAATGAAAAATTCTGTACACAGTATTGCAGAATTTTGCAGAATTTTAAAAGTTTTATTTGTCCATAAATAAATGCAGAGGCTCCATCATGGCATTGGGGAGCAGAGGCCACTGGCTGTATGAAGGTGGGATATCACCCTGCAGCCTCTCCAGCCTCGGGTCATGGACTCAGTGGTGAGGCTGCACCTGACCCTGACACAGCACAAGGCCTGGGCCTGCCCCAGAAACACCTTGGGGCCCTGCCCCTCGGTGCCAGGTGCACCAGGTGTGGGACTGGCAGGCTCAACCAGACAGGATCCAAGTGTGGAGGGGCTTAGTGTGGGAGGGATCCAGGTGTGGGGTGGGAGGATTCTCTGTGAAACATTCTGGGTGCAGGCAGCTCAGTGTGGGGTCTGGAGGGAATCTGGATGCACAGAGGCTTGTTTGGGGGGTATGTGTGCAGGGGCAATGGGATTCTGTAGGAGCTTCCAGGTGAAAGTGGTTGGGAATCAGCCGAGGGTTCTGAGTGTGGGGGTCTCAGCAGGGGGGGTCTGGGTGCTGGGGGAGTGGGGCTTGGTGAGGTGGGGGTCGGTGCAGCTAGTTGGGGGTCAATGGGGTGGGTGGGGGCTCAGGTTCATCAGGGTGGGGGTTGGAGTGCAGGGAGCTCTGGGGGGTGGACTGGGTGCAGGAGTGGGGGTTTGGAGGCTGGGTGCCTCCAGATGCAGTGATTGAGGTTCAGTGGGGGAAGGCTAGGGGGGTTCTGGTTGAGGCTTGGCAGGGGTGTCTGGGCATGGGAGGTCCAGATGCACGGGGGTTGGGTGGATGGAGGAGGAGCTCCCTGTACAGTGACCCTTCTCCCTGCAGCTGAGGAGTGATGGGGGCAGGAAGCAGGGGAGGATGCTGAGCTTCCTGCAGCTGGGGGAGGTTTCTGGGGGTGGGTAGGCTGGTTGTCGTCATCCCCCCCACACCCATACCACACAACAGGAAGAGGATGTTGGTTACAGTGGCAGTCGTTAAGGGGTTCTTTGGTGCACAGCAAAATAGCCATGGGTCGAACAGGAACCAAACTATGCGTCATTGGGCCGCTTGCAGGGATGGTGCCATGGTGATTTACTGTGTGCAGTGTGGAAACAGTGGGTTTTGCCAGCTGTAAGTGTAACAGGTTATGCGTGTGCTAAAGAGCTGCTGTGTGGATGAGGCCTTAATCCCAAGTCTTTAAGTGTCTTTGGAACTGGGTACTATCCTGCTCATCTGGATTTCTTCCATCTTCACATCTATAATTCTTTGATATTAAGTAATTTTATAAAAGAACCTCTTCTGTGAGCCTTCCCAAAACCAGACCTGGCAATGGTAATCTGACGAGCACTTTCCAGAACAGTAGTACCTAGAAACTTCCTGATGTAGCAGGTAATGTTACACTAGCAGTCTACAGTCTACGTTCTGGAAGGGAGCTCTTGAGAAGGCAAAGAGGTGAACAAAAAAAGCCATGCCGATTCCTATATTTTGATTTAGCGCTTGCTTTTTCCTTTGAACGTATATTGTAAAGGAAAAGAAATGCTTCAAAATGTTGCTGTGGTTTTGATGCATAAATCTGTTTGTCATACAGAGAAATCCCATGGTGTACTTTAAATACAGAGCATCTGAAGTATTCCATACATTATGAAGAAGGTATCTGGAATGATTAACAATATTGTGAATGTGACTGGGGCTTAAATTTGGCCTGGGATGCTGGGAATCCTGCATTTCCCACAGTGTGCAATTCCCCTGCTTTACAGTCCCTTAGGAGGTTTGTGGCAAAGCAGTTTCTATCCCTTCCCAAGGATCAGGAGAGTGAAGTTAGTTGTAGCTACACTTTGCTGCAGCTGCTGTGGCCTCAAGATGACAAAGAGCAACAGAGGGACCAGCAGGATCTTTTGAAGCTGTTGGGGAAGGACAGCTTTTTCAAGAGGAACTGAGTATATGTGCTAGTCATCCAAAGTGGGCTAACCTCTCTGAGCGGAATGTCTTCTCTTCTTGGCAAAGGCTGGGAATAATTTCAAATCTCTTTCTGGAAATGGCCAGGCCATCAGTAGCTCATGGATTTAAAGCAGCAAATAAAGAAAACTTTACGTGAAAATAAATGGCATCCTGTGTATCGTTTGTTATTTTCTTTATTCTTTTCCTTTCTAACCGCGCAACTTTTTGTCTACCATGTGTCTTGGTATATTGTTCCTTCACTTTTCCAGAGTTTGTTTTTTCCTGCAGAGTTAATATTAACTTCTGATTTATTTTAAAAAAATATTTTCTCCCTTTTCTCTGACTCAGATTCCTTTTCAGATCTGGCTTCTGTCCCCTCTGTTTTTAGCTTTAGTGTCTTTTCTCTCTACCCACCATTTCATATTTCCATTCCCCCACACCTTCCTGGACTCTTGGTGCGTCAACTCCATCCACAGTGAAGAAGAGGGAGAGTCTGAGATGGGAAGCACTGTTTATCTGGGTCTATTGCAACATTTCTTCCTTCCCTGCAGCAGGTTAAGGGAGGCAGCTGTGTTGTTGAGCCTTAAGGACCAGGCCAGTGGCTCTTGTCATGAGATAGGATGTTTAGGCCCCTCCTGGGCTTACTGAAAGGGTTTGTCAAAGTTAGGTCAAGGTTGGCTAACCTAACATGTAGTAGCCAGCCCTGACTTGACTTTAACCTGTCCTTCCTAGACCAGCTGAAAGGATGCCATGGGACATAGAAACACACAGGCATTGTAACGTGGCTATTGACTCCCTACAGCACACGTCTGTGCCTGTACTTCCGTGCATCCAGATGCTCTACTTTTGTTCTCATACCCAAACCAGTTCAGTGAAAAAGCGATTGTATTACTAATTTAAGGTGAAAAAAATATTAAAAGAAATGGATGCAGCAAAGGAGCTGCTTGGAACAGACAGTAGCATAAGCACAGTAACGTATTTTAAGAAAGGGGTTGGAATGGTCATTGGGAGAGGAGTGGGTCAGCTCTTCGAAGTTCTAAATGAAAATGGAGACAGAAAATCTTCCTATTACTAGAACTATTTATTTATGGCACCAACAACATATTAGGCACTCTACTGATAGGTAACATCTCTTAGGTGTACATGGCTCAAAAGTGGCTAGTTTTTTGGGGGTGCTTCAACTTTGGGGTACCAAGCTTGGGATGGTTACCAGGTCTGTATTTTCAGAAAGTCACTGAGAAAATAAGGCCTCATTCAGGTGTGTCAAAATTAGTCAAACAAAGCTACTGGTTACTTTTGAAAGTCTTGGCCATGGTTCCTCTCCTGAAAAGTTTACAAATTATGGAGAGGGAATGGTTCTAACAAGAGGCAGTGTGACTGGTCAGTGTAGTCTAGCATGGGAGACTGATGACCTCTGTGATTTGTGTTTTTAACTGTATTTATCTGGAGGGGAATGGGGGTAAGAAGAAAGTCTGAGGTTGGACAAATGACTTGACTTCGTTGGCTGGTTCAGAGAAATGTATGTTAGGGTGGACTTGAGGGAAGTGAAAACAGGTTGGGTTGTGAGGGTGGAGTTCTAGGCATGGGGGTCTACATGGAAGAAGTGGAGAATTTTGGAGGGTGCGGGGGAGGGGCAAGTGTGTGTTATACCGTGGGATGACTAAAGCACATTAGCTACTGCAGTGTAAAAACATAGGCACATCAGGGTTACTGCCAGGAAAACAAGGAGAAGTCAACCCCATGCGAAGGTATAGTGCTGACCTCGCTGGACTACCTTGTGGAAAACACTGCAGGAGCCTCTCTCCACTAAAGATTTTACAGTGAGATAATAGTGTGGGTTTTTTTTCTCCCCCCGTAAACTCTTCCCCCCAAACCACCTGTTTTTTAAGCAGTGAAGATAAGGTCTAAGAAAATGTCCTCTTTCAGTGGTGGTCTGACTTGCATGGTTTTACACAGTGTTTCTCAGAGTTCACAGCAAAATATAAATGCAGAATACTGAAGGAATCTCTGCCTTACCTAAGTGTGCTCCGAAGATACCTTTTTAGAATGCACAGTATCTGGAGTAGTTTGCCTTATAAACATGGCTACAATGTCAGTTGCCTAGCTATGGGAGATAGATGTAGATTGTGTGAATTATGCTAAAGAAAATGGAAAGGAATGGTAAATGCAAATGCATTGCTTTTGTGCTTAATTATAATTTGACAATCTTGCTAATTATCCTTTTAATGAGAAGTGATTTATCTCAATGGATTCTGTAAGTATTTTTAAATGAAACTCTTTTGGTTAGCTATCTAAAGTATTTATCTCCTGTCTTCAACATGAAATAATAGGAAAGATAATAGGCAAGCCGGGATGGGGAAAACCCACTGTCTGGAAATCTTGTCTTAAGGGTACTACTCTGTGTGTGTTTAAATGATTAAATGGAATGGCGGTGCTGACTCTTCTTTCTGTTTTTCAGGGTCGGCATGTCAAAACAGGTCAACTGGCAGCCATCAAAGTCATGGACGTTACTGAGGTGAGCAAAGAAAACATTCTTTCGCTTTTTAGAAATAGGAAAAAAAAAACCTGAACAATAGGAGTTGGTAAGTGGTTTAACCCTTTTTTTTAATGGCAGTTCTCAGGTGAGAGTGATCACTTTCTGTTTGCAGGAGCTGACCTGCTAGACAGTCTGCCCTTCTGTGGCTTTGTGTTCATGAGGGACATTTGCTTGAGTTGCTGCAGGTGGTCCCAAAGTATCTCAGAATCAGGAGCGTCTCCTTTGCAGAAAGTTCTCAAAGAACGATGACGATACTGATTTTTAAATGTGACTTCAACCTTCTGCTTTTATAGAAGAAGAAGGTTATGGGGGACACATGGGGCAGGAACTGGAGGATCATAGTTCCGCTAGTACTTTTGAATACATTTTATACCCTTTTTAGGCTGAAAAGGAAGTGGGTCCAATAAAGCTCCCAGTGGCCTGAAAGCAGAAACATCTGCTAGAATGATGAGCAGATTGCTGGCAGAATTCAGCTGTGTAAAGTAGTAGTTGTAACTGACTCGGGGGATTCACTGTGGAGTTCAGATGGGAAAGAGGGGAAATTAACCCAGCCAAAAAAAATAAAAATGTGTCTATTTTTAAACCTGTACATATATAATAACTTTAGTTTTCTCTGTTCAAAAGGAGATTAGTTTTAATTAAAATATTTAAAACAGATCAGAATAAAGAGGATTTTTTCTGTAGATTGCACTTGTGTTGTATTGAATTCTATATGCAGTTATCACATAGACTTCAGATTTAGAATTGGACAAAATCTTTGTATGTGTTTCGGTAGCATTATACTGGCTGAGCAGCCTCTGAAGAACCCATCATCAAACCAAGCATCCAATTGTCCTCAACCCCATTCATCTCCTATGGTTATTTTTTAAAAAAAATGCATCAAAGCTCATGGTGGGTTGTACACAAAGCAGAGTCTTTAATCAGCGGAACGATTATGTTACAAGTAAATGTACACCTTAGACATATTAATTTGTTAAGAAGATTGCTACTCGTTTTATGTTTTGACATATGCATGCGTGCACACTCCCAACTGGATGTGTTACCTTGGACACAGGATCCCAGGAGGGTGGATTAGAGCCTTATGGCTAAACCATTTAAAAAATGTATAAAGCAGCAGCCAGGGATATGTTAACTGATAGGACTTCAGTTATGTCTCTGGATCTCTGTATCAGAGTGAGACTGCTGATCTTAAGTTAAGCTGTTATGTCTGCCAAGAGCTAGACATGCTTTCTTCATAAAACGGGCTAATAAAAATCAATTTTCAGCTGTAAGATTGTCTAAGGCTGCCTTTGTGAAGGGGCACGGTTGTATTCACTATAGTCAGCATGTAGGCAAAGTAGGGAATACTAGGGTGCGTTGACTTAGAGCGAGTGCTCTTTAATGGCAGATGATAGTATCAGTGCAGCAAATACTCACAAATCAGGTTATTACAAAATTAAGGGTTCTTCCACAACCTGAATTTGATTATGCTACACATCTTAGATCTCTTTTTATGGCATGCATTAATAACTAGCAGTTTGGATCGAAAGGTTACATTATACAAGGAGAACAGTAGAAAAAAATTAGTCATGTAGATTGCGACTGAGTTAATGTTAGGGGGAGATGCCTTAGCTATAGAATTTTTTCTTCTTTTGAGTGCTTGATTTTGCAACCTTAATACTGTAGAAACACTGTTTTCACTTAACAGCCCTAGACTGTTGGGGGTGTGGGGGAAGAAGGAAGGGAGGAGAAAATTTTGAGATACTAGCTTGTTGGAGCTTGCAAGTATCACAGGCTTCCCCAATAGACTTTGTAAGTTCTTTGTTCCAATGTAATAGGTTTGTGGAGGTTACAGAGACGCTGTACATTCTTCAGTGTTGGGCTAAGCATCTTCCATTACTGCTCTTTGCTCTGAAGACATTGGGTTTCTCATATTTAGAATCTCATACTACTTCCATAGCTGGACTTGTAAATTCCAGAGGTTGCTGAGTTAAAGAACTGTGGGTGCATATGTGAAAATGGGATTTGAATGGAAGCTGTTTTACAAACTTAACTGCAGGGATTGGGATCAGTATGATTGCTGTACTACAGCTCTAGCAGTGTTAGTTTTGCTGGTAAAAGCGTTACTATTGAGCTTGTCGATCTGCTTCAAGACCAGAACTTTTTCAATCTGACTGGTGGCATGGATGGATATAAGTGATGATTTTGTATAGAGAATAGGAGACCACACAAATTGCCTCCTTTTTAATCACCTTGCTCTAATTAATGCTTTGCTGAAGATTTAAGAAGGTAAAAATGTTCAAGATACCTGACAGCAACACATAGCCAAACTTCAACTTGTAAATAATAAAGGCCCAATCCTGCAAACATTCTCTGCTGCTGTGAGTTAATACCGTGTGGAGTTGCTAAACTGTGGGATTGGGCCACAAGGTTTTGACAAACCAATTGTCAGTAACTTTCAATTTAAAGTGAACGTAGCTTTTTGATCAGAAATAGAAAGAAAGAGTCATATAATGCCCGCTAAAGTAAATGGAAATTGTGCAGCTCAAACCTTACACAGAGCTGTAAAAATGTTGTTCTTGGTTCAATGCTTATGTTGCTGTGCCTTGTTTAGATTTAATTTTGAAAAAGGAAAACATTGTGGGCTGAAAATCCCATGTCAGATTAGACGCTGAAATTTCTTTTTGAGACTAGTTAGTCATAGTATTGAAACATAAGCACTGTTTTATACAGAGATGCCTGGCTTTTAAAACAAACAAACAAAACTTGGAACTTATTTTTTTTTTTTTAAATCAGGTTTATAGCTCACACTTTCACTTTTTACTGTTGGAGCAGCAGTGGATATAGGATGAGAGAGCTCTTACTGGTGCATAGAACATTTCAATAGGAAATAAAAATACAAAACAAGCTTAATCCGTGTTTATGAACTAAAATATACTCTGCAGCTGGAGGGAATTAACTGCTTTAAAAGGTAAAGATGTATGAACTGTTAGCATATGCATATTTTAAAAATTATTTTCAGGACTGTATCATATTTTATCTATCTCTTGTGTATCGCAGGCTATGTGTATATGTGTGGGAAAATAACTTTTCAAAAAAGTCCTCACAGTCAGTCTTTGATCATTCCATCGCAGATTCTATGTTCCTTACCGGACACATGTTTTAGAAATGACTGTACTTGGACAGATGGTACCTCATGCTGGTCACCCCCTTAACTGCACTTACAGGCCATGGCATCACATTGTCATGTGTTTTTGACCTGTAGGATATTACTGTAGTGTATTCATATAGCGTATCAAATTAAGCATGACTGGTATTAATATCAAATATGATTTAATTATGATTGAAGTTTGATGGTCATTGTTTGATTTGAATCCAGTCATTTTCGTATAAAGCAAGAACCTTTTAAACTTAGCAAAATGTACCTTGCAAACCTCCTTGTATCTGAATTGTTTGTTAGTTGTATCTGTTGTAATCCATTTTTGATAGCTGTTTAACTCTTTCAGGGACTTTCTGTATTGATCTCTCCAGGAATAAATCTTATTCTTGAGTAGGAGACACTTTCTTTTATGCTTCCTTTTATGGTTTTGAGTGAAACATACAATCACTGTACCAAATTACTTCTCCTGTGTCTGTCTGTCTGTCTGTCATATACCTGACATTGCTCCTCCTACCCCCTGCCCCCCCATTTTTGGGTCCCTGCTGGACTTGACTTGTGAAAGTTTTTCACATGCCTTTTTAACAGCAGCAACTCTGAGATCGCGTGTCCAGCGTTCCCTGACTTGTTACTGTATAGACTACAGTACTGAACTCCTCACTTAAAATCGTCCCAGTTAGCATTGTTTTGTTATTAGGTTGGCGATCTATTAGAGAACGTACTTGTTTAAAGTCACGCAATGTTCCATTATAAGATTGTTTGGTTTGCCCTGCTCCACCCGCCCAGCACTCCTGCTGGGGCACTCCTGCCCTGCTCTGCCTGCCTGGCGTTCCACATAGGGAGCAGGCAAGCCCCCGACCCCGCTCCCTGGCAGGAGCACTGGGCAGGCGGACTGGGAAGACCCCGGCAGGAGCGCTGGGCGGATGGAGCGGGACAAGCCCTCACACCCTGACCTAGGTATGCCCCTGCCTCAACCAAGCTTCACAATCATCATTGCTGAGTACAGTATTAATTTGTTTACAGTTATTTAAAACTTATATTGTATATGTATATAGTGTCTTTTGTCTGGTGAAAAAAATTTCCCTGGAACCTAACCCCCTCTATTTACATAAATTCTTATGAACAAATTGGATTTGCTTAACATTGTTTCGCTTAAAGTAGCATTTTTCAGGAACATAACTACAACATTAAGCGAGGAGTTACTGTATAAAACTATGTAAGTAAATGACTGGATAAGATACCCTGCTGATTTGTAAAGGAAAAGTTGGATTATTTTTATTGCCCCCCTTTTTTTCCCCCTTCCCCATGTCCAACACAAAAATGTAAGCAGCCAATGGCAGAAACGCTTGTCAAATCTCTTGCATTTAGATAGTGAAAATACAGAACTGGGTTAGGAAATCTAGGTTCTCTCACCAACTTTGCCACTGCCTTTGTGTACTACTGTAGACAAGCTGCTTATCCTCTTTTTGTGGTCTACATACACAATTTAACAATGGCAGACTATAAAATCATAGGCCTCGAAGGGACCTTGAGAGGTCATCTAGTCCAGTCCCCTGCACTCATGGCAGGACTAAGTATTATCTAGACCATTCCTGACAGGTGTTTGTCTAATCTGCTCTTAAAAATCTCCAATGATGGAGATTCCACAACCTCCCTAGACAATTTATTCCAGTGCTTAACCACCCTGACAGTTAGGAAGTTTTTCCTAATGTCCAGTCTAAACCTCCCTTGCTGCAATTTAAGCCCATTGCTTCTTGTCCTATCCTCAGAGGTTAAGAATTTTTCCCCCCTCCCTTCTCCTTGTAACAATCTTTTACATACTTGAAAACTGTTGTTATGTTCCCCCTCAGTCTTCTTTTTTCCAGACTAAACAAACCCAGTTTTTTCAATCTTCCCTCATAGGTCATGTTTTCTAGGCCTTTAATAATTTTTGTTGCTCTTCTTTGGACTTTCTGCAATTTGTCCACATCCTTCCTGAAATGTGGCGCCCAGAACTGGACACAATACTCAAGTTGAGGCCTAATCAGAGCAGAGTAGAGCAGAAGAATTACTTCTGTGTTTGCTTACAACACTCCTGCTAATCCATCCCAGAATGATGTTTGTGTTTTTTGCAACAGCGTTACATTGTTGACTCATATTTAGCTTGTGGTACACTATGACCCCCAGATCCCTTTCTGCGGCACTCCTTCCTAGGCAGTCATTTCCCATTTTGTATGTGTGCAACTGATTGTTCCTACCTAAATGGAGTACTTTGCATTTGTCCTTATTGAATTTCATCCTATTTACTTCAGATCGTTTCTCCAGTTTGTCCAGATCATTTTGAATTTTAATCCTATCCTCCAAAGCACTTGCAACCCCTCCCAGCTTGACATTGTCTGCAAACTTTATAAGTATACTCTCTCTGCCATTATCTAAATCATTGATGAAGAAATTGAATAGTACCGGACCCAGAACTGATCCCTGCGGGACCCCACTTATTAACATCCTTCCAGCATGACTATGAACCAGTGATAATTACTGTCTGGGGACGGTTTTCCAACCAGTTATGCATCCACCTTATAGTAGCTCCATCTGGGCTGTATTTCCCTAGTTTATTTATGAGATGGTCATGCAAGACAGTATCAAAAGCTTTACTAAAGTCAAGATATGCCATGTCTACCGCTTCCCCCATCCACAAAGCTTGTTACCCTGTTGAAGAAAGCTATCAGGTTGGTTTGGCACAATTTGTTCTTTACAAATCCATGCTGACTGTTACTTTTCACCTTATTACCTTCTAGGTGTTTGCAAATTGATTGCTTGATTACTTGCTCCATTGTGTGTCTGGGTACTGAAGTGAAGCTCATTCGTCTGTAATTCCCCAGATTGTCTTTATTTCTCTTTTTATAGATTGGCACTGTATTTGCTCTTTTCCAGTCTTCTGGAATCTCTCCCTGTCGTCCATGACTTTTCAAAGATAATTGCTAATGGCTGAGATATCGCCTCAGCCAGCTCCTTGAGTATTGTAGGATGCATTTCATCAGGCCGTGGTGACTTGAAGACATCTAATTTGTCTAAGTAATTTTAACTTGTTCTTTCTGTATTTTAGCCTTTTCTGATCCTTTCTCATTTTCACTGGTATTCACTATGTTAGACATCCAAACACCACCAACCTTCTTGGTGAAAACCGAAACAAGTTATTAAGCACCTCTGCCATTTCCACATTTTCTGTTATTATTCCCCCCTAACCCCCCCCCCCAATTGAGTAATGGGCCTATCCTGTTCTTGGTCTTCCTTTTGCTTCTAACGTAGTTGTAGAATGGTTGTTAGCTGTTGTGCTAGCTGAACGTGGTTTAACTGTGAGGGTAGACAAGGCCATACCAGGTTCACCACAGTTTCAGCTGATTTTATCATAGCTAGCTGATGACATTGATCACAGTTAGTCCTTGAAGTCTGGCAACATGTGTAATTCTGTGGGCAAGTTAATAAAGGGAAAGGGCAGGGCAAACACTTAGCCCTGAGAAAGTTAAATTGTGGCCCTTGACTGATAGTAGTGTGATTCTCAAGTTAATGCTCAGAACGTGATATCCGATTAATTTTTTAAAATGTTACAGATTGCTAGAAATGGAAGGAGTGCTTCAAGTTGATTTGTCATCATCGGCAAAAAAAGAAGCGGTTCAGTGGTATTAATCACATATGGGAGGAATTTCAAAAAGGAAATTGGGTTGTTAAAAGGTCACCAGTTCCCTTCTGTGCACTTGGCTTAGATGAAGCCCTAGAGCATGAAAACAGAGCGGTGAAAGCCTTTGGGGGAATTGTTGGGGGATAACACAGCATCCAAATGCTCTTTCCTGACATACCCAGAGCTTCATCATGATTCGAACAAAACATTAAACATGGTTGGGATGACTTCCCCAAAAACAACCAACCACCATCTAGACTCGTTAGCTGCTGTCCAAGAAGGAGCAATTTTAAAGCTACTGGATGAGCTTGCTTGCACTGGCGACCCATTTGTGAGTGGCAGACTGGAGCTCATTAATAATCATGATGAAAGTACTCTTCAGTCATGAGATCGCTAAAGATGTCAGTTGAATAGATATTTTGGGTCATGACTTGTATGACGCCTTCAAAACTCAAAGAATTATCCAAGGCTCCATTGATCTGAAGAACAGACTAAAGCTGTGCTCAAATGCAAAGAAGAAAGTCAGAGTGAAGGTGGCAGGAACTATTGAAGAGCTAAACGTAGAGGGGTCATTGTTTGCTCATCTCCTGGTTGTGTCCAGATGACGGCAAGATGTTGATCTGTGTGAGACTTTGGGAAATTACGAGTTCTCCATGGTATCACAATTGACGTTTGAGTGTGACGGAACAATGCATATGTGCATGGCAAAAAGCAAACTAACACACATCTCATATGGTCTTCCTAAGCCAGCACCTACTGACCATGTGACTAAGTACCTTATGCCAACAGAGGCCTTTCAGCATACCAGTCATTAAAGATCTTGTCAAGCTCTCAACAAACCAGAAACTGTTAACACCTGCCGAGATTTGGCTGAATACTTTATTGTGAGGCTACAGCGAAAATACTAGACGTATGACAAAATCCACCTCATGTTTGACTCGTATGCGGAGGAATCAATTAAAAAATATTACTAGAAAGACTATGTTGTTGCACCTGTCCAACAGAAAACCACTGACTCCACGAATATCTCCAGTGCCACAATAAAGAAGCTGCTGACTTGGACTCGCACAAAGGATGAGTTAACTGCACACCTTGCAGGAAAAATGCTCCAGCATGCAAAGAATTTCATAGTCACATAGCATAATGAAGCAACTGCCTTGCACTGTTCAGCAGAGGCTGCCACTAAAATTATGTTTCATGCCATCAGTGCTGCATAGAGAAGTACCACTAAATCAATCACATTTCTGCACAACAAACAGATGTTCTAATGCACTCTGTGCGATGCTACTCAAGACTTCCTGTTACAGGGTGGACTAGGTCTGGAGTCCCTCTGCTGGAGGCCTCGTGGCTCTGCTTCACCCTGCTCCAGAAAAGAGTAGAGAAGTCCTCCAGTCAGCTTAGAGAGGCTACAGGGGAGCAGCCATGCAGAGGGGCTGTTGGAGCAATGAATCAGGGTTCAGAAGAGCCATATAAAAGGAAGAAGCAGAGCAGTCAGTTGCTCCCTGGAGCTTGAAGGAGGAGGAATGGGTGCCTGTCTGGCTGGAAGAGCAACAGGACCATAGACAGGTCAGTGCAGGCAGGCTGCCCTGCAGGCTGAGCCCAGGGGTCTGAGCCCAGAACCTAGCCAGACAGGGCGAGGGTACCATGATGAGCCCTGCTGGTCTGGTTGAAGACTGAGCCCATGTGTGTGTTGCTGAAAAGACACCAACCAAGGGTGTCAAGATGGCCCCTGTTGGGCTGTTAAAGAAGGCAGTGCCTCCGGGGGAAGCCTTAGTGCTATGGCCCCATACCATGGCCGTGAGAAAAAACTAGAGACTGTGTACCCTGGAAGGGGGGACAGCTTGTGTGACTCGGTCAGAGGGCTGAGCCACTGAAGAAACCATCGGCTGGGGAGGTGAGTGCCATCCCTGTTTCAAACGGAAAAAACAGCAGGCTCACACCTGACCAAAAGGGGGCACTTGTGAGAGGTGGGTGCCACCCCATTCCAAGATTCTGTTTTTGTGCTTGCTTTTGGGAAACGGAATTGCTGTGTATCCCTCAGGTATTTTCCTACCACTCGGACCACTGACAGCCGCTGCACTGCTACGCTTTCATGTCTTTTCAGGATGTCATGCTACTGGAAGGTTGGCTGGAAAGAACATTTGAGTCAGCCTCTGAAGACACTCTCCTCACTCTGAAGGTCCTTGGGATGGCCAAGAGAGTCACTGATAAGTTCATAAATACGTGGGGAGCAGTTCATATGCTCAGTTTACCATTTGAAGACCAGCATTACCACACTTGCCGAACTACATCGGTGAATGTTTTCCCAGAAACAGACAAATGGAGAAGAATTGCCCCTGATGAGGGGTGAATTTATACCTGCTACTAAGAGGACAAATTATTAAGCAGTGGAATAGCTCTGGGATCGTTGAGCACATCTAAAAGTACCCTCTTGGGTCTTGGAGGATGGATTATGACACCAGTTTTGTGTGAAATAATATGTGCTTCCAAATCAATCTTTCAGCTAATCACAGAATCATAGAAGTGTAAGACTGGAAGGGACCTCAGTAGGTCATCTAATCCAGTCCCCTTCACTCAAGGCATGAGTACTTAACAACTAGGCCATTCCTGGCAGTTGTTTGTCTAAGTTGTTCTTAAAAACCTTCAATGGCGGAGATTCCACAACCTCCCTACGCAGTTTGTTCCAGTGCTTAACCACCCTGACAGTTAGGAAGTTTTTCCTAATGTCCAACCTAAACCTCCCTTGCTGCAATTTAAGCCCATTGCTTCTTGTTCTAACCTCAGAGGTTAACGGGAACAATTTTTCACTCTCCTATTTGTAACAACCTTTTATGAACTTGAAAACTATTATGTCCTCCCCATCCCCCCAGTCTTCTCTTCTCCAGACGAAACAAATCC
Organism: Caretta caretta; assembly: GCF_965140235.1. Classification (NCBI taxonomy): domain Eukaryota; kingdom Metazoa; phylum Chordata; order Testudines; family Cheloniidae; genus Caretta; species Caretta caretta. The sequence continues at coordinate 118,161,124 of NC_134206.1, read as the reverse complement.
ATTTTTTTCAATTTTTCCTCATAGGTCACGTTTTCTAGACCTCGAATAATTTTTGTTGCTCTGCTCTGGATGTTCTCCAATCTGTCCACATCTGTCCTGAAATGTAGTGGCTAGAAATGGACACACTATTCCTGCTGAGGCCTTATCAGTGTGGAATAGAGTGGAAGTGTCTTGCTTACAACACTCCTGCTAATATTTCCCAGAATAGTGTTTGTGGAGTGTTTTTTTTGTTTTGTTTTGTTTTTTTGTTGTTTTGTTTTATTGCAACAGTATTTGCTTGTGATCCATGATAACCTCCAGATCCCTTTCTGCAGTACTCCTTCCTAGGCAGTCATTTCCTATTTTGTATGTGTGCGACTGAGTGTTCCTTCCTAAGTGGAATCCTTTGTATTTGTCCTTAGTGAATTTCATTGATCTCCAGTTTGTCCAGATCATTTTGAATTTTAATCCTATCCTCCAAAGCACTTGCAATCCCTCTCAGCTTGGTATCACCCTCAAACTTTATAAGAGTACTCTCTATGCCATTATCCAAATATTTTATGAATCAAACTGAACCCAGGACTGATCCCTTTGGGACCCCACTCAATATGGTCTTCCAACTTGACTGTGAACCATGGATAACTACTCTCTGGGAATGGTTTTCCAACCAGTTATGTACTCACCTTATAGTAGCTCCATCTGGGCTGTATTTGCCTAGTTTGTTTACAAGAAGGTCATGCAAGACAGTATCAAAAACCTTACTAAAATTGATATCAATCACATTTACCACTTCTCCCCTATACACAAGGCTTGTTACCCTATTGAAGAAAGCTATTAGGTTGGTTTGACATGATTTGTTCTTGACAAATCCATGCTGACTGTTACTTATCACCTTATTATTTTCTAGGTGTTTTCAAATTGATTGCTTGATTACTTGTTCCATTGTGTGTCTGGGTACTGAAGTTAAGCTGATTCGTCTGTAATTCCCTGGGTTGGCCTTATTCCGCTCTTTATAGATTGCTAAATTTGCCCTTTTCCAGTCCTCTAAAATCTCTCCCCGTCTTCCAGGAGTTTTTGAAGATAATTGCTAATGCTCATGGCCAAAGGCTAGACGCTCACCACCCTGCAAATTTTTTGCCAGCAGTATGGAGATATGTGAGTGTGGCATGGACGAGGATTAGTTTGAGAACATGTCTTGCAATGGCGCCCTAGATGGAGATGACATGATGATTCTGAATAAATGTTTTCAGTCCTACTTCTCAAACCTACTTTCTTAAAGTTACCAAAGATCAATGTCTTTTTTAGGTAAGCAGTGAATCCCTGTGTTAAAGTATAATTTTAAAAAGTTGGGTTTTTTTAAGCATTTTCTCGAATACACACACACACACACACACACACACACGTTCTAGGTTTGTCATATTTAGTACCATTGTGTTTATGGGAGAGGGCTTTCAAGTGATACTCAACTTGTCCCATTTCCAATGACATTGTATTATCAAACTTTTCCACTAACCAGAGGACCTGGAGCTGGGAGCCGGGGGGCAGCGCCCTTGCCATGCCACGCCATAGAGGGTGACACCATTGAAATTATGATTCTGTAGATTTCTACGATTCAAATAACTTCTTCCCTACTTTTCTATCACTAACTTGCCCATGAAATGAGATTTTAATACATTGTGCTGCCAGATTGTATGTGCTTTACAGGTAAATTTGCTTTTAGCCTTAATTCAGCTCTCACAGTTGCTGACAACCATACTGACATGTTCCTACTTCCTAATGTGGATCTGGTCTGAGTTTGCCCATCTGTAATGCTTATGTATCCAGGTGTTTGTTGCAGTCGTATCTGATTGCTGACCTCCGAAGGATGAGAGGCTTGCTTGTTGTTTGTAGAGGGTTGTACAATTCTTGGATGGGCAACTTCAGCTTGAAGAATTATGACATGGAGGAGGATAGGGAGAGCACTCAGTCTGCATCCTTTCCAAACCACACTCTCCTGAAGTCCACACATACCTCTCTCCTAGTCTAATTTGTTCCAAAGTTACTTTCAGTTTGAGTCCAAAGAAATTTCTGGAAACTCTTCTTAAGTTGTGAGGAAGTTTAGAAAGCGGGGCAGTATGGTCCATCCAGCCTTAAAGTATCATTTTGGAGAAGGGATTACAAAAAGTAACATGGTTCTGCTGCCAATTGGACAACTCTGAAAAGAGTATTTGTATAATTAATTGTTACCATTAGCCAATTCAGATCTAACACCGCTTCTTCACCAGTCCTGAGCAATATAACTCCCCCCCCCCCCCCCACTGCTCACCATGGCAATTGATCTCTTTGCAGTTGTGTCAGAGGCTCAGCCAATTAACAGAGCAATGCTTGCACAATCTGCATGTGACTGATATCTATATGGGGCTATTCTTTGCTGGAGCCCTGAACATCCCTGTACCAACTTACTGGTTAGCTCTGCTCCACAAATTGTGCGTGATACTTCTGTTCAAACAAGGGCATCCGTTGTCACAAAGAGACTTCTCTGCATATTAGATCGTTCAGTGAAGCTCACAACGCTGAAGTTATATCACAATCCTTTTGTGGCAGATGGATGTTCATCTGTCATTTCATAGTTGATACACAGTAGAATTAAGTTAATTCAAGACAGATTTTTCCCTCAACAGTGAAAAGAACCCAACTAGTGGAAACAATGATTTTATTCCTCAACAAAGAGAACCAATTTAACAACTGAATCTAGTCAGTTATTTGGATCTTGGACATATTCCAAATAACTCTCCCATTGCAACACTGGAGCCAGTTGCTAAAGAGGACATGTGTTCAGTATCTGTTCAGAGTTCTGGGATGGATAGCAAGGCTGTCATGCTAAAGAAGTCTGAACTGGGGAGCGAGAAGACTAGTCAGCAGCTGGAAAGGTGTCCATAGCAATGGGGGAGTCTAAGTGAAAATGAGGAGAGGGTGCCATTGGTGGAATCAGCTGCTGGGCGTTGGGGAGCTTAGGGTGCCGTGCTTAATTTGTAATGAAAGAAGTGCTGCCTCAAGCAATTTATTTTACATTCATAACTGAGCGGGCAAGTGGCCCACAGGTGCCGGCGCTATGAACTGCCACTCCTAAAGGGGCTGGGGCTCAGCCCTGGCACAAATTAAGCACCGTCAGGGTGACTGAAGAAGAATCATGTGGGAAGCTGTGGACAATGCAAAGCACAACTAAGGAGAAGGCAGGGCCGTCTCTAGGCACCAGCAAAACAAGCCGGGGCTCGGGGCCGCACATTTCTAGGGGCGGCGTTCTGGTGCCAGTCCTGCCGCCCCTAGAAATGTGCCCCCGCCGCCCCAGCTCTCCTCCGTCCGCTCCCCTGAGCACGCCGCCGCTGCTCCGCTTCCCCCCCCCCCGGCTTGTTGTTTCGCGCAGCAAGCCTGGGAGGAAAGGAGGGAGGGAGGAGAAGCCAAGCGGCGGCGCGCTCAGGGGAGGCTGTGGTGGTGGAGTGGAGGTGAGCTGGGACGGGGAGCGGTTCCTCTACCCTGCACCCCGTTACTTCCTGCGCGCCCCCACCCCCACCCCCGCTCACCTCTGCTCCACCTGCTCCCCTGAACGCACTGCCTCTTCCTCGCCTGAGAGGGAGGGGGGAGAAGCGGAGCGACAGCAGGCAGAGCAGAGGTGAGCTAGGGTGGGGGGTTGCGGGAGCCGCAGGAAGCAATAGGGGGAGGGAAATGCAGCAGGCCCGGGGGAGGAAGCGGGGAGAAGGGAATTGTCCAGTAAGAAGGTACTGGGCTGTCAGGGTTCCAGCAGAGAGCAGCTTCACAAAGATGTCAGCTAACATGGCAGAAGGGGGGAGAGTAGAGAAAAATGGTTGAAAACATCTGACCTATAAAGGAGGACTTTTTAAACTTATACCTGCTTGTTCCTCTTTTGTGCAAAAGCTTTAATCTTTCCAAAAGACTGATTACACACACTGTCTCGTGTGAGACTCTACTAAAAATAATTGATTTTGTTTTTTAAACGTTCCTTATCAGAGAACCTAATTGTTTCAAGGCTGGAGGAAACAAAGGTTATCGGACTTTCATAAAGATCCTTGATAGCAAAAAGAAAAGGAGTACTTGTGGCACCTTGGAGACTAACCAATTTATTTGAGCATGCTCGGGGGTCGCATAGCAACATTACTTTCATATTCTGTGCGTGTGCGTGTGTGCGTTAAAGGATTTTTGACCAGGAAGTATCAATATGGCTCATTTGGTAACACTCCCATTTCCGGGCTCAAGGCCTGCCTCAGGAATTGGCCTCTTACCCAATGCTGACAGTATATTGCAGTATTAGGGAGGAGAGCTGTGGTGTCTATACCCCTGCCACACACCTTAATTATGCCAGTTATAATCTCTAAGGCTTTGGTCCCATCTGCCAGAGCAGTCTTGTTGAAAGACCCAGTTTCCATTTGGGTGTCCCATAAAATACTATAACGTGGTTTGTGTTATACCTGTGTCGCTGGGGCCAAATTGGGTTTATAACCCTGTTGAGGCAACTGTGCTGCAAACCTGAGTGCAACATAATTCCCTTCATATGGACACTGTTTAATTATTTCTTCCTAGGCATAACTGAGCCGTGTTATAGCATGTTGCGGAGCACCAGATAAGAAGTGGGTACCCCATTGTGGCAGTAACTGTGTTATTGCTGGAAGCTTTGTGTGAGTTGTTGTTCGGTGTGAATGGTTTTTATCTTGTGGACAAGTTTAGGATCTACCTTGTCTGCACTGACCCTTTTCTTAAAATAGCCGTCTGTTGCCCTAGCACCAGTGCAGCTATGTTGTCATCAACAGCAGTGTAGTGCCAGCAGCATAGACCAGCTACTGCTGCTCTTACACTGGTTTAGACCTATTACAACCAGGATAAGTGATACAGGTCCCGAACATGCCAACACACTTATGCTTGAGTTTCAGCTTGTGAGTAGTTCTGATACATAGTCCCCAATAAAGTTAAGTGTGTGTAAATTTCTGCAGGATCTCGGCTTTAGTACCTGGTTACACCTACAGTGGGAAAATTCAAACTCTTCATTGGTGGATGCTGCAGTTTAGAAAGGAGTTAGCTTTCACAGTCAGGCCATCTAACTCCGCTTAAGGGCTGTGCTTACACTAACGTTATTTTGAGAAATCTCCAGCCATTGTTCTAATGATGGTGCATCTCTACCAGGAGTAGCAGTAATGCGAGGTTTGATACTATTGTGTTGTCAAATTCAGAGTTCTGTCTCCTGAGCTAGTAGAAAAAATGTCAAACTTTGAAATTTTGTTGACTAAAACCAGAAAGTTCTTGTGTGAATATTTGTGCTAAATTCTCTCCCCTGCCCTCCCTCCCTCCTTTTTTTTTTTTTTTTTTAAACGGGCTGTACTGTCTACTCTACATTGCAGCTTCTCCATGGGTGGCGAATTAGATATCTCATTTTCCTAGAGTAGTCAAGACAAGGTGGCCATAAAATGCTACATGTGTTTTCTTGCCAGAATAAAAACCTGTTATAACTAGGTTAGAGAACCAGATTGAATTCTGGTAGGCACCTAGGCTATAACACAGTTTTATAACATGTTTATTTTGTCCATGCGGGCAAGAATAAGTAGTAAACTAATTATTGAAGCCCAAACTCTTTAAATGTGGTTATTTTTGTGTAGATGGGGCCTTAGTCTTGGGGTGTGGAATGAGGGTTCAGGATTGGGAATTCATTTGCTCATATTAATGTGAAATCTAGTCAGTCTTAAACTTTTTTTTGTGTGTTAATTGTAGTTCTTGAACTACACCTGCCCCAGAGTCCCTCCAGCCAAAGTTTTATGATTTTTATAATTACATTCCTTATTTCTGAAAAATTCCCCTTTTGCTGAGTGAAAGATCTACACAGTGAAAACTGGCTAACTGTAGAGGGGAAACAGTGAAACTTGCTGTATCCACAGTACTGCTAAATGCACAAAGTAAGCAAACTTGGGGGAGGAGGGGAAATCGAAGAATAATCATTAGCCCCTTTGTTACAGTAATCTTAAATTTTCCTTGTTACAGTAGTTTAAAAATATTCAGATGGATTTTTTGTTTTGTTTAAGTTGATGTCTCTTTAAATGGGACACATTCACCATACATCATGATTACCGTATATCACATAGCATTTCATTGTGGAATCAGTCTCCATTCTCTCATCCTTTCCTTTTCAGTTGTTTCTCCCCCTTCTCCATATAAGTAATATAAGAATGGCTATACCAATGATTGAACTAGCTCAGTATCTGGTCTTCTGTCCCAGTAGCATTCTTTTGATCAAAGATGTTTTCCAGCAATGTCGTTAAAACAAGAGGAAGTAGATAATTTAAAAAAGAAACAAGCCTAGTGTCTTTCTTTTATGTGGAGAAGCTGTAACTGTGGGAACCCATCCAGAGTGGAACAAAGAAACAACTTTTAGGCATTTAAAAACCTCCTGTTGGCACTTTCCTTAGGTTATGGGCCTACAAAAATTGTAGTGTACATTTCAGATTATCTGGTGTGATCTGTTTTTTCAAAGGCGTGTGTGCAGCTGTATGTATATAAATGTAAAATGGCATTTTAATTGTTAATGAGAGAGAAGTATCTAGGATGACTCCCTTGATGGCGTTCCTTTACAAAACAGAACATATGAGAGGTTGCATATGAAAGTCGCTGCCTAAACTGCAGTCTTAAAACCAAACCCTAGATGTAGATTTTATGACCGGAAGTGCCAATATGCAAGAATAAGGTAATTTTCCATGGGCCAAGCTAACTTGTCACCAAGTTAACACTCCCTTCTGTACCTCAAAGGAAAATGTTCTCCCTTGGTTTTGCCCAATTCCTCAGAATCCAAAAGAAGCAGCATATGATGCATGCAAGGTGTGAGAAGAGCTGTGAAGATGCTGTGCAGATTTATCTTAGTGCAAATGATCCGTTCAGGAAACACTCTCTTGTTTCTTTTCACCTGAATAGCCTGGGCCTGAAAGTGTCCAAATCCTCCATAGCTAGGTGCTTTAAATGTGTCACTGACACACATTCAGCTGTATCTAAGATCTTCCCATATAGTAGTCTCCTGGGGAGAAGAAAGGTCATCAGCCACCACAGAAGAAATCTGCAAAGATCATCAATACCGTCTTTATAAAAGCACTACAGGCTTAATCTCCAGTTCTCAGCACTGGCTTTCTTTAGCAGGAAGTTGCTCCAAGCGGCAATCCCCAAAATAGATCATTAGTGCTATGGTTAGGGAAGAGGTACCGTCATCTTTTGGTCATGTTTATCTATCATTCATGACTCATTTTGTGGCCGTACGTGGGGCCCCATGGACTGGTCTAAACTATTTCGGGTATTTGCAGGAAAAGAGGGGCACCACGGATGTCCGTGTGTCTCATGAAGAGGTCAGTTTCAGAAATGAAATGGTCAGGCAACAAAACTTCCATTTGCCAGAAGGATATATGAGGTGTTTCTGCACCTTTTCACCGCTACATGGATATTTTCCACTGCAGCCAGTTTCCCCCCCCCCCCCCCCCTCTGAATTGAATTCCAATGGCTGTTTCATGTGTTACTAGTAACTGAGTGGAAATCCCAGTATAAATTCAACAGCCCATATAACTTAAATTAACTGTAACTAGCTTGTCAAAGCATCTTGGATGCAAGTACAGGAGCGGGCAATGAGAACACACACACACATGATCCCTGAAAATCTGTCACTTAATTGGAGTTTTTTTAGCAACCAGAAATTTAGCTGGAAAAACATACCACAAGTAAAAGGGAAATCCCTGTGCATGAAGTCTCCACTCCCTTATCCACTAGCCTTGTCCCCATGAATGCTACTGCAGCAGGGCCGGGCCTGCACTTACTGGCGGCGGAAAGCGCTGCGACGCGGCCCCAGCTGCGTAGCGCCGCTGGTGAGTGCTGGGGGGTGGTTCCCCCCTGCCTCCCAAGCCAGGCCCCCCCTCCACCTCGCGTGGAGGCCTGCGGCCCACTCCTCCCCGCCTCCGGTGGAGGCCCCCGCCGCGCAGGGAGGCTGTGTAGGGCCCAAGAATAGCTGGTGACGGCCCTGGCAATAGTGATGCTAAAATGTGATTTAGGAGTGTTTAACTGAGTGTTGCATATTTCACCTCATAGCTTTTTCGCTGTCATTTTTCTTTGTTCTTACTGGGCAACTGACCCACTTCTAAACTAATGAGATGCATTTTGTTTATTTTTTGATTGGCAAATTTCCCTTGCTCCCACCTCCCCTGCTGTAAAAATTTAGCTACTGCACTTTGAAACAATTATTGTATTTAATTAAAAAGATTTTACAAAGCCCTAGTTGAACTATAAAATTATATGGAGTTGTGTGGACTGATTTATAGACAAGTGAGAGTTATGGGTAAAGCATCACGAAATAGGTCTCCATTTAACCCAAGGCACTGAGGGAATAGCCTGCTTCCATGCCAGAATATAGCTCCTGCTCCCCAGTTCTGGTTAAAATCTGGGGGTGAATTTGAGTAGATAGCCTAAATAGTTGAGAGAGAACTCTTTTTCTAAACCTACATTGCTAATCCTTCATTTGCAATACAAATTAGTGGAGTGTTGTCATTGGCAGTGCTATGGCAAAAGGGACAATCAGCATTTAAATCCTAAACCCATTTTCTCTCCTGTACAAACACAACAAAGCAAACAGATTAATCAAGGGATTTCTCCTGCGCACTGGGAAGGGAGGAAGAGGAATTGCACTTGCTTTTTTCTATGTTTAAATATGTGGGATATATAGTGGTGTTGTAGCCTTTGTGTTGGTTCCAGGATATTAGAGAGACAAGGTGAGTGAGGTAATATCTTTTTCTGGACCAACTTCAGTTGGTGAGAGAGACAAGCTTTTTAGTTGTGTTTCTCACCAAGAGAAACTGGTTCACTGAAAGATATTACCTCACCCACCGTGTCTCTTTAAATAGTTGGGAGGCACTTTGCTGTTAAAATGATGGGGGCCATATCAGTACCTAGAGAGTTTCCCCATGCTTTCCACCCTGCAAGGACCTGATTTTGGAACATCTTTCACTAGGCTCTGAAGAAGCTTTGGCTGTGACTCCTTTTGGAGCTCGTCCATGGTAGCATCTCCATTCATTTGGAGAGGTTGCTAGAGGGCTATTCCCTCCCTGGTAGGTGCTAAGCAGGGCGGCTCTGCAGGGCTCAAACATATTATAGACTTGGGAACAAAGAACCCGATAAGGCTCTTGAGCTGGGATTCCCCCACCCACTCTCTCTGCACCTTCTAGCTCTAGGCCATTTGCCTGGCTCAGAAATTACTTTACTTTTCACATTGGCCCCATTGCCATGGCATTTATTGTGATACCAAAGTCAAGATCAAGACTCTGCTGCACAAAAAAATAGGAGGCAAAGAGGCAGCTGGGTATATGGCTTCAAAATTAAAGCAAAACTTGCCAAGAAAAGTACAGTGGGAAAAGTGTGCAATGCAAACTGACTTTATGAATTGGGCACCTGAAGGAGGCTGGCTTAGAAAGGCCACATTTATGTACTGTGACCTGTATTTACAGACTATGAACCTTGCTGATCTAGGAAATATTTTTCTGGCATGTAATAGTGCTTTCACTGGTGACAGGTGGTGAACCTCAAATGGGTTGGTTCAGATAGTCACTGGAAGTAGGTATGTTTGTGCAAAGCATTGACTGGCTCAGAATATGTTCTAGATGAAAACGTAGTTGTCCAAACTCTGCCCTCATTTACACCTCTGTAATTCCACTGAACCGAGTTAATTCACTGGGTATTGCCTCCTTTTTGGAGATTTTCATCAGGTTTATGATAGGCTTAAATTGACTTAATGATGTGATGTGAAGCAGAGGTTCCTAAACTTCCTTTTGCTGAGGCTCCCCCACCCTCCTCCTTTCAGAGGCTCATGATTCATGTATGACACCCCCCGACCCCCATGGGGACTGCAGGAAAGGAGTGTCCTGTGCTTCTGATGGCAGAGGGAAGAGAACCTGGTACCCACAGGGGTTGGGGGTGTGTGCTCGCCATGTGGCAGTCAAGGAAGCCTTCCATTCCCTAAAGTGATCAGGTGGTCTTGGCGGGACCTGGGTCAGGAGAGGAGCGGAAAGCTGCACCCCGTGCCGGACACCCCCATGCCAGACACAACCCCTTCTTTACCCCAGCCTTTCAGTGTGGCTCCGTCTGCTCCCCCTGTGCAGTCAGGCTCTGTCTGGCAGGAGAATCAGATGGGGTAGTGCTGATGGGCTATGGTCAGGAGAGGGCTCTGTTTGCCAGTCAGCACTCACAGGATGCAGCCTTAGCCTCCCCGCTCGCAGAGTCCCTGCCAGCATCCCAAGCAGAGGAGGGTGACAGTTGGTAGCTGTGTCACTGGGAGAGTGAGATGGGCAGAGAACCGGTCCTGGCAGCTGATCCGGCCCGCATACAGCCCGGTCTGCTTCCCCTGCTGCACAGAGCCCCCTCCTGACTCCAGCCTTTCAGTGCGGCCACATCAGGTCTCCCTCCTACTGTTTGGGAACCTCTGCTTTAAAGCCCTAATTTCCTTGGCAGCAGCTGTAAAAAGGTTGAGATTTGAATGCTGGAGCACGGTTTGTTGGTCAGGGTGGAGAACAGCGCCCACTTGGATGTGATTCTATGCGCTGTGTTTAATGACTGCTGCTTTCTGATTAAAAGTGCGTTCAGCCATGCAATAGGTAAAATTCCATTTTGAGCAAACAGGCTGTTGAAGCAGAAGGGTTTAAAGTAGGTGGATTTGGGCAAAGGTATTGCAGGCTTGCACAGAAAGGCCTCCCTATCTAACATACTCGCAATAGTGTCCCTCCAGGATTTAGTTGTTCTGGAGGTGAGACTGAGAGTAGCTGGTATGTCTGGTAGGAGTGGAGAGGTTATTTCAAAGCCGAATGAAGAGACCACTTATATCAGCCTTTTATATAGCAAAGAAGAGTGGTGTCAGTGTAGTGGTGAGAATTCCAAAAATTGCAGCTCTAGTCAGGGGCGGCTCTACCAATTTTGCCGCCCCAAGCAGTCGCCGCTGAATTGCCGCTGCCGCAGTAGCGGTGGAGCTGCTGCCGAATTGCCCGGAAGAGTGGTGGAGCTGCCATGGGACATGGACTGCTGCCCCATTCTGAACGCTGCCCCAAGCACCTGCTTGGAAAGCTGGTGCCTGGAGCCGGCTCTGGCTCTAGTCAATGGCAAATGAAGATTGTGCCTAGTGGTAAGGATGAAGATAGACTGGAAGACTGGACTTGGCAGTATCAGGGCCAGTAGCATTCGTGTTCTGCTTAACTCACTGTGTGGTTTCCACAGTTGTCTTGAAGTATATTATTTTGCTGGTAAGGCTTTAGATAAGAGCCACTCATGGTGGATTGATGACTGTCAGACTCAGTGCCAAATCGAGGATCATTCATAACACGATTTGGTGCTTTTTCCCCTGGGGATAACTTGCTAGCTAGCGTCACTTATGTGATGACCGCCATCTTGGCTGACACCAAGAGAACTGGGGACATCAGGAGCTAAAAGCATGAGTGAAAGATCCAGGCTCTGTTTTTGGGAGCTATAAAAAACCCATATCCTCTGTTGACCAAGTACAGAAGGAGGGACCTGTAACACTTATCGACCGATAGGTTACACTACTTCCAGCTTTTACTGTTGTTGGCAGTTTTCTCAGCTACTTTCTTGGTGGAGAATTTAGTTTCATGTTTTTTATTGCTTTGCCTTGTAGTTGTCTTTATACTGGGAATGTAAAATAGGGTGAGGTTTTTTTTCCAGAAATGAGGCATGCAAAGAGTACCTGGTAGGCAGTGACTGACTGTTTTTTGAATGCTCCCATATTTTCCTCTAGGAAAAAAAACCTACATCATATAGTTCACCAGTGCACATATGTCTAACAGGCATGCATGCTCCTGCTGCTGTGGTCGGAATAGAAGTTTGTGTTCTAGTGTAGACGTGAGGAATATGGTGTATGTATTGCATTACTCTGTACTGGAGGTGTATGAGACATTTACAGAGGGACAGAGTTGGTCAGTGAAAGTGGGCAATGTGTTGATAGGGGGTTCAATTAAAGGCTACCTTTACTAGACATCTTACTTTTAACAGGGTTTGTGTGGGGGATGGGTCTTGCTCTTGGCCAACCTTACTTGTTCTTAATTTTTTGTGGGAAGCATTTATATATTACCTGTTTACATTATACCTTTTATCCCGCAGTGCTTTGTACTTTATATATAGTATACACCATAATAATTTGATCGGGTTTGTGTAGGAAGCTCAACATTTAGTCCTAAGAATTCTGGACTTCTTCCATTTATCTCTGTAGTCATTATATGTTTCAAAGTTAGCACACCACAATTAAAAGACAACATTAGCTCGTTAGCTCTTGAACAGTTTGGCAGAAATGTCCAGCTACTTGGGACTCTACTTGGAACTGATTATGAAAGCTTCTGTCCATTATCCCAAAGAGGACCATAACTTCTGCCTACTTTATTAGGTTTTGCTTCCTTTATAATACCCTCTCTCGTCTTCCTTTCCCTTTTTATCTTCTCTTGTTCTAATGGGTCGGCATTGGTTAGCATAAAGGCAAATGCACATAAACTGAACCCAGAACCTCCCAGAAAACAATCTTATGTACATTATAGGGTTTTCTTTTTCTGTTGCTTGGGAGTAGGAACACCAGCAGTGATTGGCATTGTTCAGATATTTCAAAGCTCGCAGAAGCTGACCTTCAGCATGCATGGACTTTCACTTTACTTCCTCTCTCCAGCTAAAAGAGATCTTATTCCTGCGTGAGGGACTTAAACGAAACTTCTGGGGACGTCTGCATTTGGCATGCTGCTTGACAAACTTTCCAAGCCAACCTCAAGGTTCTAACCCTCTTTGTGTGACTGGCATGCTTGCTTCAGTTGGTCCCTTCATGATATGGCTCATTTTTAAATACATGAAATGTATTCTCCTTTAATGAATCCCACTCCCCAAAGCATGAGGTCTGCATGGAGTCCTGAATTTAGCCATCTGTTCAGATCCGCTGGGATTGGCTGTCCTTTCCGTTCCACTGGTGTAAATGGAGTTTCTCTCCATCTTAGTCAGTGGAGCTATTTTAGTGCTGTCTGGTATAAGTGAGAGGTGAATTGGGTCCACTGTGTGTGTGTGTGTGTTTCTTTCAAAATAATTAAAGGTTTTGCAGCCTGTGACTTTGTCATATTATTGGGCTAGGACAGTGAAAGTAGTAATAGTTGTTAGGTTGAGTAGGCTGAGCATGCAGTTATAGTGCTTTTCCTGTGTATGAATCATCTTCCCAGGAGACCCTGGGGTGATAGTATTACTTCTGTAAACGGCTTGAGAAAGAAACTGTTTATGCAGAAGAGAATGGCTGCCCATTTTGCACATGTAACATTTGAATAGTCCTTAAATGAAGCCATACTCAGACATTAGATTTAACTGCTGTTATTCTGTAGATGCTTGCTGATTGGCTAGGCTAAATGGGCTGGAGCTGTGATTGGCACAGAAGATGCTGTAGCCACTGGAGGCTAGGAAACTGAAACGCTCTTCTTTCCAAGAGAGATCAGATTATTTCTGTCTAGGAGGATTTCAGTAAAACACATTACATGTGCATTTATTTTACAGTCAAGCTGCTGCGTATAATTTTTAACTGAGAAAATGGGAAGGCCATCTATTTTGTGACTTCATTTGAAAAACAATAATGCTGCCGTTGAAAGCATAAAACAATCTGCTTGGGAAGTGACTGTGCAAATATGTGCATATGTTTTCAGTCAGATGGAGAACAGGAGGCAGCTGAGCTATAAATGATCATGTTCTGACACTTACAGGCTAGGACAGTGTCTGTGGGTGTGATGTATAACAGCAGGCTGCTGGGACTCGTTTTAGCCTGAACTATCTTTCTTAGAGAAGAAGAGAAAGACCAAAACAGTTTCTAGTAGACTCAACTTTTTCCCCCTCTTGTGCTGTCAGAAGTAGCACCCAAATATACAAGAATCATGACATGGATCAAGTTTTATGTCTTGGCCTTTTTTATTTTGGACAGTGTAGGATAGTCTGGTCTTTCAACATTCTGCCATAATTTTCATGATTTGTTTAGAGTGGGATGAGTCAATGAGTTTCTCTACTGGTGGGCTGGGTGAACCTAATTTCAATTCTATTGCAGGTGAGTATTTCTCCCCTCCCCCCCCCCCCCCCCCCCCGTTACGTCACTTTGCTGCTAACTGGCTATAAAACTGAGTCCACCATTGCAAAGAGCAGTGTTATAGTTTATTTGTATTACAGTATCATCTAGAGGCCTCAGTGCATTAGATGCTGTACAAACATATCATAAGAGAGAGTCCCCATCCCAAATTGCTTACAGTCCAGAGAGACAAGATGGACAAATGCTGGGAGGAAGGAAGTTATGATCCAATTTTCAGAACTGAGTTAGAGAGCTGAAGTGACTTGCATGGAGTCTCACAGGAAGTCTGTGAGCAGAGCTGGGAACTGAACCTAGATCTCCCAAGCCTTGGGCCAGCATCTTCACCACAAAGCCTTTCTTTCTCAGGCTCCATCCTTTCTGTTCATCAGGATGTGGATTGAGGAGCAGTTTGCCCTGGCAGCTCTGGTTTTTACTCCTGTTGTTTTTAGTGGGGCAATGAAATGCCACAGCAGCTCCAATTTTCAACTAGAACACATTGTTTTATAAATGGAAGCCTGTTCACAGCCCCGTGATGAAAAAAAAATTGTGTTTTGATATAGGGCCTGTTTATATGTTCTCCAGACTTATTTGCTTAGCTGTTAATCACAGCCTCCTTGTCAACTGCTCAGCTAGGGCTATAAAAAGCCTTGGAGGTATAATGTTTCTATAAATATTTGCTGCCTTTATTTCTATTCACAGGAGGTGAAGAGTTATTGTTCTCAAACAGGTACGTAATTAGCTGGCTGTCTTCAGCTCTCTTGCCTCTAACAGGGCTGTGACGTCATGTCTGATAGATGGACACTAGCATTTTGTGACTCTGTTCATTGTTAATTCACTCTCCCAAAGCAACTCAGCTGTGAGGTTTCCATGCATGCTTGGCAACACCAATACCAAAAACATCTGGTCCAAGAATATAGTTCTTTTTTGCTGGCAGCTGTATGAAAATGATTTTGTACATGATGGAGAAATGCCAAACACATTTACTTGTACGGTAAAGTACACAGCCTGAATACATATCTAGCAACCCAGTGTAGATGTATCAACTAAAAGCAAAACCTCAGCAACCAATTTATATACTTAGCAGGCAGGCACACGCATACATGCTCATGTACCTACCTTACTGGCTGTTCTCCGTCTGGCACAGGATAAAAACCTCTTCAGCACTGTTCTTGTCGTCCACCGTGCTGATGAGTTTGCACAAACATAAGGTTAAACTTGACATGGACTGCCATCCCTGAATGCGTTTCTCTGATGGCCACATTTATGGTCACTGACTGAGATAGTGTGTGTCTTGTCCGCGTGAGCAGCATTTAGTATACGCTGAAGAAAATGTTAGCAGTGAATCAAGTGACTTGATTGTCTGAGGGTAAATTATAACTGGAGTGATTAGGTCTAATAATTATACTAGACTGATAGAGTAATCATCTTGTCACTCAGTTGTAAATCATTCTATAATGGTATTCCCTTTTAATGGTTAATTTTCCAAGTACAAACAGGCTCTAAAGATAAAATACAGTTTGCTGAGCCTAGAAGATGTATTCCTTCCTGCTTCTAGAAAAGGAGGACTTGTGGCACCTTAGAGACTAACAAATTTATTTGAGCATAAGCTTTCGTGAGCTACAGCCCACTTCATCGGATGCATTCAGTGGAAAATACCTAGCTCACGAAAGCTTATGCTCAGATAAATTTGTTAGTCTCTGAGGTGCCACAAGCACTCCTTTTCTTCCTGTTTCTATAACCTTCAGGGTTACGTACGTGGATCCTTTTTCTTATGAGAACAAGCAATTGGAGCAGAAATCTTTGCTGCAGCAAAGCTGCTCTCGGCCTGTCTTTTTTTCTAATTGCTTCCTTTCTGCCACATAGTTCATTCACACAGACTAACTCAGCTCTTTAACTTTTTTCTCAAAGGTGTCTCTTGACAGAAGGCTTCAGTCAGGCCACAGAAGAAGATAAAAGGGCACCAACAGTAGATCTGTTCTCAGGCTCATTTTTACCCTTTGCAATAAGAGACACTCCTCTCAAGGAAAAGTGTCAGGGGCTTCTGCACAGCCACAGTGTCCTTTCCCGCAGTCCTGTGCGGAAGCATGCAGGAAGTCAAAAGGCATAGCAGTCACCTTCTAAACTAACCCTCTCCAACACCACAGCCACTAACCCATTTCTTGGATGGTAGCCTCTTGGGGGCAAGGCTGGCATCTTCCCATGTGTTTGTATAGTGCTTATTGTACAGTGTGTCCCTCCCAGCCCTAATCTAGTCGTATAGATGCTATTGCAACATAATCTGGGCGGAACTGTTCTTACTAAATGCTGCTTGTGGTCAAAAAAAGGTAAAAAATGTAATGGAAATTTAAAAGAACGTTTGGACTTGCTGTGGGGCTTGGGTTTGGTTTTTTTTTTGGGGGGGGAGGAGGAAATATTGATGAAATGTTAGACATTTCCAGGGGCTATTGAAAATTGAATTTTTAATCAAAAACTCAAAATTTGGAGTGATATTGGACCAGAACATCCAAAAAGGGGCTGAGATTACTTTTAAATTAAGACTCTTAGTAAGTACACTTACTCACTGTGTCCTTTAGTTATGCTTGTGGAGAGGTGTGCAGATTTTGAGGTCCATTTTATTAATAATTTACATATCCTGGCTGCTTCATTAAAGAAATCCTATGTTGAATAAGGCTCCTTATAGTCTGAAGCTAGACCTTGGCTAAGGAACCTGTGGTGGCTACAGCTTGGCTCCGTATGTGAAACTTTGCTCTTTGGGTATAAACCAGGGTGTATGTGAAGGTCAGTATTAAACGTGGCTGTTAGCGACACCAACCTGTTACCTAGATGTTTGGAGACTTGCTAGCAGTGTATTAGATGTTATCATCTCTGGCAGTTTACCTCAATAGGACTTCTTTTAAAAAAGAAAAAAAAAAGTGCTAAATTTGTTTCTTCATAGTGTGTGTTAAGTGAAGTGTTACTCTTTAAGTGGATTGCCAGGTTGGAGACAAAATGTTTTACGTGTGTTTTTATTTTTTAAAGCCATTTTTCTAACACAGCGCCCCAGTTGTCAGCATTACCGTTGTACTTTGCGACACTTAAAGGAGAAACCGAGCCTTGGCAACGTTTTAGGCTATGTCTGCATTGGAGACCTTACAGTGGCACGGCTGCACCGATGCGGCTGCACCGCTGTACAGTCTCCTGTGTAGTTGCTCTATGCCGACGGGAGAGAGCTCTCCTGCTGGCATACTTAAACCACTACAAATGAGTGGCGATAGCTATGGGGGCAGGAGAGCGTGTCCCGCTGACATAGAGCTGTCTGCACCGGCACTTCCATTGGTGTAACTTACGTCGGTCAAGGGTGTGGTTTTTTACACCCCTGAATGACCAAAGGTTTTCTGACAAAAGTGCTAGTGTAGAAATATTAGCGAGGAGTATTTGCTTAATTAAAGCCCAATCAGACTTTTTGGAGCTGGATGGCCAAAGTGGTTAGCAATGTGATACAAAGCTATTTTACCTCCAGTCTGTGGTTTTGAAGCCAGTTCAGGTTAGTAGTAATCAATCTCTCTGTAAGTCTTCCAGTGGCTATTTGGTGGCCTTTGAGAAAAGGGTTGGTACTTGTTAGTGGCTAAGTGCACCAACCATCATGGCTGGCACGCAAAGGATACTGAAGTCTGCAAAGAGAGAGCATGGATTGATTAGGTATGGAGACTGAATGGACATGTAAGCCCTAAATATGGCTCACCAATTACACAGCAAACACTCATGTTAGTGGATTGTCATTGGGAAGATGACATTTTCTAAAATTGGACGATAGCAGTGCCATGGCTTCCAGCCCCTTACCACTTACAGTTGTGCTGAAACTAACATGTATAGGGCTGTGTTGGCACAGTCAATGAGTCAGTCATGCTGCTGGGGGGAGGAGAAGCAAGAGATTAGTGACGGCACCCTGGGATTCAAGTGGGTTTCGCATTTCACATGGCTCCATGAATTGCAGTACAGAGCCCCATCATTGCTGTCTAACAAATAATTACACATGGTGGACTTGAATTTTTCTTTACAAAAATTCCATACCTTCTCAGCCTGTCCCCTCCGACCTCACCTCCCCCAAAATAAGGCTACTAAATTAAAGTACAGAAAATGGCAAAGTTAGTTTGCCCACACAGTCTTAACTCTGCCTCTTTGATGGTATGCATTCTGTTACGATCTTTGATTGCGTGATCACATACTTTTTTTTGGTTTTCATAGTTTCTGCCTCATTCATGGCAGATGCTGGATGGTGAATGAGGCAGGATTGTGTAGTGAGCAAAGCCGGAATGTAAAGAGTAAAGCCAAACCATTGCTTCATTCAGTGGATGAGTTGGATGGCTACAGCATATGATACGTTGGGCCATATTTCAAACAGTAAGGAGAAAAATATCTATTTAACCTTGATCCCTGAGCACTGTGTGATTTGTTCGCTGATTATATCGTGAACACTGAATGAGTCAGATGTCTTGTGGAAATGATTTTTAAATTGCTTGTTTAGTTATAGAATATCATAATGCACGTACAAAGCCAGAGCTAGGGATGCCAGGCATCTGGTTTTCGACCGGAACGCCTGCTGGAAAAGGGACCCCTGGCGGCTCCGGTCAGCACCGCCGACCGGGCCGTTAAAAGTCTGGTTGGCAGTGCTGCGGGTCTTAAGGCAGGCTAGTTCCTACCTGTCCTGGCACTGCCCTGCGCCCCGGAAGCGGCCAGCAGCAGGTCTGGCTCCTAGTGAGCGGCGATGGGGCCTCGGGGAAGGGGCAGGGCTAGGGTGTTCAGTTTTGTGCGATTAAGAAATTGGCAACCCTAGCCAGAGCTAAGGTTACAGCAGCATTTTCACTTCCTGACATGAGTGCTTCACTTTTCCACATGAACTTTTCTTTAATATGGTTTTTTGTGTGACATGAAGCAGCAATGTACACTAACATATTTAGTCTTCCCAGCTTACTTCTGCGTCAAAGCTGGCTTTCCTCTGAGCACAGAAATGCCACCTAACTTTTTTTTTGCACAAGAAAAATCTGTCTTTATGGCAACCACATCTCTTTTTGTCAGGGTTCCCCCATATAGGAAAATCAGTCAGAAAGTCATTTTCATTTGTGTTGCAGTCTCGTTTTTTACATCCTGTAGCTAGAATTTTCCTGTAATCGTGTAGGTCTGAAGATCTGAAATATTATTTTAGAGCAAGAACAAATATTTTTAATACAAGTAACAGTGATGTAAAGTAATGGTAATGTAAGAAGAGTACTAAACACTCTACATTTTGTGGGAGCTCAAGAAAGTTAAAGGCTAGTTTATCTAATGTGTAAATAATACAGATGTGATGAAGATGGACAATTACATTATACAGATGAGATAAATATGCATTTGAGAAGTGGAACATTAAGTAACCATGACCAAGAATCAGGGCACCAACCTGGGAAATATTTTGAACGGGTTTGCCCTGAGGGGTTGTTTTCTTGATTCCCTCTGCAGATACTGTAGTGTCTTTGTCTTAATAAGGTCAGTTGCAATGCACCCCTAACATTACATAGCTTCTTTCAGTTGTGGCCTTAATACAAGTCATGCAGTGAGTAACAAAGGTGCCGGAGGCAGAATGAGATAAAAGAGGGAATATCCTAGACATAGAGATTAGGGGAGGAAGTCCTTTTAGGTAGACAACAAATGAGTATTGTCTTTAAGTGGTTTTGGCTCCTATTTTCATGCAAACAATTCCAGCCTGTGTTCACACATTGCTGCTTGCACAGGCTGCTTCAGGCATTGCCGAAAATCCTTTAAAAACCATAGCCATCTGTCATACTCCCTTGTCCAGTTACCTTTCACTTGCAATGATATCAGTGAGGCTGTGGATGTAAAGCAGGAGTTTTCAACTCACTTGCTCTGCAATGGCTGCCTTGAACTCTACCCTCAACACACAATAAAGAGAACACTGTCCCAAGGGTAGAAAAGGCTCCCTCTGTTTTGAATGCAGCTGTGTATTTTTAACCCATTTGATAGAAACTTGAAGCAAAAAGTGCCCAGGCATATGGTTGTGAAGAACAATCCTGGTGTCCTGGCCAGTTCCAGTGAAGCGCTGGTTTTGCCATAGCAAGAATATTCTTATTTTATGAAGTCCGTCCAGGACACTAGGTCAGTGCGTTGCCATTCTGCTGCTGTGATGATGATATCAAGTGATACATGTTGAAGCAGTTTGGGTTTGTTGGCAAGATTGCCTGGATGTGGTTTATCATTCACTTCATAGACCAGGTATTGCCATAACATGCAGGATGTTTCAAAAATATTTTCGTTTTTTCCCTATCTTAGGAGTATAGAATCATAACATAGGACAGCTCAACGGATGGTTTTTGAGGCAACTGCTCACGAAAGCTCATGCTCAAATAAATTGGTTAGTCTCTAAGGTGCCACAAGTACTCCTTTTCTTTTTGTAATTGCTGTGCAGCTCTGCCTTCTAGGTCAGCTGCACAATGCTGGGCCTTAGCAAGACGTTCAGGAAGTCACATACTGCAATAAACATACTGTTAGATATCTGTTGGGTTTGCTAATAATGCATTTAACACACAGAATCTGTTGGGAAGGGAACAAAAACTTTTGTAAAAAGAAAAGGAGTACTTGTGGCACCTTAGAGACTAACCAATTTATTTGAGCATGAGCTTTCGTGAGCTACAGCTCACTTCATCAGATGCATACCGTGGAAACTGCAGCAGACTTTATATATACACAGAGAATATGAAACAATACCTCCTCCCACCCCACTGTCCTGCTGGTAATAGCTTATCTAAAGTGATCATCAGGTGGGCCATTTCCAGCACAAATCCAGGTTTTCTCACCCTCCACCCCCCCACACAAATTCACTCTCCTGCTGGTGCTAGCCCATCCAAAGTGACAACTCTTTACATAATCAAGTCGGGCTATTTCCTGCATAAATCCAGGTTTTCTCACATCCCCCCCACCCCCATACACACACAAACTCACTCTCCTGCTGGTAATAGCTCATCTAAACTGACCACTCTCCAAGTTTAAATCCAAGTTAAACCAGAACATCTGGGGGGGGGGGGTAGGAAAAAACAAGAGGAAACAGGCTACCTTGCATAATGACTTAGCCACTCCCAGTCTCTATTTAAGCCTAAATTAATAGTATCCAATTTGCAAATGAATTCCAATTCAGCAGTTTCTCGCTGGAGTCTGGATTTGAAGTTTTTTTATTTTAAGATAGCGACCTTCATGTCTGTGATTGCGTGACCAGAGAGATTGAAGTGTTCTCCGACTGGTTTATGAATGTTATAATTCTTGACATCTGATTTGTGTCCATTTATTCTTTTACGTAGAGACTGTCCAGTTTGACCAATGTACATGGCAGAGGGGCATTGCTGGCACATGATGGCATATATCACATTGGTGGATGTGCAGGTGAACGAGCCTCTGATAGTGTGGCTGATGTTATTAGGCCCTGTGATGGTGTCCCCTGAATAGATATGTGGGCACAATTGGCAACGGGCTTTGTTGCAAGGATAAGTTCCTGGGTTAGTGGTTCTGTTGTGTGGTATGTGGTTGTTGGTGAGTATTTGCTTCAGGTTGCGGGGCTGTCTGTAGGCAAGGACTGGCCTGTCTCCCAAGACTTGTGAGAGTGTTGGGTCATCCTTTAGGATAGATTGTAGATCCTTAATAATGCGTTGGAGGGGTTTTAGTTGGGGGCTGAAGGTGACCGCTAGTGGCGTTCTGTTATTTTCTTTGTTAGGCCTGTCCTGTAGTAGTTAACTTCTGGGAACTCTTCTGGCTCTATCAATCTGTTTCTTTACTTCTGCAGGTGGGTATTGTAGTTGTAAGAAAGCTTGACAGAGATCTTGTAGGTGTTTGTCTCTGTCTGAGGGGTTGGAGCAAATGCGGTTGTATCGCAGAGCCTGGCTGTAGACGATGGATCGTGTGGTGTGGTCAGGGTGAAAGCTGGAGGCATGCAGGTAGGAATAGCGGTCAGTAGGTTTCCGGTATAGGGTGGTGTTTATGTGCCCATTGTTTATTAGCACTGTAGTGTCCAGGAAGTGGATCTCTTGTGTGGATTGGACCAGGCTGAGGTTGGTGGTGGGATGGAAATTGTTGAAATCATGGTGGAATTCCTCAAGGGCTTCTTTTCCATGGGTCCAGATGATGAAGATGTCATCAATATAGCGCAAGTAGAGTAGGGGCTTTAGGGGACGAGAGCTGAGGAAGCGTTGTTCTAAAGTTTAGTGTCCTTTTTCTTTTGTAGAGAAGCAAAGTGTGCGTTGTAAATGGCTTGTCTAGTTTTAGTAAAATCCAGCCACGAGGAAGTTTGTGTGGAAGGTTGGGCCCAACAGTATGCCAACATTTTTATGGCTGATTTAGAACAACGCTTCCTCAACAATGGGCACATAAACACCACCCTATACCGGAAACCTACTGACCGCTATTCCTACCTGCATGCCTCCAGCTTTCACCCTGACCACACCACACGATCCATCGTCTACAGCCAAGCTCTGGGATACAACCGCATTTGCTCCAACCCCTCAGACAGAGACAAACACCTACAAGATCTCTGTCAAGCTTTCTTACAACTACAATACCCACCTGCAGAAGTAAAGAAACAGATTGATAGAGCCAGAAGAGTTCCCAGAAGTTACCTACTACAGGACAGGCCTAACAAAGAAAATAACAGAACGCCACTAGCGGTCACCTTCAGCCCCCAACTAAAACCCCTCCAACGCATTATTAAGGATCTACAATCTATCCTAAAGGATGACCCAACACTCTCACAAGTCTTGGGAGACAGGCCAGTCCTTGCCTACAGACAGCCCCGCAACCTGAAGCAAATACTCACCAACAACCACATACCACACAACAGAACCACTAACCCAGGAACTTATCCTTGCAACAAAGCCCGTTGCCAATTGTGCCCACATATCTATTCAGGGGACACCATCACAGGGCCTAATAACATCAGCCACACTATCAGAGGCTCGTTCACCTGCACATCCACCAATGTGATATATGCCATCATGTGCCAGCAATGCCCCTCTGCCATGTACATTGGTCAAACTGGACAGTCTCTACGTAAAAGAATAAATGGACACAAATCAGATGTCAAGAATTATAACATTCATAAACCAGTCGGAGAACACTTCAATCTCTCTGGTCACGCAATCACAGACATGAAGGTCGCTATCTTAAAACAAAAAAACTTCAAATCCAGACTCCAGCGAGAAACTGCTGAATTGGAATTCATTTGCAAATTGGATACTATTAATTTAGGCTTAAATAGAGACTGGGAGTGGCTAAGTCATTATGCAAGGTAGCCTGTTTCCTCTTGTTTTTTCCTACCCCCCCCCCCCCCCAGATGTTCTGGTTTAACTTGGATTTAAACTTGGAGAGTGGTCAGTTTAGATGAGCTATTACCAGCAGGAGAGTGAGTTTGTGTGTGTATGGGGGTGGGGGGGATGTGAGAAAACCTGGATTTATGCAGGAAATAGCCCGACTTGATTATGTAAAGAGTTGTCACTTTGGATGGGCTAGCACCAGCAGGAGAGTGAATTTGTGTGGGGGGGGTGGAGGGTGAGAAAACCTGGATTTGTGCTGGAAATGGCCCACCTGATGATCACTTTAGATAAGCTATTACCAGCAGGACAGTGGGGTGGGAGGAGGTATTGTTTCATATTCTCTGTGTATATATAAAGTCTGCTGCAGTTTCCACGGTATGCATCTGATGAAGTGAGCTGTAGCTCACGAAAGCTCATGCTCAAATAAATTGGTTAGTCTCTAAGGTGCCACAAGTACTCCTTTTCTTTTTGCAAATACAGACTAACACGGCTGTTACTCTAAAAACTTTTGTAATTTCCAAGTGCAAGGTATATGGTGGCCGCCAGATGGCGTTATTACAGATAAAGGTCCGAATTCTGTTTATTTGTGATGAATATGAGTTTAAATCTTGAGAAATGGTATTATTGTATTGTGTTGGATCTCAGCATAACTAGTGTTGTAACCACTAATCAATTTACAGGCAAGGTCCTTTGTTAGAATGACTATATTTAGAAATTCCTAGAGATACTAAATGGCCATAAAATGTTAAAGTAATATCTGTAGTTTAAATAATGAAAACTGGAGAGGAGTCCACTTGATTTAATCATGCACCTCTTACAAAAATATAGCTTACTGCAAAAATTACTAGTAATCAGACATTCTGTCACAAACAGCTGGTGAATGTATAAGTGAAAACACTTAGAGCAGTGGTGTGGCAGGCAGAGACAAAGAATGTTTCTTTGAGAGTTTGTATCACTGATAATGGCCTACAGTGGTAATTGGTGCCAGCTGCATAAAATCACTAAGTGGGGTTTACCAGCTGCCTCTGCCTTCCAAGGAATAGGATGTAGCCTTGTATTTCTTCCTGAGAGGGATACTTTCTCTTCGCAATCATTTTAAACTTACTCTTTGTCTTTGTGACCAGTGGTCTCTGGAAATTGACAGAATAGAAGAAGTAACTGCAAGGAATATAGTATAGCCTGGAGTGCCAGCTTTCAACGCACCTTAATCCTAACATACAACAACCTTTCTGTTCAAGCCCCAGGTCTTTTCTGCGCAGATGTTGCCAGTCATGTTACAAAATATCCTTTCAGTGAAGCATGCATTAATGAGTAGTGCTGGGTGGGAAATAGTTTTCCTGTCCTGTGAGAGCTTTAGAGACTTCCAAGTTTTTTTCCCATCTAAACAGTGACAAACAAGTTTCAGAGGAACAGCCGTGTTAGTCTGTATTCGCAAAAAGAAAAGGAGTACTTGTGGCACCTTAGAGACTAACCAATTTATTTGAGCTGTAGCTCACGAAAGCTCATGCTCAAATAAATTGGTTAGTCTCTAAGGTGCCACAAGTACTCCTTTTCTTTTAGTGACAAACAAGTCAATCTCAAAAAATTTCATGAATTGATTAAACCAAAAAAACCTTTTTGGATTAGGTCACTCAAAACATTTCACTTAGATTTTGGCACTTTCTTATTTTTAACCTTGTTTAATATAAATAAACTAAAATTTCAAAATGAAAAGTGATTTTAAATGGGAATATGGAACTTTTCATTTCAAAAATGTCAAAGTGGAATGTTTTGACGGCCTCTAAACTTTTTTCCAAAAAAAGTTTTGTAATCGGGAGATTGGTCAAAAGTGATCCTTTCCCATGAACAATTTCACTTGTGACAAATTTAGCATTTTTTTGATGAAACATGTAGTCAGAAAATTAGCAACCAGCTCTGCTGATGAGACCATCACTTTTTCTTACTATTATTTGTCTTGCCATGGCGCCTGGAAACCTTAGTCCCATTTTCCTACTTGGCATTGTTCAAACATATGCAGTCCCTGCCTTGTAGAGCTTACAGTCTAAGGCCCCAATCCAGCAAATGCTTACACATTGTAACCACCTGCAGTATTGGGGTCTAAGTATGTACTACAGTAAAACCTGCCAAGAGCGACCATTCATGGAAGTTAGCAAAAGGGGTCTTGCGAGAGGTGGTCTCTCTCCAAAGGTTTGCACACCAGGGAGCGGAGGTGTTCCGTGGCCTCTGCACGTAGGTGCTCGTGACAGTTGTCTCTCTTTACAGGTGGTCTCTGAGGGCAGGTTTTACTGTACTTGCAGCCAAAGAATGATTTAAACCTAAAGGCTGACGCATTAATCCTTGGGTTCAAAAAATTGTAATGCTCAGAATTAAGATTCAAGTGAGCAAATATAGTTAAATGGTTATGTATTTTTTGCCTTAAACAGTACTTGATTGTTTTTAATGATGATCTACTCTTGAGGGCATTCTGTGCCAAAACATTAAAAAACTGCGCACAATATTTTAAGATTCTGCAAAATTCTGCAAATTTTATTTGCCAAATAAACGCAGAGGCTCCAGCATGGCATTGGGGAGCACAGGCCAAAGACAGCGTGGAGATGGGAGATCACTGTACAGCTCCCCCCACCCCAGACACAGACTCAGTGGTGAGGCTACACCCACCGGTGACACAGCGCATGGACTGGGCCTGCTGCAGAAACACCCCAGGGCCCTGCCCCTCCGTGCCAGGTGCACCAACTGTGGGCAGGCAGGCTCAGCAAGGCAGGATCCAAGTGTGGAGGAGCTTAGTGTGTGTGTGGGAGCCAAGTGTGGGTTGAGAGGGTTCTGTGTGGGGCAATCTGGGTGCGGGCGGCTCAGTGGGGGAACCAAGTGCGGGGGGAATCTGGATGCACAGGGGCTTGTTAGGGTGTTCTGGGTGCAACAGTAATGGGACTCTGCAGGGGGGTCCAGGTGAAGGTGGTTGGGGCTCAGCTGCGGGGGCGGGGGAGGAGTCTGAATGTGTGGGGGATAGAGCTCAGCAGGGGGGTTTGAGTGTGGAGGGCTCGGGGTTGTCCAGATACTGGGGGAGTGGGGCTCAGTGGAGTGGGGATCCAGGTGTGACTTATTGAGGCTTGGTGGGGTGGAGGTGTGGGTGTCAGTGGGGGTGGTTCCTCAAGATGGTCCAGGTGCAAAGGGAGTGGAGTTCTGAGTGCGAGGGGTTGAGGATCGGTGGGAGGGTCTGGATGCATGGGGGTTAGGTAGATGGGGGAGCAGATCCTTGTGCAGAGATCCCTCCCTCTGCAGCTGAGGAGCAATGGGTACAGGAAGGGGTGTGTGGGGGTGGGAGGGGGGGAGAGTTTGCGGAGCTTCCTGCAGCTTGGGGCGAAATCAGAGGGTGGGTCTGACCCAGCCCCAGGTGCCGTGCACAGGAGAAGAGGAAGTCCTGTCCTCCCAAGCCCAGCCAGGACTAGCAGCTGCGCCCGGCGCAGGGTAGGGAGCTGTGTCGTGCGCCTCCTGCCCCACAGTGATTTACCTCTCTGCCGGCTGCCTTGGGCACCTGAAACATACTGCTGGGGAGGGGCGCATGACCGTTCTTGTGGCTTCCCCTTGCTTCACTGTCAGAAAGTCATTTTTCTGTGGGGAAGCAAAGAAATCTGCGGGGGGACATAAATTCTGCACATGCGCAGTGGCATAGAATTCCCCCAGGAGTAATATTCATCGATGTATGATATCCCATTTTAATTGTCTGTACCTTCAGGTCGATGGAAGAAAAGTTTTTTATTTTTTATTTGTATTCCAACATATTTTAAATATTCAACAAACAGAAA
Source organism: Caretta caretta (assembly GCF_965140235.1). Lineage (NCBI taxonomy): Eukaryota > Metazoa > Chordata > Testudines > Cheloniidae > Caretta > Caretta caretta. Next base: position 118,133,888 of record NC_134206.1, on the reverse strand, counting down.
AATATAGATTTGTTAGCAGGTAGAATTGGTCTGATTATTTCTGGACAGATTTTGGAAGGCCTTTGTCACGTTTTTAAAAAAACCTGCGATATTGCCAGGCAAGTTAATACCTTTCAGACTTACGCTTGCTGTACTACTTTACCATAACTTAGTGACTCCGTACCTTTTATTATCTTTCATTGTCATTGCTTCTTTCTCTTTTGTACGTGTAATTAGTTAGTTAATTAGTAGACAAAGAATGATGAAATATAATGGAAGATTAGAGTAACTTGGTTGTCCACTTTAAAGACCAAAGTCACAAATTCCTAAATTGCTAGGTTGAGCTGCCTATATAGTATATCTCAAGTAATTAGGGGGCACTGGTCGGAGTATAAAGAATCGGTTCCAACAGCGAACTCACCAAAAAAGAAATAATTTAATGGCATACAAGGTTATTGATTTAAGTGTGGGGAAAAATTGAGTCCTCTTTAAAGATTTGGTGATGCTTAGAGCACCAGAGTCGTTCACCTCTGTAATCCAGAGTTCAAATTTGATGGAAACCATATGGTATGGTCTTTCTTTTGGGATGTGGACAAATGTCACTTGGAAACTAGTCTTAACAGTTTGTCGTATTGCATTATGATTGGTGGTTATTATTAAGAAAGAGGCCCAGACATGGAAAAGCAGGGTGGCTGCTGCTGGTCAGGGACTGAAGTGCATTGACACAACTGCATGGGAATGGGATAACTGATAGTGCATTGTCTGCCTGCATTCTGCTAGATTTATCCAGTTTTATCAACCTTCCTTTTGTCCCTCTAAAATGTCACTAGATTTATTCCTAAAAGCTACTAGACGGAATGGAAACCCCGACCATAGCTCTGAGGGGCCAGTCCTGTTTCTGTTAAAATCATTGTGAGCAGGACTGAGACCTGCACTACTTAAGAGTCTCTTTAAATACTATTTTTGAGAAATATATCCTTTGTAAGCAAAGTCTTTTTGCCTATGACCATAAATATGTGTGACCAGCCTTCAGCATGGCCTGTCCATTGTATTTCAAGGTTTGTTGTGTTTTTGTGGATTCGACAAAAGAATACAAAAGAACTTTCATGTATCAGAAGTCACTCCAAATAGCAGATGAGTCCAGTTACTTCAAACATCATGCCTCATAGTTAGAAATGATGAAATGATCGTTCTTTCACAGGAACAATGTTTATAGAGGACTCTGATTCACCATATCATTTTTATATTTTATACAAAGTTCTAAACATACCCAGCACTTACAAAACATGTTTTAAAAAAGAAAACTTAATGAAAAGATAAAAACAGGTTAATTGTGGTGCATTTCGGGTTCTCCCAGATTAATAATTAAAATAGACTAATATGGAGGACAACATTTATTCATAAAGTAATTACTTTTTGTTTCGAGCAGTGGTTGTTCCTTTTATGCTAAGAAAGAAGCTAAAGCAGTGTGGTTAATATATAGAGAGTGTTCTGTTACCTGACACCTGCACATGTTGTGAATAGTATACTTTAACTATTAGGCATTTTACAGATTGCAAAGAAATTTGCTGATAATTTCCCCATATCAGTGGCTGATACTGTGGAAGAATCAACAATTTTGCTGGGCTGTTGGTTAGCTTGTCCTCCAGTCAAACTGAGGCTTTAGTTTCTCATTACAGGTGTCTTTCCCCTGTAAATTTGAAGTGTATTAGAATGCAAAGTGATTGAGACCAACAAAGCTAGGCCACTCACTGTCTTGTTCTATTAGGGGGTGGCCAAACTTACTGACCTTCCCAGCCACATGCACCAATCTTCAGAAGTTCAAGATCCTGCTGAGGCTCATGGCCTCATCCCCACTGCAGGGTGGTTAGGTTAGGGGCTTCAGCCCTTCAGGGGAGGCTTGGGGCTTCAGCCCTGTGGGAGGTGCCTGCCCAGGCTTGGGGCTTCAGCTCCACACCTGCGAAGCCCTGAGCCCCAGAAGGTGCATTCCGTGAAGCTGAAGTCCCGAGACTCTCCTCCCACATGGGCAGAAGCCAGAGGCAATGTGTGTGTGGGGGCATGTAACCCTATGTGCCCCCTCAGATTTTTGCTACGGTTTTCTGGCCCCCTCGGTCACATGGTGCCACCAGGCCCCCTCTCTGCACAACAGCTGCAGGAGCCAGCAAGCTGGGAGCTGCGGTGGAGGGGAGAGCCAGTGGCAAACAGGTGGGAGCAGCAAGGAGGGGCCACTGAGGGTAAGAGGGGGGCATGCTTGGCGGGGGCATGATTCAAGCTGTTGGGTGGGAGCCTTTAAATTGTGCACACCCTCCCCCCTGGTAGGCACTAGCTGTCTCTGGCAGAAGTGCCTAGTCTCGCCTCCTGCCGCAGGGCAAAAGCCTCCTTCTCCCCTCCTCTTCCTCCCCCCGCCTCCCAAAGTCTGGGCAGAGAATGGAGGGGGCAATGGGGAGGCTCCACAAGTTGCACTTTAACTGTAAAAGAGCTGAAGTTTTTGGCCACCCCTGGTCTATTAAAAGGACTCCAGGGTGATTGTTGGTTAGGATAGGAGCATAGGATAGGAGCTGTTTCTCCTCACTAGTAGGTTTCCCGCTTCCTCTTCCTTCTTAATATTTCCCTCCATAGACAGCCATACTACCTCCACCCATACTGCCTCCAGCCATGTGTTCAGAGGTGAAAATAAGCCGGTCTGGTCCGGTCCAGCACCGGTAAGAGCCAGTACACAGCCGACCAGACCGTACTGGCAGGACCGCTGATGAGGGGGGTCAAAAGGGGCGGCTTACCCAGGGCCAGACAACTTAAAAGGGCCAGAGGCTCCCGGCGGTAGCAACGGCCAGGAGCCCCATGCCCTTTAAATCACCACCGGAGTCCCGGGGCTCCTAGCCACCACCGTTACCATTGGGCTCCAGTGGAGATTAAAGGGCCCAGCGCTCCTGGCCGTTGCTACCGCGCCAGCAGCCAGAGCCCCAGGCCCTTTAAATCACTGCTGGAGCCCTATGGTAGTGGTTGCAGCCGGGAGCCCCGGGCCCTTTAAATTACCACTGGAGCCCTGGGGCTCCCAGCCGCTGCCCTGGGGCTCCGGTGGCAATTTAAAGGGCCTGGGGCCTACCATGCCCAGCAGCTGGAGCCCCAGGGGGTAGCGGTAGCGGCAACAGCGGTGAGCCCCGGGGCCTTTAAATCGCTGCCCAGTGGGCTGAGTAACACTGAAGGGCTGGCTGGGGGAGTCTGGCCCCAGCCCTGCTCCTTCTGGTTGACCTCCCTCGCCCCGCCCTGCCCCCCAGGACCCTGGGAACTCTGTGTACCAGTAAGTCCCTTAAGTTACTTTCACCCCTGCATGTGTTCTGCATCTCACCCCCAAAGCCACCCTACTCCTCCCACATCATGCACCCTACCTGTTCTTTAAACCCTTTCCAGCCCCCAGGTTCGAGCTGCCTCTAAGGCGTTCTGTGTAGAGCTGGATTACATTTGTGTGGCATTTTTCCTGGAAATGCATTTTTGGAGTACCAAACTATTTGTAAATTTGGGCTGAATTCAGTTTGAATATGTTTTGTGTGAGACAAACCTTGAAAACAAATTTTGGAAATGTCAAAATGAGCCCGTTTGACGCTTTGGTTTCAAATCAGGTTTTTTTAAATATTGCTTTGAAACAATATTCAAAATATTCATTCACTCCAACCAAACGTTTTTAGTGTTTTGCTTCACAAAAAAATGAAAAACATTTAGTTTTGGTTTCAAACAAAACACATTTTTTGCGGGGGTGGTGGTTCAGCAACCGAACCAAAAAAATCAGTGATTTGCTGAGTGTACTGTTATCTGTTGCAGAAAACCTCTTATTCTGCTCAGTTTGGGTCTGGAGAAAACCAAATGCCTTTCTTCGCCTGTGCAGGAATGCTTGGCCAAGGGAGTGAAACCCCTTCCTCTGTCTTTGTGTATAGTATCCTGTTTACACGCTGGACTCCCAGTCATGCTCTTCCTGATGCACTTGCTCTTCCTCTATGGCTATATGGAGCAGGAGCGAACTCTAATGAGCAGTGCAAATGACTCATTCACATAAGTGAGACAACTTCCTCAGTTCCCAAGTTGTCTTCCTGATGCAGACCCACTCTGTCTGCTGCTCTTTGCAAAAGATGGGCTTCCATCCAACCCACTCCTGAAAGCACACTTCAACTGTGAAAACCTGTTCAGCTCAGTGATTGTGGCATTTTAATATAACTGGTCAATTTTTTTTCAACTTTAAAAATGTTTCAAGAAGGGGAAAATCCCCCCCCCCCAACTCAGGGTGGGTCTTTTTGGATCCATTCTAGTTTTGAATTGCCTTCTGCGAGTCATGTTAGAAGGCTTGTCAGCAAGTTTTTTTGTTTTGTTTTTTATAAATTCTATGCTTATAATAACTTTGAAGAGAGATACTGTCCTACTTACCATTACTTTTGATAAGTGAACCCTTCTGGTCTTTCCGAAACACTTTTGTTTCAAAACACTACTTATAGGAATCTTTCATGGAATCGAAATTAGTTATGTGTATATCTTTTCAGTCATTTATTTCCTTTCAGCATTACTGAAGTTCTGGAGAATAAATGTTTGTTTCAGATAATTTTCCCAATAAGCACTGAAGTTCTGTGGCATGAAGCCAGATTGTGTTTACTGATCATGCTGCTGATATAAATTGAACTTTCCGTTATATCTATCCATGCATGTGAGACAAGAGATAAATAATGTATTTGTCATATAAAATACGTGCTTTTTGTTTTGTTCCAAAGGATGAAGAAGAAGAAATCAAACTGGAGATAAATATGCTAAAGAAATATTCGCATCATAGAAACATTGCAACTTATTATGGTGCTTTCATTAAGAAAAGTCCCCCAGGACATGATGACCAATTGTGGGTAAGCTGATGTTTCCCAAGCATGCTCATGGGCTTTTTCCCTTTGGTTATAATTTGAGGACAACAGAAAGATCATATTGGGAGAACAACATTAGTGAAATGTGGTGTTTTATGAAGGTGGTTTTATTATAAATCACACAGGCTGATTGTGCAGCCTTAACCAGAAAATCAAGCTAAAATGTGCTATTAATGTTTAATTTGCTATGTAATGTTTAATTCAGAATGAAAATCTTAATGTCTGTACACAAGGAGTAGGCAGAATATACAGGAAGACCTGAAAGCTTTAGAACGTAAGCTAAATAATGACTTGGTGTCACAGAGACTTGATGGGATAAGTCTCATGACTGGATAATTGGTATAGAGGGGTATAGCTGGTTCAGCAAGGACAGGCAGGATAAAAAGGGAAGTGTTGCATTGTACATGAAGAATATATACACTTGTGCTGAGGTCCAAAAGGAGGTGAGAAGTAGACCAGTTGAAAGTAGCTTGGTAAAGATAAAGGGGTAACAAAAAAAAAATAGGGGTGGCATCCTGGTAGGGGTCTACTTAGACCACCAAATCAGGAAGAGGAGGTGAATGAGGCATTCTTAGAACAAATAACAGAAATATTTAAAACCTAAGACCTGGAAGTAATGGAGAACTTAAACTATCCAGACAACTGTTAGAAAAGTAATATGGCAAAACACAAAATTTCTGGTAGGTTCTTGAAATGTATTGGGGACAACCTTTTGTTTCAGAAAGTGGAGGAAGTAACCGGGGCACAGCTGCTTTTGACTTGATTCTGGTCAACAGGGAGGAACTGGTAATGAATATGAAGGTGGAAGGCAATTTGGGTGAAAGCAATTGTGGAATAGTAGATTTCTTGATCCTAAGGAAAGGAAGGACTGAGAGCAGCCGAGTAAGTACAATGGACTTCAAAAAAGCAGACTTGAACAGACTCAGAGAACTGATATGTAAAGACCCATGGAAAGAAAATCTAAGGGAAAAAGAAGTTCAGGATAATTGCTAGTTTGTCAAAGAGACCATATTAAAGGCACAACTGCAAACTATCCTTTTGCAAAGGAAAAATGGGAAGAATAATAAGGCCAAAATGACTCCATCAGCAGCTCTTTAATGACCTGAAAGTCAAAAAGGAATCCTATTAAAAAAAAAAAATGGAAACATGGACAAATTGCTAAGGAGGAGTACAAAAGGATATAACAAGCATGTAGGGAGAAAATCAGAAGGGCTTGAAGAGGAGGAGGAGGAGAAGAAGAAAATGAGTTACACTTAGCAAGGGACCTAAAAGGTTCTTTTAAATACATTAGGAGCAAGAGAAAGATGAAGTAAAGTGGAGATCCTGTAGTCTGATCAATTATTGCTAGTGTGTATACTAGGATTGTTAATTCTTTAGCACAGGTTCTTCCCTTTCAGGTGGCTACACAGAAGTTTGTTGTTCGTTTCTGGATTTATGTGACAGACAACAGAGATGATAAATATAAACATAAGCTTCACTTAACATCCAAATAAGTCGGCTCATTAATATAACCAAACAGCATAACGCATACAGAGAAATAGGTTTTAGGATGGATAGCATACTCACATATCCTTAAACATTATGTAAAACAAAGCCGGAAGAATTCAGTCAGTGGAGTACATCGAAAGAAAGCAGGTCATGAACCAGTTGCTACTGTTTCAGGAACCTGATACACCCAAAATTTAGGGAACAAAGTCAGATCTTTTATACTCATCCTTTATGTGACCTTTCAGATACGTGCCCATATTTGACCCTTTCCGTGATCATAATGACCTTTATTTCTGCCCATTATTTATGTGGTATTCCAGATAACCATAATTCTAATTCTGATCACTGACCTCAGCAATTTGTGTCAATCAGTTTCTTACTAAATCATGTATATCAGGGCAGTCGAGATGCCTAGTTACTATGTTACAAAATATTACCGAAGCCCCCAACTGTCCTGCTATATCAAGGTAACTTTGCAGGCATGCAGTGTACCTGTTTTTCTGCTGTGAACTTGTTTGTATGCAGAATGAGAAGGCACAACTTTATGTGCTGTGATTAAGTCCTGAGGCCTACTTTGGATAACTAAAAATCAAACATCACACTAGGCCTTACACTTCATAAATGCCTAATATCCCTCATATTTATGTTTTCTACTTTTCCTTAGCATGTTTCAAGTTAATAGCATTTCAAACCTATCAACACTATACCCCTGTAGTGTTGTTACAAAGGCAAAACAGGGCATAGGTTAACAGTCCTATACATAGCAGAGGAGGAGAGCTAATAACTAATCATATCAAGAAGCATGTTTTGCTTCAGTCCTCACTAAAAAGGTTAATGATGACTAGATACTCAACACAATATTAACAACAAGGGGGAAGGAACGCAAGCTAAAATAGGGAAATATCAGGTTAAACAATATTTAGATAAGTTAGATGTATTCAAGTCAGCAGGGCCTGATGAAATTTATCCAAGGGTACTTTAGGAGTAGCTGAAGCAATCTTGGGACAGTTATCTTTGAGAACTCATGGAGGCCGAGTGGGATCTCAAAAGAATGCAGAAGGGCAAACATAGTATCTGTCTTTAAAAAGAGGAACAAAGAGGACCTAGGGGATTGACCCAATCAGCCTAACTTTGATACCTCAAAAGATACTGGAACAAATTATTAAGCAATCAATTGGTGAGCACTTAGAGGATAATAGGGTTTTAAGGAATAGCCAGCATGGATCTGTCAAAAACAAATAATGACAAACCAACCTTTACTGGATTTGTAGCGGGGGAGGAGGAGCAGTAGCCGTAATATATATTGTTTTTTGTAAGGCCTTTGACATTGTCCCACATGATATTCTCATAAGCAAAGTAGGGAAATGCCATCTAGATCAGTGGTTCTCAAACTATGGGTCAGGACCCCAAAGTGGGTCGTGACCCCATTTTAATGGCGTTTGCCAGGGCTGGCTTAGACTTGCTGGGGCTCGGGGCTGAAGTCCAAGCACCGCCACCTGGGGCCATGGAGGGATTCAGCCCTGGGTAGCAGGGCTCAGGTTACAGGCCTCCTGGCTTGGGCTAAAGCCCTTGGTCTTCAGCTTTGACCCCTTCCCTGCCCAGGGCAGTGGGGCTCAGGCTTTGGCTTTGGCTCCTGCTCTCCCGCCCAGGGCAGCGAGAATCAGGTGGACTCAGGCTTTGGTCCGCCCTCCTGGGGTCGTGTAGTAATTTTTGTTGTCAGAAGGGGGTCGTGGTGCAATGAAGTTTGAGAATCCCTGGTCTAGATGAAATTACTGTAAGGTTGGTGCACAACTGTTTGAAAGACCGTACTCAGAGTAGTCATCAATAAGGCTAAGATTTAGTCACAGGTATTTTAAGTAAAAGTCATGGACAGGTCATGGGCAATAAAAAAAAATAAAATTAAAATAAAATTCACAGCCCGTGACTTGTCTATGACTTTTACTATAAACACCCCTGACTAAATATTAGCTGCCCCGGGGCCCCGCTGTTCTGGGGGGCCCTACTCGGGCTGCCCCCGGGGCCTTGCTGTTGAGGTGGTCCCCGAAGCCAGCTGCACTGGCCACTGCTCAAGTATTCCCCTGGATCCAGTTGCTGGGGTGGCCATGGGATCAGCCACACTGGCCACTGCCGCTGCAGAATTTCACAGAGGTTGCAGAAAGTCATGGAATCCGTGACGTCCGTGACAGGCTTGCAGCCTTAGTTATCAGTGATTTGCTGGCAAACTGGGAGGGCGTATCTAATTGGGCCCACGGTCAGTCCAGGGTCAGTACTATTTAATATTTTCATTAGTGACTTGGAAGATGGAGGGGAGAGCTTGCTTATGAAATTTGCAGATGACATCAAGCTGGGAGGCTTTGCAAGCACTTTCAAGGACAGGATTAGAATTCAAAACAACCTTGACAAATTGGAGACTTGATCTGAAATTCAATAAAGACAAGTGCAAAGTACTTGACTTAGGAAGGAAAAATCGACATGGGAGGTAATTGTCGCGCTTTATTCAGTGATAGTGAGGCCTCAGCTGTCGTAGTGTCCAATTCTCAGCACCACGCTTTAGGAACGGTGTGAACAAATTGAAGAGAGTCCAGAGGAGAGCAACAAAAATGACAAAAGGTTTAGAAAACTTGACCTATGAGTGAAGGTTAAAAAAACTGGGCATGTTTAGTCTTGAGAAAAGAAGACTGATGGGGGCCATGATAATAGTCTTCAAATATATTAAGGGCTGCTGAAAGAGGACTCTGATCAGTTGTTTTCCATGTGCACTGAAGGTAGGATAAGAAGTGATGGGCTTAAAGTGGAGCAGGGGTCGGCAACCTTTCAGAAGTGGTGTGCCGAGTCTTCATTTATTCTAATTTCAGGTTTCGCGTGCCAGTAATACATGTTAAAGTTTTTAGAAGGTCTCTTTCTATAAGTCTATAATATAGAACTAAACTATTGTTGTATGTAAAGTAAATAAGGTTTTTAAAATGTTTAAGATGCTTCATTTAAAATTAAATTAAAATGCAGAGCCCCCTGGACTGGTGGCCAGGACCCGGGCAGGGTGAATGCCACTGAACATCAGCTCATACCATAGGTTGCCTACCCCTGATCTGGAGCAAGGGAGATTTAGGTTAGGTGTTAGGAAAAACTTTCTAACTATAAGGGTAGTTGAGGTCTGGAATAAGCTTCAAAGGGATGTTGTGGAACCTCCATCATTGGAGGTTTTTAAAAACAGGTTAGACAAATATGTGCCAGGGATGGTCTCCGTAAACATGGTCCTACCTCAGTGTAGGGGGCTGGGCTTGATGACTTCTACAGGTCCTTTCAAGCCCTACATTTCTATGATTCTGTGATAAGTAACTTTTTCCTTTCCCAGCTGGATGGTAACACGTTTCCTGCTAATGAGGCAGAGATACTGAGCTGCAAGAGAATGTTGCCTTGAAAATAAATCAGCACTTATGATTTCTCTTTTCTTTAATGCGTGTGGGATGTCCATAGCATAGCCACCTGCATTATCAGCACTATCTGCATTGCATTATTCTTCCCTTAACGTAACATTTTCATTCTGTGCCCTGATAACTGATAAGTATTTAAAATACAGTTAACTATTGTACAGCGTACAGTAAATTGAGTCTTGTAAGTTACTTTTCATGTGTGTATAGTTATGTTTAGTTAAAACATGTAGTACCTAGGATGAATCTAGCTTTCAGTAGTGCGAGAGATGTAAGACAGACATGCACATGTTTTAGAATCAGCATACCTTAAATCCGTTAGTTTCTAAATCAAATATTGGAAATCTCTAAGCGTGCTATGAACAGAGGGAAGTTGGTTTTTAGTGCTTGGACAAGTAGAAAATATTTTAATGTTAAATGTTTTCATTTGAGTTTGCTTTGGGTAACAGTATCCAGCCCCTCAGGAAGCTATGCATGCAAAACCAATAGCTGTTCCTGACGCTTGTAAATACAGGAGACGGATGTGATGGTGTGATCAGTTTAACTCTTTAGCACTAGGCTTGTTGAGCAGTGTTGTTAATTGAGAAAATCCAGATGCCCAGCATCAAATTACAGAGAAGAAATTAGCCATTGAAGATGAGCTAACCAATATGAGACATATTCGATATACAGTAGACACTTGCTATAACGCCCTCTGCAATAGCGAACCTTGAGCTATAGCAAATGTGGTCCCTGGATTCCACCTCCAGCCCTGACCACTGTGGTGGTGGGGCTAAGATCTCCTCCCACCTGGGGCTACGGTGGGGGACTGACAGTGCACTCCTCCCTGGGGCTGAAGGAGCTCTCTCTCGCAACCGCAGCCCCATGCCAGAGGAGCTGTTTCCAAGTCATTTTTTCAGAATAGCCAGGGGTCGGTTGTAGTGAAAGGGGGTTCATTGTAGTAAGGGGGTACTGTAGGTCATAATAGAGACATTGGGTTTGGATCCACTCTCCATGTGGAGACATTAAACTTGACCATTGTCTTTGTGTGACATGAGCATTGTACTGAACATCACTGCGCCTGTACCCTTAGCTCTTTTGCTGCTGTACACAGATGTGAGTTTTTTGCTTAATACTGGCTTTGTCCTTATGTTGCTTTTGCAGCTTGTTATGGAATTTTGTGGAGCAGGCTCCATCACAGACCTTGTGAAGAACACAAAAGGGAACACTTTAAAAGAAGACTGGATAGCGTATATCTCCAGAGAGATTCTCAGGGTGAGGAAGACAGTCTGTTGTGTCTGGAAAAAATACAATCCTATTTCTGTACTAACACAGGTACAACCCAAGAATGATGTCTAGGCTGAGCTTCTAGGAATAAAAGCCTTGAATAGCTGCTGTGTACTCCAATGGCAGTCTTGCTGAAAAGTGGATAACTGTGTCATGAGAAACCAGTTTAGAGTTTGAGAACCATTTTCCATATCACTGTAGCACACTGACTAATATAACACCTCAATACCAGCAGTTACATAATAAAAAATGAGATTTAGGCTAACACTTTCAGAAGTGCTCAGTACTGGCCTTACCATCGTTCCTCTTGAAGCCAGTGGGAGTTGAACGAGGCCAATACTGCATGCCTTTGAAAATACTACTCTTAATGTTTACACATGAATCTGTTCTCAAATCACACGTAAGGCAGAATACAAACTGGTGTGTTCAATTAGGCACCTCTGTTACTGGAGTACAGTACTAAGGCCTGGTCTACACGTGAGTGGGGAATCGATCTAAGATACGCAACTTCAGCTATGGGAATAGTGTAGCTGAAGTCGACGTATCTTAGATCGACTTAGAATCACTTACTTCGCTTCCTCGCAGCACGGGATCGACGGCCGCCGGTCCCCCGTCGACTCTGCTTTCGCCTCTCACCGTGGTGGAGTTCCGGAGTTGACGGCAGAGCGATCGGGGATCGATGTATTGCGTCTACACTAGACGCAATACATCGATCCCCGATAGATCGATCACTACCCGCCGATCCAGCGGATAGTGCAGACATAGCCTAAGTAATTGTACTTTTTAGAAAGATGGCTGCCATCTACAGTAATTTGAAAAATGGAGATTTTTGGTTCATTACTTTTCAAGTCTAATTTCCCACTGCTACAAGTGAATAGTGCCTCTTGATTTGGCATTTGATTGCTACGCTGAGTGAAACTGGTCCAGCTTTCCATGGTTAATTTAAAAAGCAAAAAGCCTCACAACCTTACCCTAAGTAAAGTATGTGAATAGAATTGCTCCAATAATAATCTCTGTAGTTAAGGGAATTATGTTAAAGAAAAGCATAAGTGGTACTTATATAAATCAGTACTTCTGGAATCCACATTTGATCGTTGTGCATTTGTACACTTCCAGCCGAGTGATTTTCGGGGAGATGAGGGAGCAAGAGAAGAATCTTGGCTTCCTGCCCTAACTCTGAGCGGTGGTGCAAATTGCTGCTGTTGGGCATTTGAGCACATTTTTTATTCTTGTTTACTAGCAAATAGGAATGTGGGTGACATGAATACCCAATGGCAGCTGTATTTTAGTCACATGGATAACTGACTTCAGTATTGGTCAAGCTAAATGTTACAATGTTAAAGTTACATTTGATCTACAACACTTATGAGACTTTATGTAAATTCTTTCTGAAGTGCAACATACAGTGTTATTCACATTCTAGGTTCCTATCAGGTAAGGATGTGAAGCCACACTCAGTGTATAATACAGAGAATGAAAGTTAGATGAGCTACTGGGCTAAAGATTTGTGCAAGTGAAAACCTAGGGGAGAGCATACAAAATGCATTTTTGTATGCCAGGTGGTGGTGGGGCGACTGTTCAAAATTTGAATTGCAAGAAGTAACTAGTCTTTGACCTTTCTCTGTCCTCCTATTCCATCCCAAACACACATGTACTTTATCATATGATCAGATGTAAAGAGGTGAGAACACATGACTGTCTTCCTGGCTGGTGCAGTGTGACATGAGGCTTTGCAAATTATTGTGCCAAGCCAGGGCAACCAGAAGCCTTAATTTTCACAGGACACAAATCTAACCTTAGTGTTAATGCCCAGCAGATGATGTCAAGGACATTAACCGTTCATAGCATAACGTCTGCAAGGAGGAGTTCCAAACTGTATTGTTTGTCATACTTACCAATGGTTTAAAAAAAGAATAACCAAACTGGTAAATTGAGTTTTTAATGAAGAACATGTGTTAGAAAATACTGTTTTACAGCAACTTACTGCTCTTTTAACCTTCTGTAACTGTAACGTTAAAAATATTAAAAATATGTGAGGGCAGCATGAGCAAGCAAGATGATGCCACTAGAGAGTATAATTTTCCAAACCGACTGCTGGAGAGAAACCAAAATCAAGTCAGTTGCTGAGACGTTTGTCTGTTGCTCCACAAATTGCAGTAGACAGTAAAATACCACATACGTCTTGCTCCTTCTCCCCTCCACAGGACTTGTACACTGTGATGCTTTGGGGCATGCATCCAGGTGCTGTATCCACAAAAAGCACCATCTGCCAGTAGGTTTTGTTTCCTTTGGAAAGTATCATGCTTTTTTTTTTAATGTGATCTGTTTTGAAGGAGAATGATCAGAGATCAAATTTATGGAGGCTAAACAACAGAACTGTAACTTTGCAAGTGTGCTGTTGTCTGTTGCCAGTATCCTTTTACCCCCAAACATAAATTGTGTACCCCTTTTCTTCTTGTGAGATCTCTCACATTAAAATATAGGTGGGTTGGTTCATTTCCCACTCGAAATTCCCCATTCTTCTAAGGGTGACTCTGTGTGTGAAACTTCATGTCATCTAAAACTAAATCTAAAACTTTGTCATCTAAAATTTCTTAAAATGTTGGACTTTATTTGTGTACAGTATGTGCACAACCTGAAGCCTCTCTCCTTGCTAGCTTATGAAAATGTAGGTGGGTGGCACACTGCCAGAAGTCTACTGTGGATCATGTTTCATGCATTCAGGACAGGACCCCAAGAGCCACTGGAGAATGCGGTGGGCTCTTTTTAAAACAGCTCTCAGAGTAACTAATTAAGTGTGTCTCCTGCGTCAACTCAGACGTTTTATGAGACTGTTGCTGCTAAGCTAAGAGCCTAAACCTAGACGTCTTCCTTTTTTAAATGAAGGGATTGGCACATCTTCATGCCCACCATGTGATTCACCGGGACATCAAAGGGCAGAATGTATTGTTAACAGAAAATGCAGAGGTGAAGCTTGGTAAGTAGGCAAGCATGTTCGCTTCCTGGTTTGTTTATGTTTTTTGTATGTTCCCTAACTTTATTTGATCTCTTAGGAGTGTGGCATGCTCCTTAGTACAGTAATATATCCTGTGTCATTGCTGCAGTCTGAGTCAGGACACTGGCCTTATTCCCTCCCCGTCTCTCAAGGAATGCAGGGATTCTTAGGGTTGTTGCTGGAGATTGTTGGCTCTCATACCAAAATCAGTGGGTAGATCACTCCATGTCCTTCACTTATTCTTTGTATGGCTCTGCGGGTCAGCTTAGAGCCAGAATTGGTTCTGCTTCCATTGAATTTGGGCTTAGAAGCCAATGGCACAAAATTATAGGATGTGGTGGGTGTCTTTCTTTGTTTCTGCATTCAATTAAAGAAGTGTTGGCTGTTCAGGCTCCAGACCCAAACATCTACGTAATGTGTAACAGCACTCACAATTGGTCTGTGGCAGAAAGTCTAACATGGGTCCAGCCCTGGAATGCCCATTTGGAACATTTGAACCTATTATCATTCCTAGCTACTTTGGTTCCAGACAGAGGAGGTCACATGAGGTCTGTTCTTTTATCCCTATCACCAACCAATTACAAATTAATTTCTCAGACATGTACTTTGTAGTTAGTGGTTTACACATATTGAGGTTTAAATATGTTTGTTTTGATACTCGTCCTCCAGGCTCCAAGTGGGTGGGACACTTCCATGCTGATTTATTTTGCCTCTTTCAGTTACGCTGAGTGTTTGTTGTACTGTAAGGTGGCCACCTTTCATTTGGTGAAATACAGACCCAAGTTCAGGACCTCCCACCCAGCCCACACCCCTTATATCATGCCTTGTACTTTCTTTTTAGATGGCACTCTGAAAGATGTCTTGTCTGCTGGGATGGAAGTGTTCTGGGGAGCTACCCATTCCTTGGTCCTCTAAGCAGGACACAGCAGCTCCTGTACTGTTGTTTCAATAGGGCTTGTCCACACAGGTTTTGCACTGATTTAACTAAATTGGTAGAAAAACAGATTTAGTTAAATGAGTGCAACACCTAGTACGAATGCAGTCACACCATATGAAGGGGTTTGTATCTACATAGTTTGGTGCATTAAATTTACGTCTACCAAAACAAGTTATACCTGTATAACCATGTCCGTGCAAGGGCAATTGCATGAATTTAATGAAATGGTTTTTCTCCCAATTTAATGAATCAGTAACTGCAAAAGCTGTGTGTAGATGAGTCCTGAATTAGTACTTTTTTCTTCGAGTGCTTGTTCACGTCCATTCCACATTAGGTATGCGCACGCCACGTGCACGAGCATCAGAGACATTTTCCCTTAGCGGCTCCCAGCGGGGCCCCCCTAGTGGTGCCACTACACCGTGCATATATACCCCTGCCGGCCCAACCCCCTCCAGTTCCTTCTTACCGTCTGTGGCAGCGTTGGAACAACGCCCCCCCCCAACCTCCCCCCTCTCAGAAGAGCAGTCCCTTAGCCTTTTCAGAGTAGCTGTTATCAGTTACTTAACATACCTTTATTGTGGACACTTAAGTGATTAGGTGCTTGGAGGCTCCCCGCACCCCCCACAGGGCATGAGGGCTTCAAGGCTTACCCCACGTGCAGCAAACCTATGCCAGTTAGTGACCCCCATGACTCGTGTCTACATTGCCTGGGGGATGAACATCAAACTGAGTGGTGTAGGATTTGCAAGGCGTTTAAGCCAAAAACAAGGAAAGAAAGACTTTCGTTAAAAGCAGCTGTTGATGGAGGCTGCATTGCAGCCACTGGGCCCGGAGCGCCCGACACCGGCTCAGGCATCCTCGGTGCGTAGTGCCCCGGAGCCGTCGAGAGACCTGGCACTGGCTAAGCACCATAAACTGTCGGTCCCAGAGTGCCAGACTAGGCCCCGGCACCGCTCGTCCTCCCCGGTGCAGCCCCCGGCGCAGCCAAAAGGAAGGCGCCATCGTTCCCCACACAGGAAGCCATTGCCTCCCAAGGCCCTGAGCGCTGATAAGAGCAGGAAGGCCGCGGTACCAGCGCCGACACTGGTAGTCGCGGCAGCACAAGCCCCACCGAGCCCAGACTTAAGTGAGCTCAGTGTGGACGATGGGCTCGAGGGCATAATGGATCAGCCCTCCACGCCTGGCACCTTTGAGGCTGCAAAGGACCTCATCGAGCTGTTGGCGGTGAGCCCCCGCCAGCACCCATGCCATGGGTGCTGTCGAGGGGTAAGCCAGCAATGGTGTGCTGCTCGAGGACAGTGTCCCGGCACCACTCATGGAGCTGGTCCCAGTCGAGCTCCAACTCCGTGGACTCACAGTTACCAGCTGCCCAGAAGGAGGTCGCGGCACCGGGAGTGGGTCGGCGCGAGGAAGCACCGGAAAGGGCACACCGCTTTCTGGCACCACCTAGAGACCAGCACCGGAAGGAGTCGAGACGGCCCTACCCAGAGGACTCCTGCAGACAGTCCCGGTCCAGGGAACACCGGCACCGGTCCCCGTCCAGATCCTGGTCCCGGTCCTGGGGATACCGGAACCGCTCCCGCAGGAGCCGCTCGTTCTCCCGCCGGCCCAGATCATGGGCACCGCTGTGGCCATCACGATCGGTGTCGCCGCAGCCCGGCGCCGACTCCGGCCGCTATAGCTACCCGCACCGGGCCCCGGGACAGCAGAGACCTTCAGGTGGGCTAGCAAACTCAATGGGGGCTGCCAGGCCATTGGCCCTTCTGAACCCCCTGGGCCTATCAGGAGCACCAAGGGGCCCCATCCAGGGCAAGTTACTCGGTGCAGCAGTCCCGGTCCCCGTACTGATGCCAGACAGTGCCGGAGGCTACAGTATCCAGGCCTCCAGCATCCGCCCCAGGATAAACCAGAGAGCCTGGCACCGAGTCTGGTGCCATCCCATGGACTCCCGTCCGAGCCGGAGGCCCTTCCCATGGGAGAAGGGGAGCAGGAGGACCAGCCAGAGGGGGTCGAGCAGCAGCTAACCTCCTTGTCATCCTCAGATGAGGTGGGGGCGGGTACAGCAGTGTCCGACCCTCCACCGATAGACCATAGAGCCCACCAGGAGTTGCTGCGTAGGTTCGCCCAGAACTTGGGGCTGCAGGCCAAGGAGACGGTTGAGCAGGAGGACCTCATGGTGGACATTTTGAGCCCCGAAGGTCCATCCAGAATAGCGCTCCCGCTCATTAAGACCATTCAGTCCAACTATAAGACCATATGTCAGACCGCAGCCTCCAGCGCTCCAACGGCCAAAAGAGTGCAGCGTAAATACTTTGCCACATCTAAGGGCTGTGAGTTCCTGTTCTGCCACCCAAGTCCATGCTCCCTAGTGGTCTCAGCGGTAAACAAAGGGGAGTGCCATGGACAGCAGGCCCTGGCCCCGAAGACCAAGGAGACAAAACACCTGGATCTTTTTGGCAGAAAGGTGTACTCATCTGGGGGCCTTCAGCTGAGGATTGCGAACCAGCAGGCCATCCTCAACAGGCACAATTTCAACTCCTGGGCGGCGGTGGGGAAGTTTAAGGACAACCTCCTGCAAGGTCCCCAACAGGAGTTCATGGCCCTGGTGGACGGGGGCAAGGCAGTAGCCAAGACCTCTCTCCAGGCCTCCCTGGATTCAGCAGACGTGATGGCCAGAACAATAGCATCAGGGGAGGTCATGAGGCGCTCGGCGTGGCTCCAGGAGTCAGGCCTGCCTCCCAAGGTCCAGAGTACACTTCAGGACCTCCCCTTCAAAGGGTCCAGGCTCTTCTCGGACCAGACAGACACGAGGCTGCACAGTCTTAAGGACTCGCGAGCTACGCTTAAGTCGCTGGGTATGCACACCCTGGCGACCCAGAGAAGCCCTTTAAGCCGCAGCCTCCCCCTCAGCGTCAGTACCAGCCTCGCCATAGGCATGAGCCTTACCGTAGGCAAGGCACGGATAAAGGGCGACGGCGTAACAATAATGTGCTGGGCCAGGACCAAGGCCAGCACAAACCCCAGCCGGGCACTAAGCCAGGCTTCTGAAGGTGCTCTCGAGGACAGCATACCAGACCAGTCACCGGATCTGTCCCTTTGTTTCCTGACCCGCCTGTCCCGTTTCTCCTGTGTGTGGTCCAACATTACGTCAGACTGTTGGGTCTTACGCATGGTGTGGAATTGGTACTTGCTGCAGTTCTCCTCCCTCCCACCCCCCTTCCCCATCCCTCTTCAGGGACCCCTCTCACGAGCATCTCCTAGAGAAGGAAGTCCGCTCGCTGCTAGCGGTGGGGGCGGTAGACACGCTGCCGCACAGCCTAAGGCAGGAGGGGTTCTACTCCTGGTACTTTCTCATCCCCAAGGCCAAAGGGGGTCTTCGCCCTATCCTAGACCTGCGCAGGCTCAACAAGTTCCTGGTCAATGCCCGGTTCCGCATGGTCTCTCTGGGCACCATCATCCCTTCCCTGGATCCGGGGGACTGGTACGCTGCCCTCGACATGAAGGACGCGTACTTTCATATCGCCATCCACCCAGCACATCGGCAGTTCCTACGCTTCACTGTGGGCCAAGAACATTACCAGTTTGCAGTTGTCCCGTTAGGTCTAGCCGCAGCCCCATGGGTGTTCACGAAGTGCATGGAGGTGGGGGCGGCCTTCTTACAGAGGCAGAGAATCCCGGTGCACACCTTCACAACCCACTACTCAGTCAACCAGCAGGCCAGAGAAGACGCGGCAGTTGGCAGAGTGGTCCTCCGAGCAGTTGTTCCGTGACTCCTACCCTCCTCCAGAGGTAAGCTTGTAATTCACCTAATGTGGAATGGACGTGAACAAGCACTCGAAGAAGAAAAAACGGTTACTTACTTTCTTGTAACTGTTGTTCTTCGAGAGGTGTTGTTCACGTCCATTCCACCACCCACCCTCCTACCCCTCTGTCAGAGTCGCCGACAAGAAGGAACTGGAGGGGGTCGGGCCGGCAGGGGTATATATGCACGGCGCAGTGGCGCCACTTGGGGGGCCCCGATGGGAGCCGCTAAGGGAAAAAGTTGCCGACACTTGTGCACGCGGCGTGCGCACAGCTAATGTGGAATGGACGTGAACAATACATCTCAAAGAACAACAGTTACAAGAAAGTAAGTAACCGTTTTTTTGAACTGCGCTCCACATTTGCTTCCCACTGTGCCTCATTCACATGTGTTAGGACAGGAAGCAGTCCCTGTGAGCAATACTTGATTTTCTGTCCTGAATTTTGGGCAGAGAGAGTGGAGGACCAATTGGTGGCCCAGCTGACTTGGTGGTGCTGCCACACCATGAGAGCATCTGTGGAAAGCAGGGTCACCCTGGATAAGCCAAGACACCCTGTCTCATGATTACTGGAGATAGCAAGTCTCCCTCTGCCCCCAAGACAATATGTTTGCATCCGTTTTCTCTGCTATGGGAAGGGTAGCTCCACAGATAATGGGAAGACTGTGCTGGCAGCCTAGTAAGAGGTCTTGAAGAGCTAGTTGTGTTTTGCTCTTTCTCCTGATTTTTGTGGTCTGATGCCTGAGGACACTGGCAAGTTTGAGTATTAACCTTAATGGTTTCTCCTGAACATGGCTCTCCCACCTGGATCTTCCACGTGGGTTTATTTTCCAAATTATCTTAGAGAAGTAATCACAGCATGTTTTTGCCCCCCTCTTACTTTATTTTAATCTTTTTTCCGCCCACAGTGGATTTTGGTGTTAGTGCCCAGCTGGACAGGACGGTTGGCAGGAGAAACACATTTATTGGAACCCCATACTGGATGGCTCCTGAAGTTATTGCCTGTGATGAAAATCCAGATGCTACTTATGATTACAGAGTAAGAAAGTCCTGTTTACACAGTAATAAAATAGTGACATCTATTGTCTAATAACCATGAGTGAAGGCAGTTCTTATATTTGTCTCTTTCATTGTCTCTGTGTATGGTTGTGAGAGTGATTTCTTGTAAAGGTAAATCTGTATAACGTGAATACAAAGAACAGATCATTACTAGATTATCATAATTAATAACACCGTATTTGTTACTTGTACTGCAGTAGCTCCTGAGAGCCTCAGTCAAGGACAGAGACCTCCTTGTGCTAGGCACTGTTCAAAATGGTGTAGAAAGAGTCTAGCAAGAAATTTTGTTGTTTTCAATTTCTATGAATATCTTAGCATTTTAATTTGTTTAATATATCCTGCTTATTGTGGTAATCTCAGAACAATACATTTTAACACTTGTCTTAAATAGAGCCCCCAGCTCAAATGCATCTTTTTGCCAGAATAGAAGCGTTAAATTACAATGTAATACAGAAGGAGCTGGTTAAAGCATGTGCTGTCCTGGTTTGAGAGATCATCTGAATGTTAATCACTGTGGCTGGGCACGGCTCTCCACTTTTATCTTTCTGCACAAATGGCTTTACCACCTCTTGTTTGTAACCCACATCATGTAGTTTATTTTTGTTATATCAGCCACCACCCCTGTGCAGCAATTCTATTTACAGTGACATACAATCATCATCCTCTTTTGCCAGAGAGAAGAGAGCTCCTCCACACAGAGATCTCCCTTTGTTAGCCTTGCTGGCCTTTCTGTCTCCCTCTCTTGCACTTCCTTCCTGTGCTCCTTTTCTACGCTTACTGTTAATGGGCTAATTTCTCCCCAGCTGAGGCTGCTCTAGTAACTAGTCACTCCTTCCCCCTGGCGTGGGGGAGCTACTTGGATTTATAGTGACCAGAGTGATGGTTCAGCTGCTTGTTTTCAGCACTCTGTCACAATCACATAGAAGATTTATCCATCAAACAATATATTTCTCCAAAAATTAATTGGACACAACTGGTCCTTCACTGAGCTGCAAACATCAAATCTAACCTCCCTAAAAGTAAAATTGGCTTGATGGTATTTGCACCAACAGTTCTTTTTGTTTTTGTCACATCTTCTAAAGCTAAATTCCTTGATAGAAGCTTTCTGGGAATCTCCCAAGTACCTTATAGCTTGTTTCAGGGAGCCACAAGAGAGGGAATAAAATATGAAATGTGTTTTTAATCTTTACTCAGACTAATGCATCTCTTCAAACATTAAAACTAGGAGAGGTAGCTAGGAAATGTGAAAGTCTGATTATTGTTACATCAAGAGCATTGGAGCTAGTGAATTGGGGTTGATATTCATGTTAGATATATGAATGTCCATGGTTGATATTATGCATACCTGAACATCTAGCTAGGATTGAGCCCATATTTCTTGACTAATAACTTTAGATATTCCTTGATTGAGGTCTGTGAAAAAATGTAATCCCTTTCAGGGTGGAGTTGATAAGACATAAGGATAAAGGTTAAAGTAAGATAGAAATTATTCTGAGGGGGAGAAAACCTCCAAACTAATCTACATGTTTAATAATTAAAGGGGATCAAATGTAAGCAATTCCATGAGGTGTACAAAGCCTGTGATTTACGCTTATGTCTCTTAAAACGCTCCCTTATTGCTCCTGATGTGAAGTGGAGGTACTTCACATGGAGATATCTCAATATCCTCCTATTACATATTCTTTTTCTTAGAAAATTAGTGTTTTACAAGCTTAATTTAATTATTGCAACTGATGGGTTGAGCCAGAAGAAACTGGTGCCTGGTTGGGAAGCTTCTGGGGCCTGAAAATGCAGTTGTTCTATTGCTTGGAGCTAATGGTGAGCACAGAGAAGAGTTTGTTCACCCATTCCAGTATGTCTTCCCATATTCTAAAAGGATTATCAACCTGGAAGCTGTGAGCACCATTTTCCTCAACAGTAGTTCTCTTCCCCACATCCCGAATGGGGATGATACGGTCTTCTGTCAGGACCTACTGTAGCCCCTTGAGCTCAGTTCCACTCCAGGACTGTTCAGCAGTTACTTATTCTTGGCGTTCCTATGGTGGAAGAGAATCTCTAAACCATAGTTCTGATTCAGCAGGGAATGCAGTTATCCTCTGGTCCTAGTGGCTATCCAGTGCTAATATCCTGAAAACTTTCCATTCCAGGATCCCCCTTGTGTGATGCCACAAATAATATGAGACTGCTGGAATGAGGTGCTCTGGCCACCAGGGTTCCAAGGGACAGTAGCTTCTTATTTTTCTTGGGCGCATAGCCGGTTGCCTGTGTCTCCTGGCATTAGGAATTCATGCTGCTATGGCATGTTCTAATTTTATTGGGCAACGTAAAGGTAGAGGTTTGGCTGAACTGCCAATAAGCAATGATGGGCTCAATTTTTTAAAAAAATCCGTATGTAAAAATACTATTAGATTATCAACAGCAGAAAAGAATTTTAAAAATCTAATTTTTAGAACTATTTTATTTAATGTTTTGTATGTCTGATAATGAACACATCTGAAAACTGACTTGTTGGTTTCACTTTTGCTTCTAGTCTATACATTTTCAGGGTCTCATATGCTAGGACAGGGCTGCAACGTTTGGATTGCAAATACTACCGGGGAATGTTCACCTCTTACAATAACTATATCCATGGGAAATATAATTTTTTACAGAACTTAACATTTGGGCAATTATGACCTAATTATGTCTTGAAATGTCCTAATATGAAAGTGTTTGTATACTATTAAGAACTTATGTATGCATAATTGTGTGTGTATATAACATAAATACTGTATGGTATCATATTTAGCATTTTATATTAGGATTAAAAGAAGAAAAGCCATTTTAAAAACTGTTGTTTAAATAACCTTGGTAGCTGGTTTTAGTTTCTTACCTGCAGTGCATTAGTAGATGCCGTTACCTAGTGTGACAAAGTGTACCTACTAACATATGATCTCTTTCTCTGCAGAGTGACCTTTGGTCATGTGGCATTACGGCCATTGAGATGGCAGAAGGAGCTCCCCGTAAGTGATATGTGTGCTTTTTCTTAAGGGTTTATTAAGACAGAAACATATACTTCAAAGTTGTTGGTTGTAATCCAAACCCAGTTTTGAGGTTTCTGAAAATGCACTGATGGTGTATCTTTACTCCTTGGTTTTTCCTGCACCATAAATATAAAATTCTATAAATGGCAACTCTGTTGATAAAGATACTACAGTGTTAAAGCATTACTGTGCAGTGATTGTAATTGTAGTAGTATAATAGCAATGACAGGACTATTTGGAAGCCAATGGATCTGTAAACTTCCTGACCATGAGATATATTAGGCTTTGGAATTGTATCCACAGGGAAGTGGTGGAAGCCCTATTGCTTGGGATATTTAAACCAGACTGCGAGAAAAAAATGCTAAAAGTGTACTGGCTTGAAAAATCCTGCTCTGTCAGGGAGACAGACTGCATGGCTCAGCAGGTCCTTTCTATCTCTGATTTCCATGAGTCTGTGTAATGGTAACATTCTTCTTGAACTCTGAGACTTATCTATTTTAATCTCCTATTACGAATTGTTTTCGCTTTCATTGGACAGAGTAGAAGACTCTTGGAAGACAGTGGTTTAAATTATAACCTAGTTTTAATACTTCAGTGAAGAACTTTTAAAAGCAGACTATTTGAGTATATTAAGCTGTCAAGTCTGATTTTTGAGTGGTAAAATTAAAAATGCCTAACTTTTCCATAGTGCTTTTTTCTCCCACATGTCCTCTGTGAAGATTAACAAAGCATAAAGTAACTATTTTACTTGTAAAACTGCAAATTGGCTTTTTTCCTACCGCCATACTCAGACATTCAGGGGTGTTGACTTCTTTCTAGCCTCAAAATGGTAGCTTCATTGTAGCCTTCATGCTTACAACTCTGATTTTTAAATCTAACATACAGCTCACTGTTCTTATTCACATTCACGTTTTAAGAGATCTGATGGGTTTTTCTCATAATTGCACATTTGCATGGGTCCAAATCTACAGAGGCTTCTCCCAGGACAAATCGACTAGCACAAAACTAACAGCATTAGAACTACTGTTTGGCTATTAGTCTGCATGTAACTTTAGTTCTTTAGGTTTCTTAAACCACTTTTGGTTCAGAACATGTACATACTTTTTGTTCTTCATCCAGTGCTAGTCCCTGTTGTATTCCACTGAAGGTTTACACATGTGCACTATGTATCCGGAGCCGGAGATTTGGGAAGTAGTAGCGTCTGTTGGTCCATGCTTATGCCCCTGGCTAGCCTCATGGTTTTGTCTGAGGTGACAAAGGGAGAGGCAGACCGGTCACATCACCAGTTTCTTCTTACTGTTGCATGGTCCGGGTTGGAATTATTAGTGTCCTCTTGCATGTGATGCACCTTAAAATACACAATTGAACATAGTTTTTAGAGTAGTTTACTGTTTCTATTGTTTTTATAGTAGTTTGCTAGTTTTAGGAGTAGAATTGGGGTTCTTCCTGGAGAGTTTTATTCTGCGTGGACCCTCCCACCCATACTCACGTGTGGATACTGGACTATGCTGAAAACCTCAGGCTTTAAAATCTGTGCCTCCTGCCTGCATTCCTTCTCGGTCTGCGACGAACATCAACACTGCCTCTACTGCTTGGGGAAAGCCCACATTGCATCCAGGTGCAGTATCTGCCAGCGCTTCCCCAGCCGTACCCGAGAAGGTTGAGCTCTCTGCTTCCGGAAGCCCCTCATGGAAGTCGCCATGAGACCTCATTCAGACCCTGGCTGGGTAGCCTCCACTTTACATCGGTCTGGTGCTGCCAGGAGTGCGCCTCCAGCTACGGAGTCTGAAGTCAGCACTGGTGGTACCACCGCTATGGACCATGCGCCAGGGTCTAGCCGGGAGGTAAGGAAGCGTGTGGTACTCTTCCTTCCAGTGCTGGACGGACCTGTGACAGGTTTGTGTGGGAGTCCCCTTTCTCCCATCTTCCCTAGACAGGGCGATCGTCATTGACACATCCCTCGTAGGATGCGGAGTGCACACAGGAGATTACATGACAGAGAGAACATGGACCCCTTGGGAATCCGCAATGCACATCAACATTCTGGAACTCCGGGCTGTAAGGAAGACATGCTCTGTATTTCTCCCATCCGTCCATCCCCATCGTATTCTTATCATCTTGGACACCACCACCACTTTTTACCACATCAGCAAACAAGGGTGCACAAAGTCAACTGCTCTCTGTACTGAGGTGGTCAACCTCTGGAATTGGTGCATCACCCGCCAGATCCTGTTATCTTCAGCCTACCTCCCGGGGACTCAGAATGTGATTGCAGACTCTCTCTCAGCAGACAATTTGTGATTGATCATGAGTGGGAACTCCATGACACCGTAGTATGTGATATCCCCCACCAGTGTGGGGATTCTGACCAGGGACCTTTTCAACTCTGCCATCAACAACAAATGCAGCGCTTATTGCTCCAGGGGGGTAGTGGTCCCTTCCTTCAAGGTGATGCGCTCATACTCTGCTGGTTGGACCAGATTAACAATGCCTTCTCCCCTCTACCACTCCTGCCACGAGTACTCCACAAGATCAGGCGGGTCAGAGCAATGGTTATCTTGATTTTCCCATGCTGGCCCAGGCAGTTTTCTTTTCCAACCTACATCACGTGTCAGCCCCGTCCCTACTTTCTCCAAGCTACTGAGGCAGCGCCACAACAGGATCAGATATGCAGATGCTTCACCTCAGGGTGTGGTATTTGGATGGGCATATTCTCTAGAATGGGTGTGCTCATGAGAGGTGCAAAACATCCTCTTGAGCAGCAGGAAAGAGTCCACTAGGCATTCCTAACAGGCCAAGTGGAACCGCTTCACCCCCTGGGCCCAACAGAAGGGGCTTTCCCCAGAAGAGGTGCCAATTCCCCTATTTTTGGATTATCTCCTGCCCTTGAAGGCTTTGCATCTCTCCCTCAAGATATATCTAGCTGCAGTTAGTGCCTTCCACTCCCCACCATGGAGGGACACTTCATATTTACACACCCGTTGACTTTTAGGTTTCAGAAACGCCCCATCACACCCTACAGCCTATTGCTCACCAGTGGGACGTTAACCTCGTTCTGTTGGCACTAATGAAACAGCCCTTCGAGCTGCTGGCTTCATGTTCTATGTCCCTCCTTTCCATGAAAGTTGCTTTCCTTGTGGCTGTCCCTTCGGCGAGAAGGGCAGGTGAACATGTGGCCATGATGGCAGACCCTCCTTTCACCACTTTCCATTAGGATAAAGTCTCTCTGAACCTACACCCCAAATTTCTGTCAAAGGTCGTATCCAAGTTTCATCTGAACCAACCCATCCACTTACCTGCTTCCTTTCCGAAGCGTGATGCCTCAGAAGAGGCATGACAACTTCACTCCTTCACTCCTAATCGACACGATTAGGCTTTGGCCTTCTACCTGCAGAGGACAAGACCAATCAGGAAATCTCCTAGATTGTTTATTGCTATAGTTGAGAGAGTTAAAGAACAGGCAATCTCCACACAGAGCATATCTAAATTAATTTCGGGGTGCATTGCCTTGCATTGTGCTATCAGCTGTCAGGATTGCCTCCTCCCCCAGGGTGAGAGCCCCTTCCATGAGAGCCCAGGTTTCGACCATGGTCACCCTCTAAGATGTGCTGCTTCAGGACATATGTAGGGTGGCCACGTAGAATTCAGTACATACCTTCTCTACGCATTACGTCTGGGTGCAGGACTCCGCTATCGACGCCTTATTTGGCACGGCTGTCCTCCACTCAGCCATTCCATCCTCATCCTCGCACCTCCTCTGATGTAGGTCCTGCTTGTTAATCACCCTCAGTGGAATATAGATAGGGACTATGAGGTTACTAACCTGTAATTGGAGTCTCTTCAAGATTTGTGGTCCCTATCTCTATTCCACTTCCTGCCCTCCTTCCCCTCCACTGCGGAGCCGTTGGATTTGTAGGGGAGAAAGAACTGGAGTCATGGTCTGTTCACCTCATGGTTTCATCTGAGGCAATAAAAGGTGGGGTTGACCAACGGCACACGGGTGGACCAACGGACACTACTACTTTCAAAATCTCTCGGTCTAGACGCATGATGGAATACAGTGGAATACAGACAGGGACCATATATCTCCAGTTACAGGTAAGTAACTTCCTCTTGTTTTAATTAAATCTCTGTCACTGGGCTCCGTAACCTGTGTGTGCATTTCACTTGATTGGAATTGGTAATTGATATTACTTCATGCTCAACTGTTGGGTTCAGATTGGCCCCTCTTACAGAAGAACTCACAACAGGGTCTGTTGGGGGAAGGAAATGAGTCATAATAAACCCCTCACTGGTATCCTCTCTGGTCATTCCTTTAGGTTTGCTCTCCCTGCAGGAGAGGTTGAGAGATCCACTGCCAAGCATGGGAGATTAGGGCCATCTGCACAGAGTCCTTTGCCTCCTACCATCTCTAGCCCTCAGCCCCTCCTTTTTCTCTTCACTCATTGGCAGTGGTGTTCACCTGAAGTTGAGATATCAGGATGTTCTCCTTTGCCACAGGGGCCCCTTGCTCCTGGCCTCATTTTGGCCCCCAACCTGCTCTATCTCTACCCCCGCCGCCTTTATGGACCCTGACACTACGAAGTGGCCTTGTGTTTGGAGAATGGTGTGGGGACAGTGCTGCAGAGGAGGCTGACTCTCCCTTCCATGAGGGAGGTGGAGATCTCTGCACAGAGGTCCCTTCCATGTTTGGATCTGAGTGGATAATCTAGGCCTTTATTTTTGGCCGCATTAAACTTGCAGTTAGGGGCAGAACTGTTGTCTTAACTTTTGCATTTCAGTTTAATTCTGCTTAATGTCATTCCCGTGTCCATCACATGTAGGGGTTGGTGATGGGGAAATGTCTATGAAAATGAAATAATCCTGAAGTGAAGACAGTGAAAATGCAGAATCACGAGAAGTGGAAAAACAACTGAACAAAATTATATTTTTTTCCAGCCCTCTGTGACATGCATCCAATGAGGGCGCTGTTTCTTATACCCAGAAACCCTCCTCCACGTCTAAAATCCAAGAAATGGTATGTAGAGGCTCCTATGTTTTCTGTAGTCTGTTTCATTGTTTTCTTTACAACATAGCACTTTCTTATCTCTTATTTCATGGCATGCTTTTTTCTTACCATTTCCATAGAACTGTAAAATAATTTAAGCTGGCTAAAATCGCTCTTTTTATTGTCTTCTGCACTATTAAATCAAAGCACAAAATGAGATGTGCATTGATTATTTTTTAGCTCTTTTTTTTTTTAGCGAAATTTTCTCTTTTGAATCATGAGACAAAAAATGAGCTGTTCTGTTGACAGAGCAGCATCATATTAAGGTGACAAATTATACCACAGCTCAAAGCCTAGACTTCTGCTGCATTTCTAATATGCAATATCTTTTCTAAGATACAGTATTATAAAGAAACAGGACAGCGCCATTGACTTCTAGATGTTGAGTTGAAAGGAACTATTAAAATTAATGAAGGCTTTTACTATAATTATTGCAAACGATTGAAATTGTTCTTCTTGCCAGCTGGGAATAATCCCTTAACAATATGGGATTTTCCTCCCCATTATTAAACACAACTGATTTGTATGAAGCAATAATTTTCACTAGAATGAGGGTTTATGTAGGTTGAAGATGAGAATCTTAAAATCCTCAATGAAAGCCTCAACATTAACCAAAGTAACGCTTTACTGTGCTTTCTTCTTAAGTGAAGGAAAAGTGTGCGTGTTTGTTTCATACAAGAAATATGCCCTCTGTGAATGGAAATTGCATGACTATGAGGTTGAATGCTAGAGTCCTGTCAAAAAAGAAATTAGTAAAGTGATGTGACCAGTTACACTGATATATAAATAACATAATTTACTTTGTTGACTTGGTGCACTGGATCATTGTTTGGAATGACTTTCTCATACAGTAATTTACTAGTGGAGCATCTGTGTGAGTGTGTGTATTTTAAATAAACTTTTATAAAACACAGAGTTTATGAATACATACCTATTCATATAGTTTTGAAAAAGGATGAAAAAATGTTTGGTTTAGATGTAAGTGTTACCGGTAGTGTTTATAACCCCAATATTGCCGCATTTTGCTAGTGAATAAGAACCAGAAAGTTAAACTGGCTAAAAACAGCAGTAGTAATGATACTGTTTTTACTTAGCAAGGTGAATGAAGGGCAAAAAGGAAACAGGATAAGGGATGAAAAATACAATTTTAAGCATTATTTTCACTCTGTTTCTAAAGTTTTGTTAGAAACAGAGGTAAGGAAAAAAATTAAATTATTTTTATCCTGAAAGTGTCTAAGAGTGCCTCATGACCTCCTACACTACATAATCGCCAGTTTCAATTATTTTGGTAATTTATTTCAGAATACCTGTCAGTAAGTATGTCAGTAACAATACAGACCCCCCGAGTCCAGGGATCCAGAGGGAGAAACAGCCTGATGCTGGGTCCCAGGTTTGCATGGAGTTTCCTGTGTGCCGCCTTCTTCCCTCAGGGCATGCTGGGAACTGCAGCTGCCAGGAACCCTTTAGCTCCCTCTCCTTCCCCCCAGCAGTGTCTTCTGTATGAAAGCTGGGTTCTGCCGGGTCCAGTGGCCTCTAGTGATGGCTAGCAGCACTGCAGGGGAGGAAACGAAATTCTGCATGCGCAACATTAATTTCTGCAAAATTCTGCATTGTACAGTGGCACAGAACTCCCCCAGGAGTACCATGGAGTAGTTACTACTTTAGCAAGATAATGTTTTGATTTACCAAACATGTATTCTTCATCCCTTTATCCACTAGACAGAGATGAATTGAATTCCATTACTAACTTCAATAGTTAAAACAGGGATTAATTTGGTCCTGTGTGCCTTGATTGAACAAATTATATGGCATTAAGTATTCAGAAAATGTTATTTTAAAAAATGCATAGTTATTCAGTTAAAAAAACAAAATGTTCTTCAATTCCTACAGACCTATCCCACTAAGCCAAGTGCATATAAAAACAGATTGGTATTACTTGCAATAATGGAAGAGTCCCCAAATTGTCTTGGCAGCATTCTTGTGGCTTTTTTGAAGACCTCTATCTAAGACGCCATTTATGCTGCTAGACAGAAACATGCTATTTTGAGAAAGCGAACTGAAGGTTTTTGGACTAATGAGGAAAAACTGAAAAATGGATTATCTGAGTCTTAGCTTTACACTTTTTTTTCCCCTCAGGTCAAAAAAGTTCTTTAGTTTTATAGAAGGTTGTTTAGTGAAGAACTATATGCAGAGACCCTCCACCGAACAGCTTTTAAAACATCCTTTTATACGCGATCAGCCAAATGAACGGCAAGTCCGAATCCAGCTTAAGGACCATATAGACAGGACCAGAAAGAAGAGAGGAGAGAAGGGTATGCAGACTTTTAAAACTAAGCCTGTGTTTACTTGTATATATTATTAAAAGCAGTTTATTTGATATTCTACCAACCTCTGATTTTACAAAAAAATCTAAGACTATATAGTTATCATTGTAGATAAAGCCTGTGGATTAAACTGAAGCTCACATCCAAATGAAGGTCTCCTTATGTCTCTAGGATGAGATGACATTTGAATTGTTCCAAAATGTAGTATGTAAATCTGATAATTTAAGCTGCTCAGAACTGGATTGCTGAGACCCTACAGCCAGAGCTAACTATTTTAAAATAAACAATTGTAAGAGCCACCTGGAATATTGTTTCCTCTTTCTTGCTAGATGAAACAGAATATGAATATAGCGGAAGTGAGGAAGAGGAGGAGGAAGTGCCTGAACAAGAGGGAGAGCCAAGGTAATAATTGCTGATGGGAGGCCATTAAAAGATCTAGACAAATAGTTTTATAACCTGCCTTGACAAATCTGGAGTATACTTTTATTTCATAAGCCTTTACGCCTGTTACTAAATATAATTAATCACATACACTAATGAGACATGAACCTCAAAAGGTTTGAACATTCGTTCAGACCTCTGAACTTTTTTGAGGTCTCCATCCTGTCCACTCTAAACTTGGATACATCACAGAGGGACTTGATACCGTTGGCTCTCAACCTTTCCAGACTTTTGTACCCCTTTCAGCAGTCTGATTTGTCTTGCGTACCTCCAAGGTTCACCTCACTTAAAACTACTTGCTTACAAAATCAGACATAAAAATACAAAAGTGCCATAGCACACTATTACTGAAAAATTGCTTACTTTCTCCTTTTTACCACATAAATACAAAATAAATCAATTGGAATATAAATATTGCACTTACATTTCAGTGTATATAGAGCAGTATAAACAAGCGATGATATGAAATTTTAGTTTGTACTGATTTTGCTAGTGCTTTTTATGTAGCCTGTTGTAAAACTAGGCAAATATCTAGATGAGTTGGTGTACCCCCGGAAGACCTCTGTGTCCCCCAAGGGGTACGCGTACCCCTGGTTGAGAACCACTGTTGTAGAAGTTGTGGGTGTGTGAGACTTACAGTGGGTGTGTCTGGGGCAAAGTACACAGGTAGCTGCGGCTCTAATCAGACCTCTCTGTCTTCAACGAGAGGATGTAGGCTCGGTTCAAGGACTGGAAAAAAGTTTGTGTTGTCTCTTATTTTGCCTGACCTGGTTTGACACCTTCCAGAGAGAGTATCTATTTGATATGTATCCAGTATCTTTATTTTGAAAGACAGATTAAAATTTAAACTAATTATATATATATGTGTGTGTGTGTGTGTATATATATATATATATGTGTGTATGTATGTGAATGTGTATATATATAATGTATCAGCTCTGTGGTATGGGAGGCTTAACTTTCTGCTTTTGCAGTTCGATTGTCAATGTGCCTGGAGAATCTACCCTCCGACGTGATTTCCTGAGACTGCAGCAGGAAAACAAGGAACGTTCGGAGGCCCTTCGGAGACAGCAGCTGCTACAGGAACAGCAGCTCCGAGAGCAGGAGGAGTACAAGAGGCAGCTGTTGGCAGAGAGACAGAAACGCATAGAGCAGCAGAAAGAGCAAAGGAGGCGGCTAGAAGAGGTAGAAATAGAAGACTGGAGCTAAGGTGGCAGAGCTCCTGCTATGCTTATTGTCCCAAGTTCTTAAGAAATATTCCCTGTGTATTGTGCAAGAACAGTATATATATATATATCCATTAGCTAAGATTTTCAAAACCAGGATCCTAAAGTAAGGCTCTTGCATCCATGTGTAGACGTGGTGGTCTGATTTCCAAAAGTACTGAATACCCTGCAAACTCCCAGGAGGTAACTGATTCCAAAAGCCTAAATGCATTGTATTTTGAATGAAGATAATTGTGTATGTATATATCTATTGCTATTCAAAATACCAGGCAATTGGCCTAGAGACTTTTGGTGTAGCTGTACAGAAGGAAAGACTTCTATGTTTAGTTATCAGTGTACAGCTTTCTTAAACCAGATCATGCCGCTTAAACGGCTTTGAGAAATATCTGTTCATGGTATGTATCAGAGTTCTTTTAGAGCTTTCTTAAATATCTGCATTTGGCATTCGTGCGTGGTGGATGGCAACCTCTTTTTTGATGCAGTGCAGACTCGTGTAAGATATGGGAGGTAATTGTCCTGCTCTAGTTGGTACTGGTGAGGCCCTCTGTTGGAGTAATGTGTCCAATTCTGGACAAATTGTGGAGAGAGTCCAGCTGAGAGCAACAAAAATGATGAAAGATTTTGAAAATCTACTTATGAAGAAAGGTTAAACAAAATTGGGCATGTTTAGCCTTGAGAGGGGGGGCACCTTTTTAACAGTCTGATATGTTAAAGGCTGTTATGAAGAGGACTGTGATCAATCGTTCTCGATGTCCACTGAAGATAAAACAAGAAGTAATGAGCTTAATGTGCAGCAAGGGAGATTTAGGTTAGGTATTAGGAAAAACTTTTAACTATAAGAATAGCTAAGCTCTGGAATAGGTTTCCAAGAGAGGTTGTGGAGTCACCATCATTGGAGGTTTTTAGAACAGGTTGTACAAATACCTGTCAGGGAATGGTGTAGGTTCACTTGGTCCTGCCTCAGTGCGGGAGGCTGGACTTGAGGGCTTCTTGAGGTCCCTTCCAGGCCTACAATTCTATGTGTAGTAGCATACAGGTATATGGTATAAGAATACCCATTATTCATTTTTCTCAATGTCATAGGTGGCAAATCATACATAATATACTGGATTTTTTTCCCATTTGTCCTGTAGGAGACATGCCATTTTCATACATTTTTGTATCTATATCCATCTGAATTTTTTAACAAAAGCCCAGGTAAATTTTTGCGTGTTTACCCTTTGGGAAATATACTGATTGTTTGCTAACATAGTTTGTTCGGATTTTCTTGCTCAAAAGTTTTTTGTACATCACCTTGTCCCTTGTGAGTCTGTCTTAATTATTTTGTTTCTAAACTTTCTTTATTTAAATGCTCACACAAGACAGCTAGTAAGTGAGGAAATAAAAGGTTCTTGAGGATCTGGCAGATGGAAAATTTTCTAAAAAATTTTGCAGACCAAAACTGAGTCTGGGAGATGAAGTGAAACCAATCATTTGGCTCTTCAGGAAGTACAGGGTCAAATTCCAATTGTCCTCAAAGATCCTTGTTTGATTTGCTGTTACAGCTGTTCGTTTGGCATGTAGTTCTTCATCAAAGCTATCTAGTTTTCCAAGCACTGATAATGTTTAACAGTGCAACGATGACCAGATTAGCTCCACGTAGTACGTCAAGTTTACACATACATTTACGATTCATAACTTTAAGATTTGCATTATGTATTAACACGATCAATAATGTAACATAAAATTCAAAAAAGCTTTGCAGGTTACCTTAAGACTTTTTCCCCAACCCCCTTCAAATGTGTGAGTGAATTTACTGCTTTTATAAGGAGGAACTGATAGCTAGGACCCAGCCACACATATGCAGCAGGAAGGAGCTATGCAAGCTTCTTTTCTCTTCTGTCTCTCCCCCACCATCCTCAAATTGCCAAGATAAATATCATTGCCATTCCAGGTCTTGGCCTGTCTAAAAGAGACTGTCAGTTGTGCAGCAATTTTATTATTTGGTCATAAAGCAGACTGCGGAAAGCTAAAATGAGATGCTTATTTTTTAGTTGAGTCAGGATTTGAATTAAAACCTTTGAGGTGACCCTAATCCAATGACTCGCTTAGTCCCCTGCATGATGTTGTTAATCTGAAATCCCACTTAATACAAAAGTGAAACTTTTTTTTTCTTTTAAACATCTGAAAACTCTAATTCTAGGCTTTTTTTTTTTAATAACTAAGTGATGTAACCCATTTAATCTGCCATGATCAATATGACCTTTTAAATCTGAAATTGCTCTCAATACAAAAGGAAAAATGCTGCAAATAACAGAAAGAGAACAATGTGTCTGTTTGCTAGAAAGAGTCTAAAGTTTAATTGAAGGGGTTATTTAGGTGTTAGAGAGTGTGTGTAAATACATGCAAAACTTAAAAAAATGAAAACGCTAAATCAGGTGGTAGTTGCATTTAGGTCAATCCCTCTCTTTTCAAAAAGGCCCTGTAAGTGAATGTTTTTATGTATTTAAAAAAAACCCAGTATTTGATATGTATAAACCTACCTCCTTCAAGGATGGATCTGTGTGGCAATATGATTAGTTTTCTGTCTTTAGATAGCCTATCCTTCACTTGACTCTTCAGTTTATTCCAGCATATGCATGTTGGATAGCTTTTTTTTTTTTTTTAGTTTATAAAATCATGTTTTCTTTTGCTTAAATATATCCTTTCACCCTTTTTTAAAAAGTCAGAACAATTTTGAATAATTTGCTGCTGAAAAATAGACTTCAAACTGATTGATTACAACGTTAGCAACACAGTGACACTGCGTATTGAGGATTGATGCATTTGTGAATAGAGTTCCACAATAGACCATGAAGAGTTGGAGGAGAAAAACTTCTGCGTCTGCCAAATCTATAACTGCTGCCAAACTCCCTCACTTTTTATGGTGAAATTACCATATAAGCTTTTTTAGAAAAAAAGCATTGTCATCAATAAGAAATTAGTTTAAAAAAGAACATGGCCCTCACCAAAATGCTTACAAGCATATGTAGTTCTTTTGAACTTTTTTTTGTTTTGGATCTTCTATTCTTGGAGAAGCATCCGTCCAGCTGAGAGATTCTTAGGAAAACTTTAGCCAGAACAAACCTTCTTTAAGAGGGTGAGGGGAAGAAACGTTCTTAGATAACATTAATATTGTGGCACAGAGTGATGAAAGCCAAGAAACCAAAAGGATGAACCTTTGTTCTTAAATTACTTTGTGTTATGAAGAAAGAAAAACTTAATAACGTGAGTTAAAAATAGTGTCGCTTTCAAATTCCCTGGCTTTTGTCGGTTTGGGTTTCTGGTGCTGCTTTTGGTGGAAGTTGCATTTTTTGGCATTTGTGTTTGACATTCACTTGTGAGAATTAGAGGAACGTTTTAGACCATAGGTAGTCTCCCTGACATATTGCCGACATGTCTATTTTTTCTTTTTCTTTCTTAAATTAAAATTGAGCACTTGTTCTTACAATTCTGGCACAGATCCTAGACAGTTTTGACTGAGACTGCCACAAGAACAGCGTGTAGGACACATGCCAAAAGTGCATTATCCTCAGCAGTATTAGAGAGAAGATTGCTTTTAAAAGGCATATAAGTGACTACTGAAAACAATTGTTTCAGAGACCTTGTAATTTCTGAATTACTTACAAGGAGGAAATTATACATTGCTGAAGTGTAGAAGATTATCTGAAGCTTTGCAAGTTTTTGGTTAGACATATGCTTTTATATAATGATCACTTGTATGACACTTAAGACTTAGGTGGTTAAAAAAAGAAATCTGAGCTGTCCTCGACTTTATTATTATTATTATTTATTTTTAAATGTGCCTGCATCTGAGCTTTTCTCTACAACAAAATGGAAAAAAGCAATCCTGGCCTTGAAGGGAATGAAGAAGCATCAGAATTCGTGCTTGGCAAAACCGAGTCTAGTTTTGATTTTGCAAAATGAGAACTAGTTGCGATGTAAGTACTGAGCCTCTATGACTAGGTCTCCTAAGTGCTACCATAATACAAATAATAAAAATAACGTCCACAGTTCAGAGGGTTCTGATCTAATTGGTTCCAATTAAGCTAGGCACAATGAGGTGCAGAGGGTGATTTTGCCAGGACTTTGTTTTACAACACGAAAAGAGGAAAGGTTTCCATCCAGGTCCACTTCATTTGAATTGCCCACATTTTGGGTTGGTTACACTGTGGACTCATGTCCAATATGATTATTTTATCCTCTCCCCACCTCCAAGTACTCCGTCACCAACATTAATGCATGTATACATCTACCTTCATGTGGATATAAGACAGATATATAGAGGTGGTTTTATATGTATTCTAATCCACGCATTCATCGGTAGTGTTTTCTTGTGTGAGCGAGGGTACTGTATTTGTTTTTATATGCAAACTAGCAGTTTGCATGTGTAGCTGCATTGCCCCCTTCTGGTAAATCATGATACACAGCATAGTTTGTGAGCTCAGACCTATAAAATCATGAACCATTCTGAGAGCTGAGTTAGAATGCGGTATGGGTGACATTAAGAGGACAGTTGTCAGGATCCTAGCAGTTTTACCATTGCTCTATCTGCACCTATTAGAAATTTCCTTTCAGCACTCTGGAGCTTGCCTTTTCTTTAGTGGCTAGTTGCCTGAAAATAATCTGCTCATCTGACATACAGCATCATGAAAGGTTGGTACTAGACTACTATGTCTCTCGTCCAGCTAAAGAAGATTTGAAGGACTGTCTTGAGCCACAGTGCAACAGCCTGTGCCACCTAGCCAGCTCCGTATGTACAGGAGCCAGGCTATATACTAAATTTTGTGTATTTTTTGTGATGTATAGGTAGAGGTATAGTAACTAATGCACTTACTTTTAAAATCAAGAAGAAAATTATATTAGCGGCACTTACAGTTGGTCTTAGACCAAAAAAGTCCATCATGAGTGATGCTTCTGATGTCAAGCCCAAACGGCACTGTGAACATATCCTGTCAGTATTCACTCGTCAAAAAAAGTTTAAGTCTAGCCAGTGAGGTGATCTTAGGTTAAAAAGCACAAGTGCACAGTGGGAGGTCAGGTGGCTCATCTTGCTTTAAAAGTAAGGAAATCTGTAGCTAGCTAGTAGCGTCATTACTCATGTCGAAAACTTCTCTGAGCCTACTCTGTTTTTATTACAATACATCTCTCCTCTCCTCACTGGTTGAAAATAATTCTATGTATTTAGTGTTTGCTGCTTCAGTGGCTTGGTTTTCACAGGCCATATTCAAAGAAAGGGAAGTCTTATAAGTTGGACTCTGCATATTCGGTGGACCGTGGGTAGGTGATGTTCTTGGTAAGCAGTGCCAGGTGCCTAGACTTGCATTCATTTAGCAAGTCCACTAAAGTGGTGCTAATAGGAAGGTAGAACTGGTGTAAAGAAACTCCATCCCTTTGTGTGCTTTGGCACACAGACATCATGGTTGTGCTTCAGAGATTTGCTTTAAGTGCAGATTGGTGGCAGAGTTTGTATTTCTTTATCTTCTAGTGGGTGGTAAACATGCACTGTGGTTGTTGAAACTCAAGATTTTTTTTTTTTTAAATAGAATTTTATTTTATTTACATCATGGTATGGGAAACTGACATGTTCCTTGTGATGGGACCCCCCAGGGTGCAACCTGGACTGTGGGACCACTGAACCCTCTGTCCCACCAACTTTGGTGTATCCCTCCCACCCCATGATCCTGTTGCCACACTACAAACCTCTGACAGGTACTGCGCTTACACAGACATCCACAGGCAGGGGCACACCCAATTGAGTTACATGAATGCTTTGCCAGCCACTCATGAACCAAGAAGAGAGAGGCTCCAGTCAATTGCCCCCAGCTCCCTAGCCTTGCACCCCAGAACTGTACTATCTTGCCCTCGTCAGAAGCCTGACCAGTGTAAGTTCATTATCTAGTCCATCGCTCCCTCGATGTGGAGAGGACACACACTAGCCTTTGTAAACTGAGCTGAGATTTCACAAGCACTTCAACCAAAACACACTGTTTTAGGTAAAATATAAAACAGATTTATGAACTACAGAAAGATAGATTTTAAGTGATTGTAAGCAGTAAGCATAGATATCAAAGTTGGTTACCTAAGAAATAAAAGTAAATTCGCAATATGAGTTCTATAAACTAAACAGGAATCAAGCAGTGTCTCATCCTGACAGATGGCACAAACAGTTCGCAGATCGTTAATTCATAAGCTGGAACTGTCTGCCAGCCCAGGACCACCCTCCCGAGTTCAAAGTCTTTGTCCTCCAGACATTACCAGGTGTTGTGTTGTGGGGGGAGTGAGGCCAGGTTGTGATGTCACTTGCCCTGCTTTTATTGTTTCTTCCAGCTTGCTGGAAAGATCTTTAGCTATGGTGTGGGTCAAGCAGTCTCCATTGTATACGTGTTCTCTCTGAGATGGTTAGTCATTGAGAGAGTGGATTCCCTTCAATGGGCCATCAGCACATCTGGCTACTCCACTGTTGTACCTGAAAGCTTGGCTGTGGGCATCTCCCACAACATATTTCAGTAACACACACGTAGGAAAACTTCCATAACTTCACATACAATGATAGCACATACAATCCAAGAGGATATTAATGTTCAACAGATCAAGACTTTTAAAATGATACCTCACAAGGAATACTTTGTACAAAACATATCATCATTATATGATATTGGAGAATATGGGGGTTCCAGGCTGCTGCTCTGAGGTACAGAGTGCCGCACTCCTCCAGTCAATTTTGAACTCCTTTGTTGTTGTTGTTGCTATCTTATCAGTTGTTGCTATTTATAGTCACTGCTAAAAACCTCTCCATAGCTTCAAGAAATGATAGATTCATCTCATTAAAATGACCCAAACTGTGTCCATCTTCCAAGGAATGAAAGACCCTGGTCCAAGATTTGCAATATGTCCTGTATCGTGTCAATAAATACTGTTAGACAGAGAGACAGGTGTCAGATTGAAGGTGCAATATCTCGTGAACCATGAAGATGAGAAACACATGCTGGGATCCTCATCTTCCCAATGGTATACCAATTCCATTTCTAGCATGGGTATGTCATGAAGATGGACCTTAGAACTGAATTATTCTCATTTTCGTTTGTTCGTTCTTTCTCCAAGCTTATTAGTGACACTAACCAAGCAGCTGTGTGGCTCATGAGCCATTGAATTGCATATTAAGGATTTATATACTTTGATAGCTGGTGTAAAGTATTTGTTTTAGGTAGAGCAAGCATAGGTCTCTATCTCTGACTTGATTTTTAGCTGTCAGTATTTTGAGAACAGCTTGAGTTAAAATGGGGGAGGAGGATATCAGGAAAGTAATCTGAATAATACAATTTTAAGATTTGTTATCATGACCTGTTAGGGATATAGATACTGCAGCAAACCGGTGCAGTTTGTTTATTTATTGCTGGCCCCGCAGCAATAACTAGAAAAAATGAAAAGGAATACTTGTGGCGCCTATAGAGACTAACAAATTTATTTGAGCATAAGCTTTCGTAAGCTACAGCTCACTTCATCGGATGCATTCAGTTCCTCTGCCCCTCCGTGCGCTTCCCACAGCGAGTCCGCCCAGGCGGGGTCCTGGGGAAGCCAGAGGGTCCTGCACCCCAACTTCGCAGTCAGACGTGACTCTCAGCCAGCCAGTAAATCAGAAGGTTTATTAGACGACAGGAACATGGTCTAACACAGAGCTTGTAGGTGCAGAGAACAGGACCCCTCAGCTGGGTCCATTCTGGGGGGCAGTGAGCCAGACAACCACATCTGCACTTCACTCCATGTCCCCACCCAGCCCCACTGTAGCTCATGAAAGCCTATGCTCAAATAAATTTGTTAGTCTCTAAGGTGCCACAAGTCCTCCTTTTCTTTTTGCAAATACAGACTAACATGGCTGCTACTCTGAAACCTAGAAAAAAATGTTGACCCATGATGACTATTTGTATACAGAAAGTATTTTTACCTTTGCTTTTTGGGGTCAAGAGGTTTTCTTAAACCTAGAATTATTTTCTTTGAAAAAATTATGTTTAAGAAGTGGTAGAGCAATTGTGTATAAGATGAGTTAGAGCTAATAAACATGCATCTTAACTAATCACAGTTTGTTGCCTCTTGCATTCTCTGGGCAACCAAACTGTTCTGCTTGAAAGCTTAGAGCCTGTGAGATTTGATTAGCCAAGAGGCACCTGAATGTTTTCACTTAAATACAGAATTTGTTTGACAAGAGATGTGTAGATTCTGAAACAAAAGAGCCCACTTAACCCTTTTCAATGTGCTTTAAAAAACAAGTAGTAAAACCTAAGAACTCCACTGTTTTCCTGAGCTGCCTTTACTGTTTTTGTATCTCTACTCATTGAAGAGAAGTTGTTCAGATCAGCAAAATCTAGGTGCCTACTTAGAGGAAAAAGTGCAAAGGTCGTGTGTGTAGAGACTTGTAAAATACATACTAGAGAAAAGAGCATAATTATGTCCAATGAAATTGGAAGAGAAGAAAGGCGGTGGTGAACCCCAGGTGACTCTAAAGAAAAGCAGGAATGCTGCCAATAGATGTGGTGTGGGTATATGTGAACAAATATCTCTAAGAAAGCTGCATAGCTTCCAGAAGCGCCACTAGTCAAGAAGCACTGGAAGCGTAGAGCATTAGCTATGTATTTCTGAGCCTTAAACTGCGTTAGTCACTTTCCTCTCAACCACTCTCCTCTACACCTGGGGCAAAGTGTTGATCCCAGTGGGAAGGAAAAAGCAGTTGCATTTTTACTTGAGCAGTCAAGTTGTGTGTGTACTTAGCAAAGCAAGCAGCAGGTGCAGGAAGGGAGGGGAGTGAAGCATGGCCTTTAGTGCTTCAGTGTGCACAGTTACAGAGAGAGCACCTATAGCCATGACCATGTGAACTCCATCACAGGTTTGACTAAATTCTCTGGTAAGGCCCCTGCTTACTGTGGCACTCTGGCTCAGCAGACATGATTCTGTGGCAGCTTCAGATAAACTAAAAAAACTGAATTTTTATTTAATTAAATGTGAAAAAGAATAATCATTATAGTTATCTCTTGTTACATGGCTTCTACATTTTATTCTCAACAAGTTGCAGACTTCTGTATTAGAAGCCTGTAAGCATGTTGTAGAAATTGTCAGGGGAGATAGGTTTTGGCAGCTAAGCCGGAGACAGCTTGGCACTTGAGGACGCGTGGGAGGCAATTTAAGATTTTGAGGTAGGCAGATTAGCTGGATGGTTCTGCTACAATTATCAGCAGTTAGACTGAAGCATAAATATCAGTCTTGCTTTCTAAGTTTGTGCTATATGGACATGAATCTATCAGTTCACACCTCTCAGAGCTATTGTTCAGGGCTCTCTGCAGACTCAGGCAGACATCACTGCACCAGTTTACGTTTGATTCATGTTTGGAAGCTCATTTATGCGACCATAAAGATGTAAACCTGTGTTTCTTGATTTTCAGAGGTTTAAAAATAGGTGCATTTTATGTTCTGGAAAGGTGAGGCACTTCTGGGCAACCTCAGTTCTTCATTAACAAATTTTTTTGCCAGTGAATTAATGTATGGCACCTTTTCATCAGTTGGGTTGTTGCACCAGCAGTTAAATTCTTCGCATAGGACATATCATGTTGACTAAAAAGCTTATCAGGTATTCATAGGATTGTTATTTTTGCTGCAAGTGATCCAGAAAGTGATTATTTCATTTCATTTTCTTTTTTTGGCAAAATTTGGATAATGGGAAAGGCTGATGGAATTCAGAAGGTGACTGATAGCATGTGACTACCTCACTGCGTTCTTTCTTCAAAGATGCTTCAGTTTGAGCTTTACATCTGGTCTTGGGGCAGCAGCAGCAGTGAACCTCTTAGTGTTTGGGAAAACGTTATGTGCAGCCTTGTGAAGAAGCTCAAGAGTATAACTGACCATGTCAGGATACTTGCCTCTTATGTATGGAATAGTTTACTGCACACTCCTTTGTTAGTTGCTGGGGCCTACATACTTTACTTACCAGCCTTCCAGTAGAAATCAACCCCAACTTTCTCTCTTTGGTAACCATAAAAGTAACATTTCATTTTTTCCCCTTGCTCTAGCAACAAAGAAGAGAACGGGAAGCTCGAAGGCAACAAGAGCGTGAGCAGAGGCGAAGAGAACAGGA
This sequence comes from Caretta caretta, assembly GCF_965140235.1. Taxonomy (NCBI): domain Eukaryota; kingdom Metazoa; phylum Chordata; order Testudines; family Cheloniidae; genus Caretta; species Caretta caretta. The sequence goes on along the minus strand of NC_134206.1, from coordinate 118,091,842 downwards.
GGAGAAAAGACGGCTAGAAGAAATGGAGAGGAGGCGTAAGGAAGAGGAAGAGAGGAGGAGAGCAGAGGAAGAGAAAAGGAGAGTGGAGAGAGAGCAGGTGAGTCCATGATACAAGTGCATTAGGTTTGTTGTTCTATTTTTAAAAAATTAGTTCAATATAAAAGAACCAACACCGAAGAGTCCAGCCGACCTCTTTGTTGTCCTTGACAAAAAACACAGAAAAGTAGAACATAAAGCTCTACGGGGATATAAAGTGACCTTCATGTTGCTTGCAAAGTGAAGTCTTAAATGACCCCCACAGATGGCTCTAAACTAAATTTACACCCAGCATTTGACTAAAATCCTCTGAAGATGGAATCTGAACAAATACTGAAAACTGGTTCTTGATTCTCCTTGTTGAACAGTAGCTCTCACAGGATCAGCCAGGTCCAGAAGACCTCAGAGGAAGATGGACATATTATTTGTAATGCTTTGGCATGTTGGATGAGTTAAATCAAAGGCTTAGTTATAACTCTGAATATGCTGAGTTGAAAAATGAACCCGTAATGCTATATTAATTTGTGTTGTACCGTATTTTCCTTTTCTGTGTTGGGAATGCGGGGGAAATCCACAGTCGTGTATGCCAATTCAGACAACGTTTAGAATATCTTATGTTCTGTAAATGTGTTCTTAATGTTTAAAGTATAAGTGAGGTCTTTCAAACTGTGTGTCACTGAGCTGTGGAAATTATGCATGAAACCTGCACACTTAAAAACCCGTTATAAACTTTAATCAGGGTAATTACTTTGTGTACTCTTTAAATATTCATTCCAAATGAAGGGCCCAATTGTGCTTCCATAGATATCAAGGCCAAAATTCCCACTAACTTCAGTGGGAGCAGGATTTGGCCAGAAATATCTAACGTCTACTTAAAGGTGTGGTACCTTTATGTTATGGATTGTTGCCCTTCTGAATGCAATGGACTTTTTGTTTTTGTTTTAAGACATTTGGGAGTGATGGGGCACAAAATAATAATTTGAGCCTACTGGGATGAATGAATGAATGAAGCGTAATTTACTTTTAGGCAGATGCCTTTTATCCCAAGTAGCAACTTAAAATGTTTAGATGCTAATTATGAAATCACAAAAATGCAGTGGCAATGATGGCAATCGTTAACTGGAAGAGTCAAATTGTGCCGCTACATATTTTAAAGAAATGTAACACATTTCTTCTGTATTTTTCTTAACCTGACCTGTGGACTTGCCAGGGTTCCTGTGATAAGCTGGTGTACATCATTGATCTATCATTAGACTTTTCTGTTGCTCCTGTCTCCATAGCACTGACCCATTAATTTCTTTATGCATACACTGTACGTGTGTGTGTGTGTGTGTGTGTATATATATATATATATATATATATGTTGCACGCATGCATATATTACATACTTCCATTACTTGCATGACAGGATGTTATCTGCTTGGATAGGGTGCTTCATAGTTAGAGTTGGTATGGGGGCCTGGTGACATAGTGGGTCAACATATTCACTTTTGACCTCTCGATGTAGGTTTAACTATGGCTAGGTCACAAGAGAAAGTGAGTTTGTTTGGTCTAAAATCTGTTTCCTAGTGGATGTTTGTTTGTGTCATAACCATCGCATAATTCAGCAAGATTGGCAGTGTCTGCTTAGGAGAGGCTTCTGATTGGGCTAGTATGGGAGATGGCAGGTCAGGTGTCAACTGCATTTGGCAAGGCCCCCGTGGGGAAGCTTGCACAAGGGTCTGCCTATACTAAGCCTGGCTCTTGCTGTTGCTAACTGTTCATCACACAAGCGTGAAAAACTAATTTAAAATAAAACTTGCATGTGATTTGTGTTGGCTGGATTGAGTAAGACTTGCTGTGTTTAACTCTCAAAACTTTTCTTAAGTGCATTTGCTTCTTTTGAAACCACTCTCAAAATACATAAACGAGCTATGGCCCATGCCCTGAATATTACAGTAGCCCGAACAGGATACATCAGCCAACTAAGAATTTTAGATTATAGGGTTTTCTAAATTGTTCTCTAGGCATTAATCCAGCACTAAGGGAATTTATTACTAAAGATGACTGGGAAAGTAGCTTGTGGTGTTCCACTCAGGTGGTTCTGATGCATTCCTTTTGAATGAATTTATTGCTGGGTAATTTCTATGTGACAGGAGTATATCAGGCGACAGCTAGAAGAGGAGCAGCGGCACTTGGAAATTCTTCAGCAGCAGCTGCTCCAGGAGCAGGCCATGTTACTGGTAACGCACTGTATCTGTTTTGTTCAGTAGCGATAGGATTCATTCATCTGGCCAGTCCTAGACTTCCCTTAGTCGGACATAGCTGCACCTACTGTATGAACATTGGAGCTTGATTAAAGGGCCATTTATGCTAGCGTAGTGGGCTGACAGGCACACATGAGAAAGACTGTATGGTCATACTGCTTTCTGTGCAGTAAGAGGAGGATTTATGTTAAAGTTGAACAGTTTTGGTTTGGTGGTCAAGTTTTTGAACAGACCTTGGCATTCAGTGAAGAACTAGAGGGTACTTATGCTGCAGATCAAAAACATATGATATGTAAATTAACCCCAGGATACAATGGCCTAGTGTTGTTCCAAATCACTGTTTTTTGAACATTATAGTGGATTTATTAAAATACATTTTGCTGTAGCTCTCCAGTTCCGTCAAGGATAGCGAAACACTCTCAACTTTCCCAGCAGGAAACCTATATGCCATTTTGGTCCAGCTTAGTTCTCTATACCTTACACGTAAGGGGAAAAAAATGAGTTTTTGTTAATGGGATGGAGAGGGAAATATCTTCCATAAGTTCTGTGTCATGTCTTGAATTACTCACACTTTTTCTCAAAGGAATACAGATGGCGAGAGATGGAGGAGCATCGACAAGCAGAAAGACTCCAGCGCCAGTTGCAACAGGAGCAAGCGTATCTCCTGTCACTGCAGCATGATCATAGGCGGCAGCAGCAGCAGCAGCAACAAGAAAGGAATAAACAAAGCTATCATATCCCTGAGCCTAAATCCCATTATGAACCTACTGAAAGAGCACGTGAGGTAACTTTTGTTCTCTTATATTATTCCCGTTATGTGCTCGTCTGTGCTCAGTGATCAAACATCTTGACAGCTATGATTCTGTTATAACGGGGCTCAAAAGAATTGGAAGCCAAAGTACCAAAATGAGATGTTGGGTAGTCATTTCAGAGGTGACTTAGGCTCCTCTGAGGCCCACTGTGGAACTTAAAAGCCTAAATCACTTTTGAAAATTGGAATTAGGTTTTTAAGTCACTTAAGGTACATCTGCGCAGAACAAAACAAAACAAAATCCCATGGCAGCGAGTCTCAGATACCGGGTCAACTGACCCAGGCTCGTGCTGCAGAGCTAAAATGAGCAGAGCAGATGTTCTGGCTCAGGCTAGATCCCCAGGCTCCAAGGCCCAGGGAGGCTGACATATAAAGGATGGAAGGAAAAGTTCTCAACAAGAGCAGTAGTGAGAATTGGTTTCAAGTTTGTTAAATCACAGTAGTTTCACCTACTTTGTAGTGGACATGTATTTTTATCACAAGCAGCACTACTTCAAGTGCTGGTCCCTCTGTGTATGTCACTGTGGGTGTACATGCACTCCCTGCAGCTGAAGTTACAGAATTCTTGCAAGTAGTGTTTGCTGGTCTGCGCATGTGGCCTGGCCTTCTTTGTGCTTCCAACTGAAGGAATAAAGAGTGGAGCAGACCGACTGCCTCTCCAGTTCCTTCTTACCACTGCATGACCTTGGTTGGAACCTCCAGTGTCTGCAGCTCTCCTTTGGATTTCTTCAATCTGTAAATATTTCAAAGATTGCCTTAGTGCCTTTTGTGTATAGTTCCTTACAGTTAGTAAGTTTTTAATAGTTTTTATAGATTTTACCAGGTTTTTTTTTTTCCTAGTGAGATAGATTCCCTGCCTCCCACCCCATTACAGGTATTGGATTATGCCATGAAGAAAGCCGTGCGGTCACAGTTGGACTCAGGCTGAGGGACTCCTGGTACATTGCCTGAATCAACATGAAATGTGCCTCCCGTCACGAGGTCCAACTCTGTTGCATGGTAATCCATACCCACAGACGCCCTGTTGTGGCCTTGTTGGGAAGGCAAAGAATGCTCACAGAAGCATAAGAGCAGGTGTCCCTCGATGTCTGCTTCGAAGACGTCCAACACAGCTCTGCCTAAATTGAGCAAATCTGCTTGTTCAACCCGTAAGGGCTCCTGCTGGCGGTGCCATCACTGTATCTCACTCTGGCCACACGGAGCCTCCCTCCTCTGCCCTCTTTGGCACGAGTGGATCCTACCCCTTGCTCTAGGGACATCAGAGACTTATACTACACCAGAAGACGTCTTTGCTCTTCCCGAGCTTTAGTTCCCCCCATCATCAGGACCTTCTCTCAGGAGAGGTTACTATTGAGAGAAGCCTATGCCCTCTTCCATCTGCCAGCTGGGCCTTTCCTCTGTCGGAACCGTTGGTATCTCCATTGGATCCGGAGCCTTTCTTCTCTTCTTTGTGAAAATCTGAACCACCAGAGGAGCTATCATCTTCTCCTCTGAGACATGTTAGTCCAGACAGGAGATCCAGAGCCTCCTTGTACCAGCCTCTCTCTTGACATTTGCCCCATGTTATGGGGACCCCCACAACCCCCTCCTAACCCAGTGTACTGGCCATACTGGGGAACCTGGGACCCGTATGCCAGAAATACAGAGCCCATGTTTTATGCCATTGAGTCACTCCACCATTCCACTCTGAGGGAAAAGTCAAAGTTTCCTCCTGACCCCCTGGAAGAGGAGGACTAAGAACCAGTTCTGCCAGTACCAAAAAGATTGTCTTCTTCAACTCCTGATGAAGCATCTCCATCCCCTCCAGATGATCATAAATAGTTCAGGATTTATTGCAAAGGGTGGTAGAGGAACTCCAGATCTTCCTCAAGGAGGTTCAGGACCCTCAACACAAACTCTGGGATATCCTGCAAACCACCAGATCCAGTCAAATAGCAGCTCCAGTTAACGAAGCTAGTCTGGAAGCTGCTAGAGCAGTCTGGCATACATCAGCCACATACGTCGCTATCCGCAAGAGGACAGAGAAACACTATTTCATTCCAGCTAAAGGAGTGGAATTTCTCTTTACCCACCCTGCACTGAGCTCTCTGGTTGTACAGGCTGCCACAGAGGCATCTAGATAACATCATCTTAAATCTACTCCGTCTGACAAGGAGGCTAAATGTCTTGGTGGGAAGAAACCAGCCTTTTTCTAGCCTTCAATTTCATATAGCGAATGATCAGTCACTGTTGACTAAGGACAACTATCTGAATGATTCCAAATTCACAGACTTAGTAGGCAAACTACCAAAGCAAGACAGAGCTTACTTCCCGGCTCTCATTGAAGGATATAAGCTGGTGGCCAGAACCACACTTTAATCCATGGTTGATGCAGCGGATACATCATGTGGGTCGATGACAATGGCAGTGATGCACCGTAAATCATGGCTACGTGCTTCGGGATTTCCCAGGGAGGTCCAAAACACCATGGAGAGTTTACCTTTTTGATGAAGCCCAACTTTTCAATGAGAAGATGGATGAGTCCTTACATACTTTAAAAGACTTCAGGGCCACCCTGGGCTTCCAGGGCATATATACACCTGCCCCAAAAGGAAGTTATCACTTTCAGCCTTACAGACCTAGACTGCCATCTCAACAGTTTTATCCCCAGCCATCTTATGACCCTCCTTGTGAGAGACAGAGTACAGAAGACTCATTTTCCTGAAAATGCCATGTCTATAGCACCATCCCAATCTCTCCCTCCCTCCCCCCCCCACCAAGTGAAAAGATATTTTTGACAGGAGCTCAAGAGTTGCAAACCATTAATAATGCCACTATTAATTAAATCCTCACAAACCCTTTGGGGGTCATTTAGCACTCTTATTTTCAAAACCTGAGTGCCATGACAACAGGCAAGTAGGTATTAGATATCATCCAATCCAGCTACGTGATCAAGTTTACTTCCATACCTTTCCAAAACCCCCATCCCTGTCTTCCTTCTGGGACCATTCTCTGATGTAGATTCTCCAGCAGGGGGTGGAATCCCTCCTCCAGCAAAGGGCAATAGAGCACATACTTCAACACCAAGGGAAACTTTTTTACTGTACATATTTCTAGTTCCCAAAAATAAGGGAGGTTGGAGACTGGTCCTGGACCTCTGCAGTCTCAACGGCTTTATTCGCAAGATGAAATTTCACATAGTCACTCTGGCATCAGTAATCCCATCCTTAAAAGAAGACTTTTGGTCTACATCTCTCAATATGAAGGACACTTACTTTCAATGGATATTCACCCCGCCCACAGGCAGGGCCCCAACAACTTCCAGTACAGGGTTCTCCCATTCAGCCTCACCATTGCCCCCAGGACCTTCACCAATGTCTTTCTGGTAGTAGCAGCTCATTTCAAATGGAACAGCTTCACTGTCTTACCCATCTCAATGATTGTCTTCTCATTGCCAGGACACATCAGGAAGCCTAGGAATCAACCTCATTAATGGCTTCAACTACTTTCTTCCCTAGAAATCCGACTGAACTTGAAATAGTCTATCCTCAGAATGACACAGACTGTAGATTTCATGGGGGCCTCCCTAGATTCACTCATTGCAAGAGCTTATCCACCAAGGGACAGGTTTTGCAGCATGAGTACTCTGATAGATCAGGTTATGCATAACCCTCATGCTCCAGTCAGAACTTTTTTCTCTCCTGGGGCACATGGTTTCATGCGCTTATGTTATCCCATTTGCCAGACTCCATCTATGTTGCTTTCAGGCATGGCTCCAGGCCGTGTATTCACCAACCAGTCACAGCATTAATATCCTGGTTACAATTCCTTCCAGAGTAACGCCTTCTCTGATGTAGTGGAAAGATCCCCATCTGGTATGTGTGGGTGTCCCCTTCCCAGCAGCCTTGCTGGACAAGGTGATCATAACAGACACTTCTCCCTTTCAGGCTGGGGAGCCCACAGGGGCAGCCATATGGCACAGGGTACTTGGGCACCTCAAGAGGACAGGATGCACATCAACCTTCCGGAACTCTAGGCAGTCCAAAAAGCTTGTGAAGTTTTTCTGCAATTTATCCAGTCCCACCATGTCCTCATAATATCAGACAATATGACCTCCGTCTTTTACATCAACAAACATGGAAGGATGAGATCCACCCCTTATATGTAGACGCAGTCTCCCTATGGAATTGGTGTATCAGGAGTTGAATCACCCTGTGTCGGTATCTTACCTTCCAGTAACTCAGAATGTGTTGGCAGGCACCGTCAGCAGGCATTTCGCCATTGCTCACAAGTGGGAATTGCACGATTCAGTAGTGAACAGAATCTTTGCTCAGTGGCGGATCCCCAACTTGGATCTGTTCACCTCTCAGGCGAACAAGAAATGCAACATGAACTGTTCCAGAGGAGCTCCAGATCTACACTCTGAAGGCAATGCTTTTCTTTTCCCCTGGTCAGACCATCTGTGCTGTGCCTCTCCTTCCTTATTGCTCCTACCAGGTCTTATGGAAAGTTTGTCAGGACAGGGCACGAGTCTCCTCATCATCCCCAATTGACCCAGAAAGTTTTGGTTCTCAAATTTCTTACGACTGTCATCTCTTCCTCAAATCAGCATCCGGTCCTTTCCTGATCTCTTGACTTGGGAGAAGGGCAGGGTCAAGCATCCCAGCCCCGAAGAGTTTCATCTCAAGACTTGGTGTATGGATGGGCATCAACATTAGAACATTACTGCTCTGAAGCTGTACAAACCATCCTTTATAACAGTGATTCTCAACCAGGAGTACATGTAGCTCTGGGGGTATGCAGAGGTCTTCCGCGGGTGCATCAACTCATCTAGATATTTGCCTAGTTTTACAAAAGATTACATAAAAAGCACTAGCAAAGTTAGTACAAACTAAAATTTCATACAGACAATTACTTGTTTATACTGCTGTGTACACTGAAATGTAAGCGCAATATTTATATTCCAATTGATTTATTTTATAATTATATGGTAAAAATGAAAGTAAGCAAATTTTCAGCTATAGTGTGCTGTGACACTTTTATATTTTTATGTTTCATTTTGTAAGCAAATAGTTTTTAGGTGAGATGAAACTTGGAGGTATGCAAGACAAATCAGACTTCTGAAAGGGTACAGTAGTCTGGAACTATTGAGAACCACTTCTATATAAGAGCAGAAAAGGCTCCGCTAGGAAATGCTAGTCTGTCAAATGGAAGCATTTTTCCGTCTTGGTGTAGCAGAACCACGTATCTCGTGGGTCAGCAGATATTCCCCTCATTTTGGATTATCATCTTTTTCTCATAACAGCTGGACTTCTGAGTTCTGTTCAAGTTCACCTGGCAACAATCCGTGCATACTTTCCACCATCAGCCTGGTTATTCAATTTTCACTCACCCATTGACTGTTAGATTCTTAAAGGGCCTAATCAGAATTTTCCCGCCAGTAAGGAAACCTACTCCTCATTGGGACTTAAATCTTGTCTTGCTAAGATTACATGTTCCGAAAGTGGCATTCCTTATGGCCATCACCTCAGCCAAAAGGGTAATTGAGCTTGAATTTCTGATAGCAGATCCACCATACACAAAGTCTCTTTATAACTACATCCAAAATTCTCCTGCAAAGTAGTTTTGGAGTTTCATGTAAACCAATCCATCCACTTACCTGTGTTTTTCTGAAATCACATGCATCGGAGGAAGAGAGGAGATTTCTACATATGAAGAGTTCTCACCTTCCTCCTGCAAAGGACAAAACAGTGAGAAAACCACCTAGATTGTTTTGTGCTATACAGAACAAGTCTGAGGTCAAGTTGTATCCTCCCAGAGGATCTCTGAATGCATCTTGGTCTGTATCCTGCTCTGTTACCAGTTGTTGCATCTTCCTCCAACTCATGGGGTGAGGACTCATTCTGCAAAAGCACAAGCAACTTCACTGGCATCACTAGGGGCAACTACGTGACGTTCCAGCCACCTGTTTGCAAGACATTATGCTCTAGTGCAGAACTCCTCTGATGCATCCTTTGGGACAGCAGTCCTCCAAGTGGCTTTGCCGTCAGCATCCTCGCACCCTCTCCTGTTTGAGTACTGCCTGTCACTCACCCACAGTGGAATACACATTGGGACCAGCACTCAAAGAAGAACAGAAAGTTCTTGTGGTAACTGGAGGTTCTTCAAGATGTGTGGTCCCTATCTGTATTCCACTATCTGCCCTCCTTCCCCTCTGCTTCGGATCTTTACTGGATTCATGGGAGAGAAGGAACTGGAGTTGGTCCACACCACTCTTTGTGTTTTCACTTGGAAGCGTGAAGAAGGCAAGGGCTCATGAGTGGACCAACAGACACTGCTTGCAAGAATTCTCCTACTCCGGATGCATGGGACACATGTGCACTCACGGAGGAATACAGATAACAACCACATGACTTGAAGAACCTCCTGTTACCACAAAGTAAGTAACTTCCTCTTAGTTTGGCACAGTTGGTGGTCTCTATTTTTAACTGCTTAAGGACTGAGAAAGCAAGGTTTTGGCTAGGTAAATTGAAGAGCATTGGTATATTGTGTGAGGAAGCTTGCACACCACCTGCTCACACCATTGCTGATTGCTTTAACCAGTACTGCTAGTTATTTCTTTCCATTAATGTAAGTCTGTGCTTTAAAAGTGACATTAGTGAATTAAATATTCCATTATGGCATTCTGTGCTACTGATGTGAAAGTATCTGGCCCTGATCCTAGGAAGTGCTGCATGCTGTCAACTCCCATTTTAGTCAGTGCGTTCCATCTGGATACTTAGTGGTACTCATAATTGTAGATTAGTGCATATCATGTGGCAACCTCAGGCCCCCAACTTAAATATGTTCTGGAAGGAGAATAAAGATACTCTCGGGGGTGTTGAGCAAAAATGCACATTGAAAATAATAGAACAGCTTTCAGTACATCTTTAGCACTACCCTTCATCATTGTTAAAGCACTGCTACTTTTTACCAGAGGAATACGGTTAACACAAGCTTTACTTGCCACGGGTGCTACTATATTGATTCCTCATATGCTGTGTTTCTAGGTCTTGTCCTCTCCTGTAGTCTGAAATATTTGGGCTGTGCCTCTCTTCCTGCTTATGCTGGAGGCAGTTCAGGCTTGTTTGCAAAGCCCTGGGGCTTGGCCCAGTCCTTCTGCCTGTGTCTCAGATTCTGAGCCTGTGGGAGTGGAAGCACAGTGGTAGTTGAGCACTTGTCTTATTCATTAGCATCATCTTTTTAAAGCAGATTTTGGGGCTAAATCTTTTCTTCCCACTTTCTTCTTCCATCAGGTACTGAGATTTCAGGCGGTCCTGTCCATGGACAGAACCACTTAGCCCTTTCTGTTTGTTTGTTCTCCTGTCCCCTATCATGTCTGAGCAGGCTAAATGGAGTAAGCTGAAGGGAAAGAAGGATCCCAGCTATGATTTGATATGCTGAGGAGCTTCACAATGTGAATATTGTGAATATTCACAATATCTTTTTAAAGAAGATATTTATAGCCTGTGTGTTTGTGAGAAAGAGAGAGAGAGAGAGATCTGGAAAAAGGGGTAAACAGTGAGGTGGAAAAATTTGCAGATGATACAAAACTACTCAAGATAGTTAAGTCCCAGGCAGACTGCAAAGAGCTACAAAAAGATCTCTCAAAACTGGATGACTGGGCAACAAAATGGCAGATGAAATTCAATGTTGATAAATGTAAAGTAATGCACATTGGAAAACGTAATCCCAACTGTACCTATAAAATGATGGGTTCTAAATTAGCTGTTACCACTCAAGAAAGAGATCTTGGAGTCATAGTGGATTGTTCTTTGAAAACATCCACTCAATGTGCAGCGGCAGTCAAAAAAGCTAACAGAATGTTGGGAATCATTAAGAAAGACATAGATAATACGACAGAAAATATCATATTGCCTCTATATAAATCCATGGTACCCCCATATCTTGAATACTGCATGCAGATGTGGTCGCCCCATCTACAAAAAGATATATTGGAATTGGAAAAGGTTCAGAAAAGGGCAACAAAAATGATTTGAGGCTTGGAGAATCTGCCATATGAGGAGAGATTAATAAGACTGGACTTTTCAGCTTGGAAAAAAGATGACAAAGGGGGGATATGATAAGAGGTCTATAAAATTATGACTGGTGTGGAGAAAGTAAATAAGGAAGTGTTATTTATTTCTTCTCATAACACAAGAACTAGGAATCACCAAATGAAATTAATAGGCAGCAGGTTCAAAGCAAACAAAAGGAAGTATTTTGTCACACAACACACAGTCAACCTGTGGAACTCCTTGCCAGAGGACGTTGTGAAGGCCAAGACTATAATAGGGTTAAAAAAAGAACTAGATAAATTCACGGAGGATAGGTCCATCAATAGCTTTTTAGCCAGGATGGGCAGGGATGGTGACCCTAGCCTTTGTTTGCCAGAAGCTGGGAATGAGCAACAGGGAAAGGATCACTTGATGATTACCTGTTCTGTTCATTCCCTGTGGGGCACCTGGCATTGGCCATTGCTGGAAGACAGGATACTTGGCTAGATGGACCTTTGGACTGACCCAGTATGGCTGTTCTTTGTGTGTGTGTGTGTGTGTTTGTGGTAGATTTCAGAGTAACAGCCGTGTTAGTCTGTATTCGCAAAAAGAAAAGGAGTACTTGTGGCACCTTAGAGACTAACCAATTTATTTGAGCATAAGCTTTCAAGCTGTAGCTCACGAAAGCTTATGCTCAAATAAATTGGTTAGTCTCTAAGGTGCCACAAGTACTCCTTTTCTTTTTGTGTGGTAGAGGGGCTCACTGACTCTCTATGCCTACTAGCTGGAGTTTCTTCCCCACTCCAGCGAAGTCCAAGGAGGATTACAGCTCGCGACCCCCTGGTAATAACCTTGCGACCCCCAGTTTGAGAACCCCTGTACGAGAAAGAATTATTCATATTATCAAAAAGAAGTATGTCCAGTCATTCTTATCACTCCAAAATGGCCAACAGCACCATGGTACTTGGATGTAATGGAGATATCTCAGAAGGCTCCATTCATCTACACAGGAGGCAGGAACTCCTGTTCTCTGGCCTACTAATGCATCCCGGTTCAGGCTACCTGAGCCTAACAGCTGGACTGTTGAGCAGCAAATCATAAACATGTTGGGATGATATGCTGTAGCTCACGAAAGCTTATGCTCAAATAAATTTGTTAGCCTCTAAGGTGCCACAAGTACTCCTTTCCTTCAAAACAGTAGAGACTCTTCTAGCCTCACACAGGCCTTCCTTTTTCTTGGCCTACGAAGGGGATCAGATGGATTTCTCCTACTGATGTCAAGATAGAAGATCAAGTCTAGAAAACACAACCTTCCAGCATTTATGGATTTGGGCCTAACATCTTCACCATGGCATCTCATGATTCATCACTAAACACTAACAAAGTGATGAGATTCTTTACATCTGATTATTGGTTTGAGGAAATGTGCTGCTTTGTCTTTCCTGCCTGAGATCTACTCATAGAATCATAGAATATTAGGGTTGGAAGAGACCTCAGGAGGTCATCTAGTTCAACCCCCTGCTCAAAGCAGGACCAATCCCCAACTAAATCATCCCAGCCAGGGCTTTGTCAAGCCGAGCCTTAAAAACTTCGAAGGATGGAGATTCCACCGCTTCCCTAGGTAACTCATTCCAGTGCTTCACCACCCTCCTAGTGAAATAGTGTTTCCTCATATCCAAACAAAACCTCCCCAATGCAACTTGAGACCATTGCTTCTTGTTCTGTCATCTGCCACCACTGAGAACAGCCTAGCTCCATCCTCTTTGGAACCCCCCTTCAGGTAGTTGAAGGCTGCTATCAAATCCCCCCTCACTCTTCTCTTCTGCAGACTAAATAACCCAAGTTCCCTCAGCTTCTCCTTGTAAGTCGTGTGCCCCAGCCCTCTAATCATTTTTGTTGCCCTCCCCTGGACTCTCTCCCATTTGTCCACATCCCTTCTGTAGTGCGGGGACCAAAATTGGACACAATACTCCAGGTGTGGCCTCACCCGTGCCGAATAGAGGGGAATGATGACATCCCTCGATCTGCTGGCAATGCCCCTACTAATACAGCCCAATATTGCTACAAGTGCTAACAAACCAATCCCTGTTTATTTTTTTTTCCCATAAAGATGTCTAGTTATAATCACATTGACAAGAAGGGTCTCTGAAATCTCTGCTCATAGAAGACTTGAACCTCCTTGCATTTTCCAGGAGGATACGGTAACTCATTGTTCCAGGGTCACTGGTAACCAAAGTAAACTCTGTTCCATACGTCACACGAAATCATTCTTCCTTAATTTCTCTCCGAACTTCACCACTTTAAAGAAAAAGCATGAATAATATTGGATATGAGGAGAACAGTTTAAAAAAACATAGAACTGACCTATTCAGGGAAACATGGTTATTCACTTACTACCACCCTAAATGCCCTGGCCTGAAATCGTCCAAATGCTCCACAGTGACATGGAACAATTCCTTCATTGTGGAAGCATATTTAGATAAAGCAGTGGCTAAAGACCACAGTGGCCTTCTGAGCAGAAATCCACAAAAGAAATCAAACAAGCTGCTACCAGGTCACCTCTCAACACTTTCATGGAGCAATGCAGGATTGATCTCTGTTCCTCTGCAGCAGATTCTTTGGCAGGAAGGTGCGCCAGGCAGTGATTCCAAAGCAGATTAATACTTCTAATTTTAGGGAAGCGGAAGAACATTTCCCATCTATCTGTCTTCCCTTTCTCTCCCTACTAGCTTTTTCTTAGTACCCACTTGGTTCCAGTTGTCACAGACTAGGGAGAGGTAAAGATCGAGAATGGAAACTTGGTCACCTGATTTCCTTTCTGGGACTCACCCCTCTTCCTGTTGGTGTCACCCAAAATACGTTCTCCAGGTTACGATGCAATAGCCTCTATCCGTAGGGCCCATCTGTAGAGTTTACACAGATAAGATGGTGGGTGCAGTTCTGTTCATTCTACCAAATCAGACTGTTATGCTGTGATAGAGCTTTGGAAATACTCACCTGAGACGAGGGCAGAAGATCTGTCGTCAAATACTGAAGCCTTATGCACAAATCTGATCTGTATTTGCAGGAAGAGAGGTGCAGTCCAAATATTTTGGTTTGTGGAAGAAGTAAGTTCTATAAAGTAAATCCATCTGGTAAAAAAAAAAAAACTTCCACAGATTCTTTCTTTTAGTAAGAACTAATATCACAGAGTATTATATGGAAAATATTTTTTTTATGTTCTAAAGATAATGGCTTTGTTTTCATTTATCTTCCTGGCTGAGAAGAAAACAGGGTTGATCAGTAAATCTGGTAAATTGTAGTATTATAACCTGTATTTCCAACTTTTGTGATTGTATCATGACTCTAGCAATTTGGCCATGTTCTTGGAAACATGATGAAAGGCTGCCCACTCATGAATTTTCATTTACTCCTATTTCGGTCAATGGGTCTGTAGCCAGCAAGATGGCCACCATTTCCCTACAGTCTATCTGCATGTGAAAGTGAGGCTGCCCTTAATAAAGTAGGCTGCCATTTCCCCTCTTTTTAGTGAGACTGAAGCCATGTCCATGGGCAGAATGATGGCTACTGCATGGTTCAGGGAGCTGGCCAGGATACAGAGACTGTGAGGAACAGCAGAGACACTGTGAAAGATGGATGGGGAGCAGGAGTCAGATTTAGGGTTTTTTGAAAAGGGGTGGCTAGAAGTGGGTCCACAACAGGGGGAGGCATGGCCGGAGTTGGGAGGGGAGGGGAGGTAGCGGTGGAGAAACAGGAGAGGGAAGGGAGGAGTCGGGGTGGGGTGATGGCAGGTCTCTGGCAGAGAAGTCAGATAGAGAGGAGTGTCAGGGAAGGGTTGCCTCTTGCAAAAGGCTAAAACAATCACACAAGTGGCATTATCAGTTATCCAAATGATTGATATAAGTTTAAAGTTCTTTAATACATATATCTGTAACTCATCGACCCTAAAAAGTGCAAGTTCTATGTGCAGGTGGGAATGATGATGCATTAATTAGGTCATTGGTTCTCAAACTATGTACCATCCAATCGTCCTTTTATCAAAGGAAATAAACCATGAGTGGAGAGTAAAGACACCACCAGGAAATGGATGGCAGTTTCCTTGTATTAGGGATGAGGAGAGGATAAGAGCAGTCTCCATCTGAGCAGCCAGGGAGAGGCATTTTTGTGTGCACTGAAGACTGATGTTCCAACCTAAAATTATCTCACTCACATTAGTTGAGGAGTAGACAAGACAGACTCAACAATGTGATTTGATGTTTTGTTTTGTTTTTTTTACACCTGAAAAATTGTGATCTCTTGAGTTTGACAAGGCTGTATAACAGTTTTTCATTGTGTCAAGGCATGTCTCAGTTCTTCCACCCTTTATCCGGGTACGGATTCCAGTCTAGACTTACCTCTGTTTTGCTCTTGCTCATTCAGGATTTCCTGTACCTGGGGAAAGATTTTTCTTCAAACATAAAATGTGTTTGTAAAGAAAGAGAGGTGGTTGCTCTGTTATTCCTACATGCTCCACTTTATTGATTACTGCTTCTAACGTTCTGTAACTTTGGTTTAGGTGGAGGATAGATTTAGAAAAACTAATCAGGGGTCCCCTGAAGCACAGTCCAAACAGACGGGCAAAGCGTTGGAGCCACCAGTGCCTTCAAGATCAGAGTCCTTTTCCAATGGAAACTCAGAGCCTGTTCAGCCTGCACTGCAAAGACCGATGGAACCCCAGGTAAAAGCAGAAAATCTTGGAAGGGGTGGAAGAAACCTAGAGGCCCCAGTTCACTTAACTTTAGGTTTGAAGATCTTGGCATATAAAAATACATATTTAAAGTGTATTACTACTTTTCAAAGTGACTTATTGAACGGATTTGCTCTCTGTATATATTCAGAGTCATGCCTGCTTATTTTAGTGATGATCATGTGGGTTTAATTGCTTTTTACTTCTGAGCAGAGACAGCCTACCCAAGAGAGCTAGTTGCATTCTGTCCCTTGGTGTGCACCAGCAGAATGGTTGGCTTCATTCCAGTCAAAGTTAACAGTGAGGTTGCACAGGTCATAATGTGGGCCAAACAGCCTTTAATTACTGGAAATGATGTGCAAGAACGAAATAACCAAGCTTGACTTTTACATCCCTGTAGGAAAACTAACTAGATGCAAGAACAGATGTTTGTCTTGATTGTTCTGTTTCCTAATGAATCTCTAAATTTTGGGAGCCTGTATTTTACAGAGTTTAGAGTATAAATGTACAAATAGATACAGGCTTAAATTTACAAAAAGTCTATATATAAAATTTAAATACATTAAATTTATATTTATACTTGGCATGCAACTTATGTATCCATGCAGAAGATAAAATGTTGCCTTTTTTCTTTTGATAAGTCTATACATAATTAATGACAGTGATGACTAAAACTGTCCCTGCTTACCTTGTTGTGACTAACTATTGCAAATATTTGGAGCAACTGCAAAATCTGATCAGAAGGGAGAGTGGGAGGAATCATGAAAAAATTTCATCCTCAACTCAGATTTTCCTGGCTGTCAGGGAGACTTCTAGCAGCATTTGATAATCTTGGGTTTGTGTGTGTTACTTTAACCTTAATCATGTCAACTATTTCTGTAGTCCTGCCTCGGACTTGTACTCAGATGAATGTGTCTCTTGCACAGCTGTGTGTAATAAAACAATTCAATAATACACTTATAAAACCGAATAGAGACACTCTTATAAAGCTAAGATTAAATGCTAATTGTTGATTAATGAGTGGGTGAAAACAATGTATCCTAGAGTTATGATCTTATCTGGAAAGGGTTTTCCTCCTAATCTGTTTCAGAAAGCCTTTTTCAAACAAATGGCTTACTGAGCTCGCAATTGAAAAGGGAATAGGGTGGAGCATCAATTTGAGGCTTACAAATAGAACTGCTAATGGACTTTAACTATGGAGTTGCTGCTGTGCATCCATTGTGTGTGTGTTTGTATGTACAGTATGATATATGGTTTTTGTATAATATGCATTATAAATAATATGTAACAGTGTATAATATACATATAACACACATAATATATAAATATATATTATGTATGTAATATATATAGAAAAATACTGCAGTGACTGTAAAGGAATAAAGGCTTTTGTTTTATGATCGTCCTTCAAAAGTTTTGTGTTGGCTAGTAAATTTAAGACTTTAGTTATAATATAAATCAGAATATATTTAGGTTTGCATATTTGGCAGTATTCCTAACTTATGGATTTCTTCACTTTGATATCTGCTTTCAATTTGTCCATCCAACAGGTGCTGCTATCTAAGACCTGATCAGAGTCCAGTGAAGCCAGAGGAAAAGCTCCTGTTGATTTCATTGGGCTCTGGATCAGGCCCATAGTGCAGATCTTATGTTTGTTTATTTTCTGGTTACTAGTGTATGTGTATTTGGAGAGCGTACCTCACCAAAATGCATACATGCTGTGTTCTAAGTCTGTTACGTTCTCTGGGCACCTTCCTTGCTTTTTGATTCCACCTCACGCTTACCTTATGCCATAACCAATTTGTCTCTCCCCACCCACTCGCCTTTATTCTGTTAAAAAAGCCAGTTGTACAGAGCGCATTGAATGTTTTATGTTTTGTTTTCTTGTAAGGTACAGTGGTCCCATCTGGCATCTCTCAAGAACAATGTTTCCCCTGTCTCGCGATCCCATTCCTTCAGTGACCCTTCTCCCAAATTTGCACATCACCATCTTCGTTCTCAGGACCCATATCCACCTTCACGCAGTGAAGTGCTAAATCAGAGTTCTGACTCTAAGTCGGAGGTACCTGATCCCACTCAAAAGGCTTGGGCTAGATCAGACAGTGACGAGGTGCCTCCAAGGGTAAGGAGTAGAAAGACAGAAATGTGCTGCTTTTTTTTTTTCCTTTTTTAATTTGAAGAGCGTGATCGTTTACGCACTGGAAAAGCTGGGTCCACAGAATAGTGCCGTTATTGGGGAACATATTTTTGAAGGGAGTTTATACTGTAGATATCTAGTCAATTGTCCTATGATAACATGTTAAAAAAAATGAATTACAAAATCTCTGATGAAAATGACAAATATTTACACACTGTAGCTCTTGCAGAAAAGAGATTTATTATGCAAAGTTAAATAATCATTACAATATTCAGGAAAGAATTTAAAATTTCCCTGGCATGATAGCTTAAAGTTTATTTTCTTCTATTTCTGGTTGGAAAACCAAGCTGTAAACCATGAACTTATTTAAAGTTTAGATGGAACTGAACAAAAAAGAAACATTCAATATTTTTTCCTTTCTGCTTGGGATTTGCTTCTTCTGAACATGTTCTTGCTTCCCACCAGTCTCTGTCTCCTGCTGATCCATTACCAGGCATTCATTTGGTTCCTTTGAGTTTTATTTTCCTAATCCTCATGCTATTTCAGAAAATTGCTTTGTGTGTCCCTTGCTTCAGTCAAAATGCCATATTCTTTTAAAATGTCTCCGTAGTCTGGGGGCAAGGGGCGTGTATGTTTGTGTGGTAGCTATTTAGGTATGTTAGTCTAAACTTTCAGTTCTTTTCAGTATCCAAACAGCAGCCCCGCTAAAGATTCTTCATTTTTTCTTTTGTTTTGTTTTTTCATTTTGTTCAGTTATACTGACTTTGGCTTAGAATAGTGTTGTTCAAAATGTATTTGCTGTGGCAGGAGAGTCTTAATTTTTCCCCTTTCTCCCTTTATTAATTTTTACTGTTTCTCTTTTCACCCAAGGTACCTGTGAGAACAACGTCCAGGTCTCCCGTCCTATCACGTCGAGATTCTCCACTGCAGGGCAGTGGGCAGCAAAATAATCAAGCAGGGCAAAGAAACTCCACGAGGTTCGTAAGCCTGGATCTCCCTATCTCTCCTGTTTTGTAAGGAAAGTTAATTGGAAGCCAGAGAAAGGATCAGTGGCATTATCTCTCAGATGAGAAGGAAGGAGGAAGTGGACCCATTCTCTCTTAGCAGTTAATGTTGAGTTTCTTTGGCACTAAATAGTTCAACAAACCTTAATGAATTTTCTTCTTGCCTGTGCCTCTTTGAAGGGGCTGTTTGAGTAAGTCTTGCAATATTTTCAGAGTAGTCTTAACATTTAGAAAAAAGGGCCCAGGCAGGCAAGTGCTTGCTATCAGGTATTGTACGTATTGCTGCAAATGGTCCCCTTGTGTTGCAGCGGAAGCTTTTCCCAGGAGCAAGCATGATGCCCAGTAGTAAGTATCTACGGGATCTAGTCCTAAGGGAACCCAGAGGCTTTTCAGCTCTCAAATGTTGTAGTGTTGTATAGCCAGTCCTCAAACAAAAAGCAGCACAAAAAGCAATTAAGCATTGTTTTAATTTCTTTTTTGTGAGTGAAAGTTTGGTTCCTCAGGTATTAAGATGGCTAGTGTGGCTGCTGTGTAGGATGTGAATTGCTGAGAAAGTCCTAAGCACAAGGATTAGTACACTCCTTCTGATCAGTCATTAACGAAATATTGATGAGTAACCAAGCTTGATTTTAAGTTTAAAGTGCGATATCTGAAAGTAAAGTTGACAAATGCACTTTTCTTGAGATAGCAATATAGAGCCTCGTCTGCTATGGGAGAGGGTGGAGAAACTCGTGCCGAGACCTGGCAGCGGCAGTTCCTCGGGCTCAAGTAACTCCAGCTCACAGCCAGGGTCCCATCCTGGATCTCAGAGTGGCTCTGGTGAACGGTTCCGAATGAGATGTAAGTTCTCTTCTCCCCGTGCCCCCCCACCCTTTTTTTTTTTAGGATTTCTAGATTAATCTGTAATGTTTGCATTGTGCAACAGCTAATAATAATAGTAATACGAATGAAGGACAATGAATCTTCACTTAAAAGGAATTTTTAATGTAAAGTATCAGGCTGGGACGTTTTGATCCTCTGTATGTGCCATCCCTTTTCATAGCCCTTGTTTTGAGGGGGTTGTATGTGTAGAAATCTTCAATAATAGGTTTTAGCCTCTTTCTCCAATTCAAACTCAATTACAGTTTTATTCATCAATGTGAGTCCATTCCTTTTCATATACGATCTTTGAACTAACTTCCTTCATATGTATGAGCATCTCGGATACTCTTTGATCATTCATTGCACATCAGCTCTCTCCATGAGTACAAGGATAGACACTTTTTTCCGGAGCCAGATTCATTAGCATTTTAATTATTTTCACATTTGGGTTTCTTTTTTCCTAACGTCAAGATGTCATGTTTCCTTTTGACTCGAGAGCAAATCCTCGATAGTGTTTTCTTAATATTAGAGAGGGTGTCAATGAAAACCTACAAAAATTATATCTGAAAAGCAGTTCCAATCCCCCTCTGTAAACATACAGCAAAAATAGAAAAGGTTCACTATAGCTTTTTGAATTGAGCAGGACACTGCTGCTATGTGGTGTGAGAGCATATTCAGCTGTACGGTGTAAGACACTCTATAGAGGTAGCTAAGGGAAAGGAGCTTGGAATGAAATAGTCTGTGGAAACCCCAGAATGCTCAATGTTGCATGCTATTAACTCCCTAGTATAGATGGGCAAAGCTGCTGTAAGTCATGTTCCTCTTTCCATGTTTTCAGTCACTGGTAAGCTGCAGTGCAAATCACAACTGCTTGTGGTTTTTCCTGTCAGCACGAGAGGTTTGCTCTGGTGGAGGTAAACTTGTGGCTGGCCCCCTAAGGCTGAAATACCCAGTGTAGACAAGGCCTTGTGTTTCTTTTGCTGCAGAAACAAAAAATTCCTAACTTAACAATGACCCCCCTTTTTTTGTGTGTTTTTTTTTGGGGGGGGGTCTTGATGCATGTAGCATCATCCAAATCTGAAGGTTCACCGTCTCAACGTCATGAAAATGCAGTAAAAAAACCTGAAGAGAAGAAGGAAGTCTTCAGACCCAACAAGCCTGCTGTAAGCTAAACCTAACTGTTCTGGTTATCTGATTTTTCACTTGATGTTAGATAGGTTCATTACAAATACTTACGTGGTGAACCTAAACATTGTGAGTGAATTAGAGATTCAGTTTGGCAGTTGCATACTATGAAGTGTTAAGCATTTAAATGCATTTTATTTGCTTCTTGAATTTTTGTGTTTTTTCATTTTCCTCCTTTCAAACCTCTCCTACCATCCTGTGTACTTTTCATGTGGCTGGACCAATGATGATTCATATGACCCAACCATACTATTGCTGTGCTGAATGGTGCAGGGAGAAGTGGTAAGTGCTTAGCTATTACAATCGAATGTTAACTGCAAAAAAAAATATATATATATATATATGCTGTATTATCATTACATTTTGCGCCTTTGGTAACCAAGAGGTCAGAGTAGATGATTCCAATGGTTCCATCTGAATCAAAATCTATGAATCTGATGTTTGTTCTAATATTGCCATCGCACTCAAATGCCCCAATCAAATGAAGTCCTTTAAAGGAAGATGGTGGCTCCCATCCCATCAGTTTATAAACTATGTGAAATATTTTATACGAACAGTGTTCAGCCGAACAGACAGCTCAGTAAATTTAGGCTGTCTTACAACTTTGCTGCCCAAATTTCTGTGCACTGTAGCCTGTCAATATGCAGAACAGTTGGGGAGGGAAAATGATGGACTCCTTAAAACAATGTATTATAGCGTGTTCATTGCTCTAGCAGTTCTGATGGGAGCAAGAGGGGGCAAAGACCTACATAGTCTTAAATTTCTAGGGTTTTTTTTTTTAAATTTGCCAGTAAAGCATAAAGAAATCAGTAAACCAATTAAAAAAAACTCTGTTGCTGGGAACGATGGAAGTGCAGCAACAAACTGAACAAACTCATTCCCCGTGGCTGTGTTGCTGATACATTGCCTCTCCTCCTCTCCAATCTGCAACCTCACTGTTGCATTTCATATTCTTTTTTTCCCCTTTGTCTCATTCTCATTAGGATTTAACTGCCTTGGCAAAGGAATTGCGAGCTGTAGAGGATGTGCGACCTCCACACAAGGTGACAGACTATTCATCATCCAGTGAAGAGTCGGGGACGACAGACGAGGAGGATGACGATATGGAACAAGAAGGAGCAGATGAATCTACGTCTGGGCCGGAGGATGCCAGAGCTGTGTTAGTTGTTCTCTGTTTTTTTCTGTTTTGTGTGGCTATGGGGAAAAGACCTCAACGTATGTTTCGTTCATTAGCCCTCTTTTACTAAGACAGTATTCAGGAGTCCATCAAAAGTACTTAACAGTCAGTTAATGCTCACGTTTCTGAAACACATAGGGTAACATCTTCAAAAATGTTCCTTTTTCAAAAGTGACTTTAGCATTTTGTCTAAGTGCCTTTGAAAGTCAACGAGCAAGTGCCTAAATAACTTTTTAAAATAGGACTTAAGCTCCTAAGTCACTTTGGCACCATTTGAAAATTTGATCCTTTAAATCTTAATGTTTGTCTTGTGTTACTAGAAGCCAAATTATGATATTGTGTGTCGTTCCCTTCCCTCATTTGTATTTTATAAATGGTGAAGAATTGTGTTTAGCTATTTTATGATTTATTTGCTTCTTGAAGAAGCTCTTCCTTGATGATTTATGTCAATATTCCACTTTGGATGCTGCTGTAAATGATCTATGACATGCACTTCATACGAATACATGAAGAAAGAGCTAAAAAAGAAATACTATGGGGTTATTTTATCCAAATTATTTCTTGCTTGATGGATAGATCAACTCTGAACCTGAGCAATGGTGAAACAGAGTCAGTGAAAACCATGATTGTCCACGATGATGTGGAGAGTGAACCTGCCATGACACCTTCCAAGGAGGGTACTTTAATCGTCCGACAGGTATTGTATTTCCTTCCGTGCACAGTGCTGTTCCTTTACTGTGATCATTAACCCGCTTGTTCATTCACCCATACTGTTTCTACATTATATTTGTTGTCCACGTTATCAAGACACAGATGCAGCATATTTTGGATGTGCAGACACTTGATGCATGCAGAGAAAAGAGTAGCCTCCATCCCTTGCTGCTACTGTTTTGCATGCCTTGCAATGACATCCATTATAGCACCATGCAGAGCACCTCAAAGTCTGTGTCAAAAAAAGTGATAGAACAGCTGCAGGTGTGTGAAGAAAGCACTCAGCACAGAAGAACTTAACCTGGTTTTATGTTAAAACCAGATGCTGGATCTCGGAATTAGAAGGGGGTGGGGGGAAAGTGCTCAGTTCTTTTAACTACTTTAAGCCTAAAGTCAGGAACAAACGAACAAAAAAGCCAGGTAGCAAACAATTGGTGCCGGGGGCTGGGAGGGAACGTTACAAGGTGCAGGGCAGTGACTGTGGATGAATCTAGGTTTGTTGTTTGGTTTCTTTCTATTTTGAAATGTTGTATCTTTATGATTGTGAAGATGATGCTTCCTTGTGTATTAAACTAGCTCATCTGTTAATGAGTCTGTCAGCTCCTAGGACTTCCGCAGTAATCACATTCTTGAGTTTTGCAACTGAATGTAATTTTTTTAGTTGAACCCTACGGTTTGCTAATTAAGATTTCATGGTGACTGTATAAATAGCTAGATTAGGGAATTCACCAGATTTCAAGTTCTTATCAGAACATGACTCAAGCTAGAATTAAATAAAATGATGGGAAACAACAAATACAGAGAGCTTTTCCATGTAGCCATAGTAGAAGCAGCATAGACTTACTGGCACAATTATTCTTCTGGTAAAGGAGCTGGCCTTGCAAGTGAATCAGATTAAGTGAGAGGCTCAATTCTGCTTGCCAGAGGTGCAGTATTTACTGAGTTCTGGAAGCTCAGCACACTTCTAACCCAGGCATCAAGGCATAGAATATCGGTACATTTAAAAAAAAAAAAAGAGAGAGAAAGAACGAGAGAGTAGATACAGCTGATAGGGATGAAAGCCTTAAGCAGCACTTGAGCAAGACAAGTGTGCCTGTTTTTTCTACAGAGTACAGTTGACACAAAGCGTGCCAGCCATCATGAGAGCAATGGCTTTGCCGGTCGCATTCACCTCTTGCCAGATCTCTTACAGCAAAGCCATTCCTCCTCCACTTCTTCCACCTCCTCCTCCCCATCCTCCAGCCAGCCGACACCCATCATGTCCCCACAGACACCCCAGGACAAGCTAACTACTAATGAGGTATGTCTTGCACCACAGCTGGCTGCTTTCTTAGGGTTATTCCAGTATTGCCTAATAGCTAGTTTGCAGAGGAACTCTAGCCAATCTTCCCCTGCTTTTTTCTGTCACTTTTCTCCCTCCCCCAAAATAACACATTTCAGTTCTGTGTGAAAAGCCCTTAACTCTAGATCAGTTTTACCCCAAACTTGCTAGTTTACTATTTTTGCTTTCTACAGTGAGTCATTAATTGCATGGCTTTTGTTTAAATTAAACTTGATTACCATATATTCAGACAAGTTTTTTTTGTTTTGTTTTGTTTGAAATTTCTGTATTTTGGGAACAGGCTAGTTGCAAGGAATCTGCCGGGGTTTTAAAAAATAATTAAATCAAACCTGGTAATTTTGTCTTGATGTTACCATAAAAAAGGAGCAAATAACTAGGCATGTGCAAGTAACTCACTTGTGCAAACTACCAGCACAGGATAGGAAGCTGATTCCAGCCTCTCTGAAGGATTTTACTCTTTGAAATTGCCACATGGGGTTGGTGAGCATTTGAGGAAAGCTAGGTTGTTTGGGGTATTAGCTGTTTGGAATAGTGTACTGCAGGAGATCTTCAGGTTTTTAAGGTCTAGCTGTGCTATGAAAAATGACTCCTGCTTATTCTCCAAGTCTGCTCTCTATCTCTAGTTGGAGTCCTATCTGAGGACTTCACTGTTCCAGAATTTTACTCCTGTTATCTTTTCTGGCTCTGCAGTGCTAAGAGGGACTATGTTTCATTCTTCTAAACCAACAACAGAATTGTTCATTAAGTACCAGTTATATAGTCAATCCTTGTACTTTTGCGACTCTTTGAAGGTGATGGGGATGCACTGGTGTGAATGAATTTGTCCTGCACATCCTGTAACGCTGGTGGCGAGGAATGAGAAGGAAAGCACCCAGCATGACTTTCAGTTTCCAGGTTGAACAGGCAGGCCTGGCATTTAGAGAAAACATCTTTAGACTTGTAAACAAGTATGCTGTAGAGTCAACTAGCCACTATAAATGTGCAACAACATGCTGCTGCTTCTCAGAATAGAAGTGAACTTTAAACACACAGGTGCTTTGACATCGGTGCCAGGCTGAGGTATTCTCTGTACAGTTACCAAAGAATCTGAGTTAATGGTGATGCACAATTTTCACAATAGGATGAAAAATGCTTGTGAAACGTATTGAACCATGTGACGGCAAGCATTCATCTTGTCACAGAAGTTCAGTCTGTGTAATGCTTGTCATTCTTCATTTTCAGCTGTGCTTCACTAGTCTTTAACTTTGTAAAAATATACTCTGACAGGTTACATAGACCAGTTCAGTGATTCAAGGATATACCTGTTCATTACTTTGCTCTAAGCAACAAATAAGCAGGGTTCAATCAATTTAGCTCAAACTGAGTTTTGATAAGGAGACTATGGCAGTTGTTTGTGGTGGCATTGAAGTTATTAGTAATGTGGTTGAAAATATTTTGCTTTGCAGAAAAGTTCAGTATGATTAAGCCCAATACAGTGGATGCTCACTAGAACGCGGGATTTGGGATCCATGCATGGGGACCGCCTTAAAATGAATTGCAATTAAAGTAATTAAATTTGGGATCCATGACCACGTTATATGCGAATTCGCGCTATATAGACGCGCATTCTAGCGAGGGTCCGGTGTAATTGTATTTGGTGAGGAAGGTGGAGGTTTAGAGGGGACAGAGGCTTTAGGCTGGTTAACAGTGAGGAAGCTCCTCCAATCTTGTTTGCAAAGGCATAAAACAAGCTGAGCAGAGACACATTCCTTTTGTCCACAGTAATTTTTACATGTACAGAGAAAAACACTCGTACTTTTTGATTGTTTTTTATTTGTGCCATTTTGCTTTAATGTGCAATGTTATCACTATAACACTTAACTCACTAAACTGGCAAGGATTTTTCAGTCATTCCATCTCCACTTTTAACAGTTCATTGTTTCACTTGTCTTTCTACCTTTTTTGTGTTTAGAATACAAAACTAAATAAAGCACCAGTGCTTTTATCAACTACATATTCATAGCTTCATATCACTGTTTACTGAACCTTTCACACTAATGAGCCCCTTGTTTGATACAGGTGTAATATTTGCTATGTGAAATGATGGTGGAAGAAACTGCTGGAGCTTTCTGGCAAGAGGTTCAGTTTTAAAAAACAAAAGTAGAGAATTAACATGAAGTACTAGACATTGAAATTTCATTAATCATAGAAGTGAATGCCTGATCCCAGATTATTTAGATTTTGTTGCTCAAACTAAGAGATCAAATTCCATAACATATTAAACAAGCTCATTTCAGGAGATGCGTAACAAATAGAAGTATGTAGGGGGCAATTCACAAATAGAAAATTAAAATATGGAACGAAGTAGTGCTAGCTTCTAATAACTTCATAAGTACCGTACATATTTTAACCGGTGATAAGGAGACGTTCCCTTACTTTTTTGCCTGTTGTAGTGACCATTCCTCAAACATCTCCTTTAAAATCTGAGATTATAGGAGTAAAGAACACACTGACTACATGTAGTGGTAATGTGTGAAATGTGCATCTATGGTGCCTGCCATATGTATATAGGAAGTATAGAAGGTTGGGGGTGGGTGGGAAAGGGCTTCAGAAAAGCAGTAAAATTCTGTAGTGACTTAGAAATGTTCATTGTTATCGTCACTTTTTGTTGTCATTTATATTAATAAAGTTGAAATTTACATTGCAGACTCAGTCCGCTAGTAACACACTCCAGAAACACAAATCTTCCTCCTCCTTTACACCTTTTATAGACCCCAGATTACTACAGATTTCTCCATCTAGTGGGACAACTGTGACTTCTGTGGGTAAGTAATGTAGATGCAAGAAGACAGCCGAAAAAAAAAAAGGGGGTTCAGTGACTTGAGTTGCTCTTTAAAGTAGTTTAGAATGTTTCCATCATGCTTGTTACTTGATTTGCACGGGATTGCATAGTTTATTTCCTTTTTCCATTTACATTTCTTTCAAAAAAAAAGACTTGCTTAATATTGTCAGTTACTGATCTTGGTTATTTAATAGAAAGTATATGGTAAATATTTGGCACTTAGAAGATAGTATTTCATTTACTTCTTTTTTTTTTTTTTCCCCAGTGGGATTTTCTAGTGAAGCCATGAGGTCAGAGGCAATAAGGCAAGATCCCACCAGGAAAGGATCAGTTGTCAATGTGAATCCTACTAATACACGACCACAAAGTGACACCCCAGAGATTCGCAAATACAAGAAGAGATTCAATTCTGAGATTTTGTGTGCTGCCTTATGGGGTAATGTATATCTGCATCCCTCCCTTCCCTCCTCTCCTTCCCTTATTTCCTTGTTTTTCTTTGTCATTTACTCAGAGAGAGTTCATAAAATCAATCAAAGTGCATGAAGAGTGAGAGGGATTTGTAGTGCACCAATTATCCAGTGTCGAAATAAGCCATAGATTACAACACAAGGAGGGATGGAAAGTTCTCTTACAACTTCTTGGTGTATATGAAAATACAGCAGTATAAGCTTAATGACCTAGAAATGGGGTCTAGACTGTTCATAAATTCATTTAAGGAGCAAGGACAAATAAGTATCTGATATTTTGGAATATCTACATAGTAATCAAAGCTCAGTCTGATGTCATCACAGTGAGATCTGGTTACTATTGTGCTTATGATGTGGCTATTCTGAGGTCTGGCTTGATGGCAAGTTCTGACTGGTATAGTCTCAGAACTGAATAATAATCATTCAGAATTTTGTCAGCCAATTGGGATGTTCTTGTCAACTTTTTAAACCTCTTTTTAGTATATGTCTGCAGCTTTTGTGGGCATTTTGTGTCAGTACAAGGTTGTTAGGTTAATAATACATTCATATTTGATTTTGCTTCTCAGAATTCTTGCTGACAAATCAAAGGGCTTGATTAGAACACATTTCATGTTATAACTTCTATATTAGTGATCTCACATCAGTTTAGCTGGAATCACATAATTACCTGGGGAGAATAGGGCAAGTAACTAGGAAACTTCTTCTCTTTGAGACTATGGGCCACATTCTCTTCCAAGCTCTGCTCCGTGCATTTGGGATTAGGCTCATGGGGTGCCAATGTGCCATTTACAGTTATGGCTCTTAGTTATCTTATGCCAGAGAAGGATTGGTCCGATGCCCATTTCCTACCTTGATATGCCTCCTACACCCAGGATGGTTTTGTAGAGGAGTCATTTCCACTGGCTTTACAGCAGCAGAAAAATTGCCTGTGCCATGAGAATTCAACACTGGCCACACGCATTGCCAGAATCCTGCCCTTTTGATACTGATATCTGTTTTAACGGTTTAAAACAAAAACACTAAACAGTTGTAAATGTTGAAAAAGCTGGAGGAGAAAGAGTTGGTCCTTCACCAAAGTCACATGATTAGTAGATTAAGCATGGGGCTGCTGTAATAGTTTCATTTACATAGCACTTTACCAGTTATGGTGTGTAGGCAGTGATAAGCTGCCAAAATCTTAACAACCGGGGAGGGGCCGCCCCGGCCAGGACTCCCCCGGGACTCCTGCCCCATCTAACCCCCCACGTTCCTTGACGCTGCCCCCGGGACCCCTGCCCTATCCATCTCCTTCCCCTGTCCCCTGACTGCCCCCAGAACCGGGCAGGAGGCTCTTGTGGGCCACTGTACTGGGTGCCCACCCTGCCCCTAAGAGCCAGAGGGACCTGCCAGGGGGCGAGGTGGGGAGTCCCAGAGGTGCTTACCTGGGGCGGCTCCCAGGAAGCATCCGGCAGGTCCCTCTGGCTCCTAGGGGCAGGGGAGCGTAGCTGGGGGGGAGCAGCTGCTCCCCCCACTGATCACATCAAAAATGGTGCCTTAGGCGCCGACTTCCTGGGTGCTCCGGGGCTGGAGCACCCATGGGGAAAATTTGGGGGGTGCAGAGCCCCCACCAGCAGCTTCCCGTTCCACGCCTGGCCCCAACTCACCTCCGCTCCGCATTCCTGGGCCTGAGCGGGAAGCCGCCACCTGCTTCTCTGCCCTCCCAGGCTTCCTGCGGGAACACTAATTTGTGGGAAGCTGGGGGGGGAGGGGGAGGAAGAGGAGAAGCAGAGCGGGGCGGTACTTCAGGGGAGGAGGCGGAGCGGAGGTGAGCCTGCTTCTCAGCCCTCCCAGGCTTCCTGCGCGAACAGCTGATTCGCGGGAAGCCGGGGGAGGGAGGGGCGGAGAAGGAGAGTGGGGCAGCGCGTTCAGGAGAGGAGGCGGAGTGGAGGTGAGCTGGGGCCAGGCGCAGGGCAGGGAGCTGCCGGTGGGTGCTCTGCACCCATCAAATTTTCCCGGTGGGTGCTCCAGAGCTGGAGCACCCACGGAGTCGGCGCTTAAGGCGCCACTTTTGACCGGTTGTTAAATTTAGAAGCCCTTTTAGAACTGGTTGTCCCTTGCTAGTTCTAGCAAACCGTTGTGAACTGGTTCCAGCTCACCACTCTGTGTAGATAAATATTGTTCGCTATTTTTACAGGGGGTGCTCAGAGAAGTAAAGTGACTTGCTCAAAGTTTTTTATATATATAAATATATAAAAGCTAGGCTCAAAATCTAGGTCTCTTGGTTCTATACTTGCCCCACTAAATCACAGTTGTCCACAAGCAAGTCTCTTAGCCTTCATATGACCATTTCTCCATCTGTGAAATAGTGGGCAATGATATTTACTATACAGGAGGTCTGAAAACATGTGTGATTTAAGATGCTGGAAGGTAGATATGTTGTTCTCCTTCTGTGTATGAGGAAATTGGTTCAGCAAAGCTGTCTTACTGCAATTTTTCAAACCTGGGTGTCTGAATTTAGTGAAAGTCCTGCAGATACTCAGAACACTTGAAAATTAAGACAATTAGGTGCCTAAAAATGGGTTTAGGTGTGATCGTTTGTGGTAGTTGATCTAAACAACTTGCCTGGAAAGCACAATCGTCCAGATAGACATAAAAACAACGAGGAGTCCGGTGGCACCTTAAAGACTAACAGATTTATTTGGGCATAAGCTTTCGTGGGTAAAAACCCCACTTCTTCACATGCATGGAGTGAAAATTACAGATGCAGGCATAAATATACTGATACATGAAGAGAAGGGCTAGATAGACATAAGAGACCTGGATTCTAATCTTGGCTCTGACACCACCTAGCTTCATCTGTTTCACTTTACATCTCTAGACTAGTTTTGCTATCTATAAAGCAAGGATAATTATATTTACCTTCTTCATGATTACATGTTTATAAAGTGTTATATTCAAAAATAGGAGTATGGCCAGTTATCATCAAATGTGTGTTGCAGGGAAGAGGGGAGGGATGGGAGTAGGAATGGGGGTTGAAGCAATTCCTGCCCAGTATTCATTCTATGAAGCTATGTGTGTTTGGGGAGCTGTTGCCATTCCAACACCTCTTCATCAATCAGCTTTATCAAAGTTCACCAGTGTCAGTTTTTGCCCAAATGTGGGCTTAATATTTTTACATGCTTTTGTGTAAATAATTTTCAGTCCAAATTTATAACTTTGTGCAAATGGAAGATGTCAGAGTGAGAGGCGGGTAAAGAGAGAAGGGAGAATGAAATCACACTAAATAAATTGGGAACAAGTGTCAAACTTCCATGCCAAACCAAATTGCTCTGCCAGTAGGGGCTGGCCCATCACTCATGTTTAGCACTTTCACGTTTCTTTGATCTACATATTTCATTCTTCTGTTGATTTAAAATAAAATCCTGGAGGTATTTTACAGCTATAACAAAACACTTCCCTGCTAAACATTTAGCCCAAATTAATTCTGGTGTACGCAGGCACATCTTTATTCTCAATGGATTTGTGCCTACTTACCCCTGCTGGGAGTTTGGTCCTTGCGATACTAAGTATGATAGCTCCTGTAAAGAGAGAGGGTTTTTTTATTTCCTTTACTAATTGTAATGAAATAATGTTTAAGGCTGTAATTTTTATAAGATTCTCCCAGGAAGTTATCTAAATAGTTAAGTTCAGTGCTAATAACATAGAATATCAGAGAAGTAGATGCCCAGTCCTGCAGTATCTGCTCTACTAATTAGTGCTAATTAGTGCTATCCCTGTGCTATTGCTACAGTATGATTAGGTACTTGTCCTCACAGCGTAGAGATAATGATCTTTGAGATGTAGGGAAGAATGCACCTTTTGAAATTACAAGACAGTAATCAATAAAAGCAAGGAGCCTGCTGATTTAAGGCTGTCATAGCATCCTAAAATGTTGCCCTGTTGTGTTTAGATAATGCCATAAATGTAGTTTGCAAGGCTGCCCACTGTTTAATTTCTGTGTAGCTGAATCAGATCTGATCAGAATCAGATTAGTAGTGCCCAGTTTAGGATACAAGGCCAAATTAGTCCCTGGTGTAATTTTATCACCCGTACACTTAAACCAGGGATTAATCTGGCCTACTGTGACAACTTCTAACTCACAAGAACCATAATTGTATAGCTTTGTTAATTTACCTGTGTTATTTCAACCTGTTTTATTGCATTTAAAAACAATAGCTTTATGTTGTGATCTCTAATAAATGTTTGAGGAGGTCTAATCAAGCGAGTCACAAAATTGGTTTGACTCTCATCCCTAGTGCTGTATTTCAACTGTCCTTTTGCTCTCTTCACATAATTTGTGGTAATGGCTGTCTGTTATGGTGGCAAGCATTGAAAAATTGAATAGACATCTACTAACCAGATGAGTGTGGTGTATGTGAAGGGGGAACTATTGAGATCAAGGACAATTCCCCATTGAAAACCCCCTTTGTAATAAAGTCTTATAGAACTAGATAGCGATGAAACCAATAAGGTTCTATAAAAATGAAATAGGATTCTATAAAAAATTATTCTAAAACCCTATAGTATTTAATAGTGATATATCCGTAGGTTTTTAAAACCACTCTATAGAATTCAGTCGCAGAAAGATCATTCTATTAAGTTTTATAGAATGGTTTTAAGCTGTCTTTCTCTATTAAATTCTGCATGACTTTTTTCATAAGGGCCAGACCCTTGTTATCTTCAGCTCTTGGGAAATGGAGGATGGACCCTGCTCTGGAAGGCTTCTTCTTGCATATCAGCCTCTTGCTAGTGTATGTGTGATAAATTTGATGTTCCACCTACCTATCCCAGTGAGCATGGGGGGGTCTCTGCTACTCCACCGCTCTGCCAGGTGTGCAGATGGAATCAGTGTTGGGTTTGAATACCTAAAGTAATGCAAGTTGTTCTGTAAAGCATGACTTAGTCAAAATACCAGGAAAACATGCATTATAATTTGGGTGTTTTTGTTTTGTTTTTTTAACCTAGGAGTGAATTTGTTAGTGGGAACTGAGAGTGGTCTGATGCTGCTAGACAGAAGTGGCCAGGGGAAGGTTTATCCTCTAATAAATCGAAGACGGTTCCAGCAGATGGATGTACTCGAAGGCCTGAATGTCTTGGTGACAATATCTGGTAATGTCCATTTTTCAATATGTTATTTCTCTGAAATCTGGACCTCATTGAAGTCCATGGGAGTTTTTGCCATTGACATCTGTGGGGCCAGGATTTTTCAGTCTTCATGTTTTCACTTTTTTTAATGCTAAGAACCAACTTTTGCACAAAACACCCCAAACTGCATGCCTTGAAGGAAATTTTTTTCACAAGTTTGGAGGATAACATGATGAAATATTTATTTGTATTGTGTTTGGGAGAGGATGAGTGCAGGAAGTTAGAAGTCCTCTTTTGAGTCTATGTCACTAGAATAGAAAATACATTGCAGAGTACAGCTGTAGGGCAGCATGGAAGGACGGGGAGGAAGGGCAGCATAGATGGGCATGGTTAAGTTACTGATACAATGGAGTAGATGGATGTCGCATCTGGATGTGTCTTTACTTAGTGAGACTGTTGCCTGTTGAGCTAACAGTGAGAGATATGGCCATTCTTTAAATAGTTCACGCTTTAACGTGTCCTGATGAATAATGGTTTCTTACTAAAGCTGGGAATTCCAGACACTTTGGGCTCCAAGGCACTATTTAAAAGGGCTACTTCACTTATTACACAATTTAACTGAGTTTACTGCAAATGGTTCTTACAGATCTGTTTTTTAGCAGTCTACCTTTCTCCTGCATTTTACCTTTTGCCATGCTCTATTGTATGAAACCCCAGGTCATTTAGGGCTTCACACAGTGGTCACTATGTTGCACTCCAGAGGCACTCAGAACCGGTGGCAGCAGGGATAGGACTCTGATCCTTCTGCTCCAAGAACATAGACCCCTAACACTGGAGCTAAAGGAGACTCTCCATTCTGTATTAACTATATAGGTTCTACAATATACAATGGAGCAGTTTCTGATGCCATTGACTAGAAGATAGTGGTACTCATAGACCCTAGCCAGCTCAGTGCAGTATGAGAGTGTACATGTTTGTTATCTAAAGTACCATCTTTGTGCCAGTGTAGTAAAGCCTGTCTCTGCATTTCCATTTAAACACACCTGTAATATTTTCATCGGCTGTAACTCATTTAAATTTCACTTATGGCTGATGACTGAATTACAAAAAAAAAATTAAACCAGGAACTTTAAAAATCCTATACCTGTATAATGTACAATATTTCATGATAGCTTCTAATGTGCTCCCTGGGTATCTATTTGAATGGCACCATTAGATCGTCTGACGCAGTGTATAGTACAATAGACTTGTAAACAAAGAGACCACCTAACCCAGCTTGTGTAATGTCCATTAGTTAATGTATCCCACGTTGGTGACGAGAATCTGTGGCTAAATCTCATGTGAAATTCTTTTAGCTTTGTTTACAGTTGCGTGAGTCACGATTCAAACACCCTGACACGTCCTGTTTGTTTCCTTCAAGAATATTGCTTCCTCTATTCAGACACGTTACATTAACCCTGAAGAAATTGCTTGAGCTGAAGCTGGCTTATGCCTTAAGCACTGTTCTCTATCCTGGGTTTTACAGGAGGTCACCAGAGTACAGTGAGGAGGGAGGGTTTCTACCCACAGAGGCTGCATCTACATTTGGAGCTAGGGGTTGATGCCCAGCTTGAGTAGACGTACTCGCGCTAACTCTCATTGAGCTAAAATTCTAAAAATAGGAGTGTAGCTACAGTATCTCGGGTAGCAGCAATGGCAGCATGGGCTGGCCACCCTGAGTACATACCATGGGGTCCAGATGGGTTTGTACTCAAGGTAGCTAGCCCATGCCACTGCTGCCCATGCTACCACAGCTACCCTACTGTATTTAGCATGGGATCTCGATGAGAGCTAGCAGAGATTGCGGCCCATGAGATGACTTTGTGGGGGAAGCCCACTGCCCTTTTCCTCCCAGGTCTCCTTCCTGCTATGCTCTATGTCCCATTCTTCCACCCCCTCCTCCCACTCCATCACCAGTTCCTGGCCTGAGCTTTTCCTTGGGTATCTTTTGATTCCCTATTAGAATCATAGAATATCAGGGTTGGAAGGGACCTCAGGAGGTCATCTAGTCCAACCCCCTGCTCAAAGCAGGACCAATCCCCAATTAAATCATCCCAGCCAGGGCTTTCTCAAGCCTGACCTTAAAAACTTCTAAGGAAGGAGATTCCACCACCTCCCTAGGTAATGCATTCCAGTGTTTCACCACCCTCCTAGTGAAAAAGTTTTTCTCAATATCCAACCTAAACCTCCCCCACTGCAACTTGAGACCATTACTCCTTGTCCTGTCCTCTTCTACCACTGAGAATAGTCTAGAACCATCCTCTCTGGAACCACCTCTCAGGTAGTTGAAAGCAGCTATCAAATCCCCCTCATTCTTCTCTTTTGCAGACTAAACAATCCCAGTTCCCTCAGCCTCTCCTCATAAGTCATGTGTTCCAGTCCCCTAATCATTTTTGTTGCCCTTCGCTGGACTCTCTCCAATTTATCCACATCCTTCTTGTAGTGTGGGGCCCAAAACTGGACACAGTACTCCAGATGAGGCCTCACCAATGTCGAATGGAGGGGGACGATCACGTCCCTCGATCTGCTCGCTATGCCCCTACTTATACATCCCAAAATGCCATTGGCCTTCTTGGCAACAAGGGCACACTGCTGACTCATATCCAGCTTCTCGTCCACTGTAACCCCTAGGTCCTTTTCCGCAGAACTGCTGCCTAGCCATTCGGTCCCTAGTCAGTAGCTGTGCATTGGGTTCTTCCGTCCTAAGTGCAGGACCCTGCACTTATCCTTATTGAACCTCATCAGATTTCTTTTGGCCCAATCCTCCAATTTGTCTAGGTCCCTCTGTATCCTATCCCTGCCCTCCAGCGTATCTACCACTCCTCCCAGTGGTAAGATGTTCTCTTTGCTTACATCACTCAGAGCAAATGGAAATGTTGACTTTTAACCAAACGTCTCCCAAGAGTTGGCTTAATGGGCGTAGTCATGTAATTGTCTCTTTGGGGTTTGGTTTGGGTTTGTTTAAAGAAACTTCACTTTAAGCAATGTAAGTATATAAGTAACTGGGTCCACAATATATTTAAACACCTTTTTCAGGAAATAAATGTTTGAATGTATGTGATGGTAAAGTTTGAAAAGCATCTCCACCATGTTTGAATGAAATGTCTTGCTTGAGGATTTTAGGAGGAAAATTTAATAAAATTACATTAACATAAAATGTAATTTTATTTTTAGTTTTCAAAACTAAATCTTAGCTGATGTGTTTACTACTTTCATGAAAAGCTGAAAAATGAATTGCTTAGATGCTTTTATTTTGTTTTTGTGACACTCAAAAGAGTTTGAAGCAAGTTAACAAAAGCAAGTTGCAGGTCCTTAACCTGTTAGAAGCCAAAGATGTATTAGATGCTCAGATACTATAGTGATGAACATTGTAGAAATGGCTGAAAAGAAAAGTAAATAATTCAGCAGTAATAAAAGCAATTGCTTGTCCTTACAGAGCACATTCCTAGGGATTTTACAAACGTTAATGAACAGTTACAGCACCCCAGGGAGATAGGCTAGAATCACAAATAAGTGGAGCTAGTTGAAATTTTCCTGTATTACAAATAAGGAAAATGTTGCATATTAAGTGATTTGAGTTTAATCTTGCAGAAAGCCTGTGACAGAGCCAGAAATAGACATCAAATCTCCTGACTTCCAGTTGTACAGTTCAACTGCTATTCCATGGTGGTTCTCACAAGAAATGATGTTTTTATTCAAGAGCCAAAATAGAGTTTTTGCTTGTCTCAGCATTAACAATTGGCAAAACCACCAGATTTTTAGAACAATTTACAGCTCTAAACCTAAAAGACTCTTCTTAGTTTTCTCTTTATCCTTGGTGAATGCTCCGCTTCTGTGAATGTTTAATAGGGAATATGCCAGTTATAAATGAGTCTGTGACTACAGTGTCAGATCAGTTTACTTTGTTTAGCAGTTGTGTAAATACATGCATAGCCACATTTATGTAACTAACCTTATATGTCAGAATGGATGCATTCTGGAAGGCAGAGGATTTCCTGCCTGTCATGTGATTCTTTTTGTTTCTAGACCACAAAGATTTTTTTTTTTGAGAAACTCCCTGTGCTTGCTTATCTTGTGGCCAGACATGAATAAAGAATCACATACTGGGGAAAATCCATCTGTATCACTTGTTACTGGTCTTCATTTGGTGAATTTTAATAAATGATGGGGAAAGAAAACCAAACCATGTGCTCTGGGAATTGGCATGTTTTTACTGGTTTTCTTTAGGAGACTGTTGAATGTTACCCACTTTTGCCAGATTCCATTTAATCCTCTGAGACATCTTGCAGCCTGGGGGTTCAGGCTGTTACAGTGGTTTTAAACCACTGTCCTGTTGCACTGTCCTGGTCTGGGCTGCTCCTGGGACTGGAGAGGACTCCAGTGTGACTTAGACAGGTCCCCAGGGCTGTCTAAGTTACGGCAGCCTCCCTGGGCTGCCCAATGAGCTATGACGCTACCCAGGATCTCTGCAGTACCTTGGCTCCAGTATCTACTCCAGGGCTTGTGAAAGGATTCTCTACAGGCAGCCTCCTGGCTGTGTTCACAGTGCCTGTGCCAGAGAGAATCTTCCCTTGGTCAGATTTGGGGCCCCTAGGGCTACTTTACACCACTCTAGCCCTTTTACTTGGTGTCCAGGGTCTGGCGCAGAGGTGAGGAGGCCACACCCTTAATATTTAAAGAGCCAAGCTTAGTAAAGCCTGCCATTAAGTATTCCCTCTCCTCTCCCCCAAAATAGTTAATCCCCAGTGTATTCTAACCCAATTGAAGCATCTGTCCTTTACTCAATTAGTTCAAATAGATGTGAAAAAGTAATACATATTATGAGCCATATGCTCAAGTGGCTGTTCACAGTCAACACTATTAATGTAGCAATTTGGGACCTTTTGCTGATTCATTTATACATACATACATTTATATGACTCCACTTTTTAATGGGATTTAGAGAGAATTTCATCCTGGCCTTGGATCTCTAATGCCAACTTTCTGCTTGATGGATTTTTAATGATGAGAAATCCCTGAAAGGTAGATATTGTAACTGAACTATTTGCTGCAACTCTAACCAGTAAACTTCAAACAGGGACACCGTATTGTGCATACATATGAAGTGGCAGGTGAAGGTTGCATCAGCAAACTTAATTCTGGCATTTCTTAACTCCTGAATGCTTAATTTTGCATCCTTAATAATAGTTTTGTAACATAGGGTTTTAAAATTTAATTTATATTTATGTAGTGTAACGACTCATAATGTACTTAACACTTCTCAAGCACAGAGGGCACAGATCCTGTGCCAAAGAGCTGTGTTGTCGGGATGGTCTGTACCAAAAACCTGAATGGTACGTGACCTCCTTCTGTAGACCCTGCTGTACTGTAGCCAGAAGAATCATTCAGTCATCTAGTCTGACCTCCTAGGTATCACAGGCCATTAACTTTCATCCAATTATTGCTATATTGACCCCAATAACTTATCTCTGACTAATTTGTGTTTGACTAAATTTACGTTTGTGATCAATACTGAGTGTACAAGATTATAGCACCACCAGCACTATTCCAGAATCCCTCCAAACATTATTTCATAATAACCTCATGATACTATTGCATGAACATAAAATGACAAACTTAAAGAAATAGTTCTGGGGGGTTTTGTTTTTGATGTTAAAACCACCCCACTTTTTAATAGTAAGATTGTAATTCCACAATAGCAAGCACCAATCCTTTGTGTGTGGAGACTGAAAACAGCTCTGATATAGAGCAGCTCTTATTTGTGTGACACCAGAAAAGAGAGTGGAGAGAAAGAGTTTTGTGGTTGAAAATCATTTACACACGTATCAGAAAATGGCCATCACTATTGGGACCAGGTCTGAAAGGAGGTAAAAGCAAAGCAGGCTATGAAATTAACATCTATGTTAAGAGTTTCAGTACCAAGTGACCAGCACTTTTCGATCACTCTAATCATCTATGACCGTGAAATGCTTAGCAGGATCACTTCGCTTTCACAGCAGTTTCTCATCTCATGATGGTCTTTTGGTTATCTCTTTGTTGTGATTAGCATGAAATTCTTGTTAAAACAAATGTTGCATTTTGTGGCTAGGTAAGAAGAACAAGTTGCGAGTTTACTACTTGTCCTGGTTAAGAAATAAAATCCTACATAATGATCCTGAAGTAGAAAAGAAACAGGGTTGGACAACTGTGGGCGACTTGGAAGGCTGTGTGCACTATAAAGTTGGTAAGTAGCAAATGAATTGTGACAATCTGTCAGGATAAAATTAGGTAACAGAGGAATCTTACTAACATAGTTGCTGTTTATATTAACTGATTCCTCTTAACTTTTGTTTTGCCATGTTCTTCTTCTAGTGATGGTCCCTATCTGTATTCCACATGTGGGAAACACATGCACCCCATGTGTCTGAGTCGGGAATTTCTTGCAAGCAATGTCAATTGAAGAGCACATGTGCCGTAGCTCTCCCCATGCTCCCAACTGAGGGCATAAAGCGTGGTGCAAGCTGATGCCTCTCCAGTTCCTTCCTACTGCGCATGGTCTGAGTTGAAATCTTCAGTGTCCTCAGATCCTTTATACTGCGTCATTCCTATAAAAAACTGTATTTAGTTAGGTTTTTTAGTAGTTTTTATAGCGTGGTATAGCATATATAGTAAACATTTTTTTCTCTGTCTCAAGATTTCCCCCCCAAGAGGTCTGGGATTCTGCCCAGGGTCCTGGCATTCAAAAACTGTTTCCTGCCCTCGCTCCTTTTTTGTGAGCAATGAACATCAAGGCTGCGTTTTGTTCCAGTGTGAGGCTTTCATTTCTGCCAAGTTCAGCATCTGCCGCTCTTTTCTCCAGAACTTGTGAGGGTCGGGACCTGAGACTCAAAAAACACCTCATGGAGAAGACAATGAAACCCCAATCAGATCTGGGCCGAGCTTCCATTCTCTCCCCCCCCCCCCCCCCCCCCGACCACACACCCCAAGTACATCAGCCTCAACAAGTGGGCAGTGCCCCTCCAAGCTTGAATGGAGGGTAAGTCTGTTAAGCCTAAAGAGAAGGCTTCACAGGAGAGTAAGGGCACTCTCATAGACGTAAGGACAAATCATCTATGTCTAAGACTGTCCCAAAAAGAAGGGATCCCTCCCTGACCCTATCGAAGTAAGAAGAGCCAGTTCACACAGGTGCTGACATCTTAGGGCACAATTAAATCTTCTTGACAAGAGAAGGAGGCTTGCCAGAGTACAGGTCTGATGGTTCAGACACCAGCACTGATGGTGAAGATGTGGGATAGACAGCTCCTGGCGCTTCTGTCCACTTTGGGAACCAAGGTGGTACTGGTAGTGCTGTGGCCCCAGAAGGAGCCAACAGCC
Organism: Caretta caretta; assembly: GCF_965140235.1. NCBI lineage: Eukaryota > Metazoa > Chordata > Testudines > Cheloniidae > Caretta > Caretta caretta. The sequence goes on along the minus strand of NC_134206.1, from coordinate 118,051,808 downwards.
ATGTTGACCAGAGAGGCTCTGGCTTTGCCAGCTCCACCAGTTGACTCTCTTCATACTCTGGGATGGTCGGAGACGTGTCTTCCCAGAAGACAACTTTGCTCTCTCCCATCTGCAGTCACCACTCCTATTGCAGAGCTGCACATCCAGCTGGTGGAAATTCAGGAGCCTCAGCATGGCTTACTAGACATTTCCTCCCAGTCCAGTAGTGTGGTCCTCTCCATCAACTAGGCCATTATAGATCCAGAAAAGGTGTTTTGGTGCACCCCTGCTTCTTGTGCTACCACCCTTACAAGGGCTGCAAAGTCCTACTTTGTCCCATCCAAGTGGGGAGAGCTCTTCTTCTCTCACTCTCATTCAGACTCTCTGGTGTTGCAGGTGGCTACACAGCGGTCGAAGCAACAGTACCCACAGGCTACTCCCTCTGATAAGGGACACAAGAGACTCAACCTTCGGGAAGAAAGGTCTTCTCTTCTACCTCCCTCCAGTTCAGGATCTCTAATTATCAGCCTCTTTTGGCCAAATACGATTTTATCAATTATGCTAAATTTCTAGAGTTTAAGGACAAGCTCTCTGAGGAGGATAGAGAACGCTTCCAGGCCTTAGTGGGTGAGGGCACATTTGTGGCCAGAGCTTCACTCCAAGCCATGGTGGACGTGGCAGATACTGCATCAAGGGGGATGGCTACAGCCATTGTCATGATGAGAGACTTGTGGTTGTAATCCTTGGGTTTCGCTGGAGAGGTGCAGAGTACATTCAAGATCTACCCGTTGATACTATCAACCTATTCCACTAGAAAATGGATGGGTCTCTCCACTCCCTCAAAGAGTCAAGAACAATTCTTTGCTCGATGGGCATTTATACTCCTGCCCCTCAAGAGGAACCATCATAGACAAGGTTATAAGACAAAACCTCAGCCCTTTTATCATCAGTGTCCTCAGGAGCCATCACACAAATTAGACCAATGAACCCAGCCTCTGCAACATCCACTGCCACTTTGTACACTAACCCCAGACAAAAAGTGTTTCTTTTGATGGGACTGTTGAGACCCGTGCCCCTTTTATGATGACTATTCATTCTCCTCTTCAAATGTTTGAAGGTTGCCTTCCCCAATTTATCAAAAACCAGAGGGCCCTAAACTACAGACAAATGGTTGTCCATGAGGTTGTCCATGGTGGCTATCTAACTGAGTTTCTGTAAACTCCTTCCCACAAACCTCCTTCCCATTTCCTCTTCAGGGACCACTCTCACTAGGAGATTTTACGACAGGAGGTGAACACCCTGCTCCTCAGGGAGCCATAGAAAAGGTTCCAGCTCAATGCCATGGTACGGGTTTCTATTCTCCTTGGTCCCCAAGAAGAGTGGAGGATGGAGGCTGATTCTCAATCTATGTCAGTTAAATAAGTTTATCCAACAATTAAAATTCTGCACGATATCCTGGGCATCAATAATTACCTCATTAGAAGAGAGCACATTGTTTGTGGCTCTCAACAGGCCACAAGAGGTTCCTCTTCGACCAGAAGCACTACCAATTCAGAGTCCTCCCCTTCAGTCTGGCGACAGTACTCAGGGTATTTATAAACTTTTTTTCAGTGCTGGCTGTTTGGATGAGAAGACAGGGATTTACAGTCTTCCAAGACCTCAGCGACTGGCTTCTCGCAGGCAGTTCCTGTGAGGTAGTCCACAGGGCAACCCGTGTTCTGCTCAGCCTTTTTACCTTCCCTAAGTGTCTGCATCATTCACGAAAAATCCATGTTGACCTCCACGAGGTACGTAGACTTCATAGGGACATTAGACTCAACTACAGCAAGAACATATCTACCTCTCGAAAGGTTTCAGGCCATGAGCACTCTTATACAGCAGGTTGTTATCAGACCCAAGTTATCAGTCAGAACTTGCCTTCCCTCTTTGGCCACATGGCTTCATGAACACATGTGACACCATTCACCAGGCTACATCTATGTTACCTAAAACCCTGACTTCTCTCTGTGCACTTTCTAGAGGAGGGCATCATGAACGACAAGGTCACAATTCCACCCAAGGTATTAAGCTCTCTTGTGTGGCGGACAAAACTGGAGAAGATTCGGGCAGGGATCCCTTTCCTTACACCGACACCCGAGTCAAACTATTGTTACTGATGCCTCCTACTTGGGCTGGGGTGCGTGTATGGGCGATCAAATGACACAGGACGTCTGGGCCTCGCAGGAGTCCAGAATGCACATCAACTTACTAGAACCCAGGGCAGTCTATCCAGCCTGCAATGCCTTCCTTCTACTCATCCAATACAAACATGTTCAGATAATGTTGGACAATTTGACAACACTATTTTATATAAACAAGTAAGTGGGGGTAGGGAAGCTATTTTTTTCTTTGTGTACAGAGGCAGTCATCCTCTGGAATCAGCAACATATTTATCAGGAGTGCAAAATTCCCTAGCAGAGTACCTACGTAAACACTTTTTCGTGAATCATAAATGGGAGGTTTACAATTCGATTCTCAACAATGTCTTTGCTCAGTGGGGAATGCCGACCTTGGACCTTTTTGCCTCACAAATGAACAGGAAATTTCTTTGGTATTACTCCAGAGCAGCCCTGGGCAAAGACTCATTGAGAGATGCCCTCCTGATGTCATGGAAGGGTTACCTGGGGTTTGCTTTACCTCCAATTCCTCTGATAGCGCAGGATTTGTGGACGATCTGTCAAGACAGAGCTTGAGTCGTCATCATCGTGTCCAGTTGGCTGAGACAGTTCCAGTACATGGATCTGTTGAAGCTTTCAGTGCACCCACCCAAGAGCACAACACAGGGACAACGTCACACACCCCAATCCAAGGTCACTGCAACTCAGAGCCTGGTATGTGGATGAGCATCAGAGATAGAATGCTCATGGTCCAAGAAGGTGCAAAACATCCTTAACCAAAATAGAAAAAAATTCTATGAGAAGCTGTTACTCAGCTAACTGGAAGCGTTTCTCCACTTGGGCTCATCAATATAATTTGTCTCTGGATTCTGTTGAAGTCCCTTATATCTTAGAGTATCTACTTACTTTTAAGTCTTCTGGTCATGCGTTCAGTTTCCTGTGGGTGCATTTCGCGGCAGTCAGCGCTTTCCATCCTCTTGGTGCATAACCATACAATCTTCACACACCCTGTCACAATAAGAGTTTTAAAGGGAATTCTCAGATCCTTTCCACCAGCAGTGAAGTTTGCACCTCAGTGGGACTTCAATTTTATTCTGTTCTCTCACTAAGGCTCCGTTTGAGCCACTGGCCATATGCTCTGTGGCCACCCATGAAGGTGGCCTTTCTCATAGCTATAACATTGGCCAAAAGAGTTGGTAAGCTGGGAACATTTAGAGTGGGCCCACCATATACTACCTTCTATAAAGAAAAGGTCTCGCTTCGCCCCCACCCCAGATTCATACCCAAGATAGTTTCTGCATTTGATATGAGTCCACTTACATGTATTTTTCCCTAAAGCGGGTGCCTTGGAAGAGGCAAGAAGGCAGCGTTCTCTGGATGTCCGGAAGGCTTCGGCGTTTTATCTGCCAGGAATAAAAGATGTGAGAAAGACACCTTTATTTTTTTCCCATAGCAGAGCAATAAAAAGGTCAACGTATATCAGCGTAGAGACTTTCAAAATGTACCTCGGGTTGTATTGTTCATGGTTACCAATTAGATGGCATCCTCCTGCTTGCCCCTCTCCACCATCCTGGAAGGAGAAAAGGCTCATTCCACCATGGGGCAAGCTACTTCAGCTGCATCTCTGAGAGACATACCCCTAGTAGAGGTCTGTAGGGCAGCTACTTGGAGCTCTTTGCATACCTTTACGAGACATTACACCTTGGTACAGTCATCAACTGCAGATATGGCTGTGGGGACAGCAGTACTACAGTCAGCTATTGCTTCTGTGTCCTGGCACCCACCACCTGGTTGACTAGTACTTGTTAACCTCCCACGTGTGGAATACACATAGGGACCATCACTCGAAGAAGAAATAGGGGTTACTTACCTGTATCTGGAAGTTCTTTGAGATGTGTGGCCCTTATCTGTATTCCACCACCCATCCTCCATCCCCTCTGCTGCAGATTGGTTACACTGAGGTAAGAATGGGGAAATTGGAGTGGTGGCAGCCCACACTGCCCTTTATGCCCTCTGTTGGAGCACAAAGAGAGCTACTGAGCATGTGTGGGCCAATGGATACTGCTTACAAGAAATTCCAGACTCAAGCACATGGTGCACCTGTGTACCCGTGTGGGGAACACAGAGAGGGACCACACACTCGAAGAACTTCCGGTTACAGATCAGTAATCTCCAGTTACACTGGAAGGAAAAAGAACGCATTTTTTATTTTTCTCTTAGAGGCTGATCGTTGTAAAAACAACAACGACAAAAAAGCATGTTAGCTTTGTAGGGGTTTCTGGTAACAGGAACATATGTTTAAGTTAATGATGATGCATTGATTTCCCTTACCTCATTGCATTTCCTAATGCACTCTCAGACTGAGCCAAGTGCAATTGTGGGGTGAAGTGTCTTTCCATTAAATAGATTGTTTTTAGTACTTCTTAAATTGCTGAGATTAATTGGGTTATAGACTCCCTCTGAACCAAAACCTGTGATGGATGGCAGAGAGTACATATAAGCCTGTTAACCTGCTGTGGGGTATCCAGAAAACATCAGTAAGCTAGTACTGTTTCTACTGGCTCAGCTTCAAAATGAGATCTTGCCGTGATGATGCACCACTATTGCCCTGGAATGATTTTGCTTTGTTTTCACTTTAAGGTATACTCTTTACTGCAACTAACCTGTCTTTCAAACTCCTGTCTTTTTGCTTCAAAGCCTTATCTTTGGTCAAACTGTGCTGGTCAGTCTATAGTAGCAGTTTGAGCAACTGGACTGTAATCAATCAGTCTGTCTTGTGCACACATTTGAAAAATCTACCAGTAGTAAGTAGTCAATAAATATCTCAGTAAGAAACTGCTGAACCAAAAACTTGATCCAAAAAGCAGTTTATAACTTACTTCTCCTGTGTCATACCCAAGGGTTTCAGCAGCCTAACGAAGCAACCTGTTTAACAATACATTAACAGCTATATAAAAGGGACTCTCCAACAGTGAAGGACATGAAACTGAGAGCATTTTTTTCCAGATGAAGAGTGATTTGTTACACTCAGCTATAGTTTGACACTGAACTATACTGTGAACCATAAATATACAGTAGATCTTCTCAGGTAGTAGGAAGGCCTCTTTGACAAGTACATTTTAGTTCCCAAGAATGATGAGCTCTGGAAATAGTTGTGTTTGCAAATCTAATAACAGTGCAGTCTTGGAGCTGACCCTCTGTGGCTTTGTGCACTGAAACAGCTGGCATTGATGTCTTCCTTGTCTCTTTGATGCAGCACGGGGTTCAGACTTAAGGGTGAGGTGGTATGGATGGATCTCAGAGATGCTTGAGGCAGTTTATGGCTCTCCCAGATGATAAATTACTCTTTGGTAGCTAAGACTGGGTATGTTCCAGAAAGCACCCTAGGCAGACACGGAAGGGCATCAAAGTTCCTTTTCACAGATAAGATGACGTTCATGCACAAAATCCCTAAGAATTCTTTCAAGATAGACAAGATTGGACAAAAGTTTTATATTTTGCAGAGAGGCAGACTCAGTACAACTGGAGACTTGAAACATCCTTTTTGTAGATGAAAATGTGTCGGGTCTTCAGCACTTAAAATTCACTGCTTTTACTTCCCTGTTAAGTAAACGGAGCAAAGTTCCCGCTGAAGAACAGCTCCATCTCCCTACCGCATGCCTGGAGAAAACAAATGTAGACCCGCATGGCAATAAAGAGAGTCGTGAGAAGCCATGAAAATAGTATGTATTAAAACAGTGGGATTGTTCTGCGGTACAGTCGCATTGCATCAAGGCTGGATGTGAAGTGTAAGGGGAAAGGATTTCTCACTACTTCAGGAAATTTTCACATCCTTTGTTACCTGGGCTAGCTGGAAAGAAGTAACACGTCAAGCCGATTGTGCGTCACCCATCCACAACTGGTATCACAAAAGAGTCTAGCAGAAATAGAAATTGAGGAAGACCATGGTACTGTCCTTCAAAAACTCAGATGGAAGTGGAAAATGGAGAGTCTGCACCTCTAGTTGAATAGCCACTTTCTACTTCTCCTGGTCCTTCCTAATCCCATATATCTTAAACAGTCTGAACAGTAGTTGCCAGCAGAGCTCTACCACAGGACCAGTTTTTGTCTTGTATCTGAATGCAGAAGAAGTTTGAGAATTCACAGATTTGCTACACGATGAAAATTTTACCTTTCCTGACACGTGCAGCTTTTTTCCTCCCTAAGACTGTAATGAGACTTTGGTAGTGATGCAGCAAAATGTTTTTGTGTGTGCGAGGCTGCTTTGCAACTTCTTGGTTGGGGGGCAGGGGGAGGGGAACATCCCCCCAAAATGTTCCATGTTTGCCTGGAAATCATTTTTTTGAAGTATTTTCTAAAGAAATTCTAACTCTTTACCAGTTTGGAGAATTTTTTCATTTTGCCCTAGCAGGGGGAGTCTAAACTATAAGGGAAGAAGAGCAGATGATGACCAGTACTTGACATGTTAGCCTCTCTTTGTGACTTTTTGGGAACATTTCCTTCCTATCCCCCCCCTCCCGCCCCGCACACCCCTCTTCCTACCTTTCCATGAGGATGATTATCCCCCTGTTCACCACCCATGTCCCCTACTATTCACCACCCATGTCCCCTATTTAATGTGTCCCCTACTAACACAATAAGTTTAGATCTTGGAGGTAAAGGAAAGTGCACCATTAGCAAACTTGTTGTTACTTTTGCTTTTAAAACTGGCTTTATCTTCTTTCTTTCATTTGAGTCCTTGTCATCGTCTTCTAGTGCCTCATGCTTCAGCTTAATCATGATGCATTAATAACAGCAATGTTGTAAAAGCAAGTCTGCCCATTAACTCCATAAACCAGCTTTTTAGGTGAAAAAGGACCCTGACCCAAAAGTTAACTTTCCGTTTTGTTATGTAAACAGCATCTGTGTTTTGTGTAGAATAGTGTATAGCGTATTAGCAAGGCTATTCCAGACATGGATATTCATTGAGTCACTGACAAGATTAAATATTCTTGAGAAGCAGATGACTAAACATATGTATTACTTTACTTTAAACTACTTAGAAATAGGAATGTTATTGCAATATTAATTGGAACCTTCAAATGTTTAAAATTATGTGGCAACTTTATTGTTTTCTTGTTTCCTAAAGTTAGTTAAAAGTTTGGAGTTGCTGCTGAGTTTATTTTCTTGTTTGATTTCAGTAAAATATGAAAGAATCAAATTCTTGGTAATTGCTTTGAAGAGTTCTGTGGAAGTCTATGCATGGGCACCAAAGCCATACCACAAATTTATGGCCTTTAAGGTAACAGTATATTTTAACCGTCTTTGGGCTTTCTAATGTGTATTTGCAGTTACAGAGCTGCTTTTATAAAAAATGTTTGAACAACCCACAATGTTGATATATAGTTACATGTTCTCTAGTAAATCTGTCACTAATTCTGGATTACATTTTAATGCCATTATTGATGTTTGTTAAATGAAAGAGTCAGCGTATGTAACTAAATTAACATTCTGAATTGAACTCTGAATGTAAACGATAAATGGAAAACCTAACAAGGAGATTGCTCAGGTTGACAGCATCATATGGCAGCTGCCGAAGAGCAGTCAGTTGTCACTGCCACAGCTTCACTCTTGCTTAAGGAGAATGAAAAATTTAAAGCCCTGCTGGACTTCTCTCTTCTCTGCGAGCAATTTATTTTACGTGGTCACATAAAACATGTAGAAGAAGCTCACTAGGGTTGTGAACCTCCAGACCATGCTTCAATTCTAGGCAGATTAATTTTTGAGGTACTACACAAGTGTGTGTGTGTTGTCCTCTACATATACAAATCAAGAGACAGATAATTGAACGAAATCCCAATCTTGCTGCAAGTGAACAAATCACTAAATTATGTTAGTCTCACTTGTTTTTATGAGTGCTGTAAAATATCATTGGTCCCATGGTATCATTACCAAACTAGTCGTGGGGCGGTAGCCCCTCCTCCTCTGGGTCGGAGGGAGGCCACACCACCTCTCTACACCGTCAGGACTGCTGCCTAGTATCAGAGGAATTAGCGTTAGGTGTTAGTGTTCTGACCAGCCTAACAGGGCTGAGCCCCCATATAGTCAGTTGGTCCCGGCCCTTAGGCAGAAGCAGGAATCCCAGGGCCAGTAGGCTCTGGCCATTAGGCTGGGGCTGAGCAGCCAACCATCTATACCTCTGGGCCCTTTGCCCGGCCCCTGCTTAAACACCTTAGTCTGTGGTCTCGGGGCCCTTTTGGCAGGGGCCAGAGCAGACACCGTAGTCTGCAGGCTCTGGGTTCATTAAGCAGGGGCCAGAGTAAACCCAGCCATCTATATTCTCTGGGCCCTTTAGTCAGGGGCAGAGCAAACACAGGAGACAATTAGCTCCAAGCTTTTTAGTCAGGGGCAGGGCAAACACAATAGTCAATTAGCTCTAGGCTCCTGGTGCAGGGAAAACCCAGGGCAGAGCGAAAACCCAGGAGTCAATTGGCTCTGGGCCCGTGGTGCAAGGACAGAGGAAAAACCGAGGGGTGAGGTGTCCTAGCTCCAGTGGACAACTGACAAATGCAGGCCTCTTGACCTGGCAAAGGGAGGCTGCCACCCCAGGGGATCCACCCTACTCCACTGGGCCCCGACGCAGGGGGCGGAGTGATCCACCACTGGGTCAGCAGGGAATCCAGCTGCAACACACCGACCATGCTTCAGGCAGCGCTACAGCCAGACTAAAGTTGGCTGTCGCTGGGCCACTTCCTCCCCTCTCCTCGGGTTGTACCTGGGACCACGGGGCATCTTCCGTTTCCCCCGGGTAGGTGGCCAGCGGCAGTCCTGGAGGGTCCCTGGCAGAGACAGGTTTCCCCAGCGGGGTCACTTGGCTCAGCCGCAGTCTCAGCTGGCTGGAGCGAGCAGGACATGTCTGTCTCCCTCAGTGTCCTAGCTCCAAATGAGCCAGAGGCGCTGCCCTTTATACTTCCGATTCCAATTACCCACATCTGGTGGGTGGGGTGAGCCAGGTCTGGCTCTGCCCACTTGGGCACAGAGGGTGGTTCCTCCCCCCGGGTCAGAGGGAGGCCACACCGCACACTACCCAAACTGTTGTGCAGAAGATGAGATTGTCACTTACAAATTAAAAATATACTAAAGGAGTTTAACATGGGTTGATGATTAGTTTTTATTTCTGCTTTTTTAGTCCAGGGAAGTTGTTTTAGTTCATAGTGTTATATGGCTGAGTCCTGCACAGATATGACTATTCTGACCTCAGTCCAGCAAAGCACATAATCCAGGGACTTAACCTCAGTGGAATGCCTCACATCTGTAAAGGCATGTACTTAACCACGCTGCTGGATCAAGTAGGATGACTTTGAAGGAGCAAGCTACCAGCGTGTGTGTGTGAGATAAGCATGTTTTTAAGGACTCCCATCTCAATGTTGTGTGCTAAGCGGAGATGTAGATCTGACTCCTCCTTTTAATTACTGTCTTGCAGTCATTTGGAGAATTGGTACATAAGCCATTGCTGGTGGATCTAACTGTAGAGGAAGGTCAGAGGCTGAAAGTGATCTATGGTTCCTGTGCTGGTTTCCATGCTGTTGATGTGGACTCGGGATCAGTCTATGATATTTATCTGCCAACGCATGTAAGAATTGTGGCTCAGTATGGGATTTTTATTTCTTAGGTTTTTTTTCACTTACTTCACATTGAAAAGATATACAGGTGTTCAAATGCTGTGGTATAATCATACCGTGAGCAACCATGCAGAAAAGTCATCTATTCCCTTCACTATGCTTTGCTAACTTCTGAAATTGTGATTATCACTTGTGGGTTAGTTAAAAGATAAGAGCATCTTGCACTTAAAAAAAAAAAAATAAAAAATCCCCAAACCCACAAATAAAAAATCCTAAACCTCTTTTCCTTCATAGAACATTACACCTCCTCTAAATACTAGGTACAAAACACATTTTGTTAATGTCAGTCCTAATGCATGCTCAAAATAATACAGCTCAAGATCTTGAGGGCTTGCTATTTCAGTCCTTGTGGTGACTAACGTGTTTTACAGCAAGAATGAAAAGAACGTAATTTTGTTAAAATAGATGTTGTGTAAAACAGTGGCTCTCAACCTTTCCAGATGACTGTACGCCTTTCAGGAGTCTGATTTGTCTTGCATACACAAGTTTCACCTCACTTAAAAACAACTTGCTTCCAAAATCAGACATAAAAATACAAAAGTGCCACAGCACGCTATCACTGAAAAATTGCTTACTGTCTCCTTTTTACCATACAATTATAAAATTGATTGGAATATAAGTATTTGTACTTACATTTCAGTGTGATTCTTGAGCCTGTTTTTCACTTGTGAGCCTTCTCCGAAGCCTGAGCCCCAGGCAGCGGGGCTGAAGCATGTAACTTAGCTTTGCGGGGCCTCCTATGGCATGGAACCCCAGCATTTGCCCTGCTTGTCATCCCTTAATGCTGGCCCTGCACTTGCAACTCTCCTAAACCTATTCCATGACCCTCTCCAGGGGGGCTGCAAGCCCCATGTTGAGAAACACCGATCTAGATGAGTTGATGTACCCCTTGGAAGACCTCTGAGTACCCCCAGGGGTACATGTACCCCTGGTTAAGACCGACGGCTGTAAAAGATATAAAACCATCCTATATCAGAACCTATATGGGCTCTTAAATTTAAAAACCTAAAAACCGAAAAGGGATGGTAAAGTATAATTATGTGAGCATATTGACAAAAAAATCTTTGGAAGCAGAGAGGAATGAAGTCAGATGAATGCAAGAGGAACGACCTTTGACATGCAGCGAAAGGACAGTCCCTGCTAGCCTAAAACAGTGGTGAGATCACCATCAAGTATGTGGAAAGAGGAGGCAGAGCAGGGCACCAGTTCCCTATGGCCACTCTCTCAGCCTAGGCAGGACAAGGCTAAAAGAGAAGGCGTCCGTTAACAGTCATTGGTAGTTTTTAAGGACAGTTCTGTATGGGAGTGGAATTCTGTTGTGGGTTTTGTGCAAGACAAACTTTTTTTTAACTTAAAAGAAAAGAAAAAAGTAAAGCTGTTCAATACATTTCTGCCTTAGAAGGTTACTATTGGAAAGTGTTCAAGACTTGCAAACATTAAGCCCTCCAAAATTTATAGAGAGAACGAAAATAGGATGATGATAGAATATATAGCTATAGCTAGTCTTATATCAATTTGGAAAAAATAGTAAATTGCATAATTCCTTCATATGTATTCCCTAGAATTATTAATCAAGTTCACTTCCAAGTCATTAGTAGAAACATTACTGATTTTAATTTTTCTTTTCTACCTTTAAAATGAATTGACCAGAATTATTAAAAAAATAAAATGAATTATCATTTTACTGCAGTAGACACAGGCAATTACAGAGCAGCTGGTGCACTGAGAAAATTAAATTTAAAAAATGAGATAAAATGACATCAGTAATTAAATATAAACTGAGTAATAGCTTGAAGAATAAGTATTTTATGGATCTTAAAGATCACCTGAATATATTATCTTTATTTGCACCTAGAGGTCCCAACCAAGACCAGGGCCTCCCTGTGCTAGGCACTGTACAAACACACCATGAGAGATCATCCCTGCCGCAAAGTGCTTACAATCTAAGCAGATAAATGGTGGGAATGGACACAGAAGGACAGAGAGGTGAAGTGACTTGCTCAAGGTCACACAGCAAGTGAACGGCAGAACTGGGAAGACAACCCAGTCTCTAGAGTTCCAGTCCAGTGCTCTTTGCTCCGGTTTGCTTTGCCATGTTACCATGTAGCTAAGTCAGCACTGAAAATCTCAACCGCAGACTAATGAAGGAATAACTACAGGTCATTCCATAGAACTGGTCAATCAAATATTCTGGAGATGACCGTTTGATGGGACTTAATGTGTCTCCTCAGGGCCTTTACCTCATCATGGCCCCAGTGACCTATGTTTTCTTCCTTTCTACAGTCTGCTTTTAAAAAAAAAAAGTATCCAGCCCTTTATACTGGGAGCAGCTCAGGTGAAAAATAGTGTCTTTGCTTTTGTTTTGCTTCTGTAGATCCAGAGCAGCATACAACCACACGCAATCATCATTCTCCCAAACACCGATGGGATGGAGCTGCTGGTTTGCTATGAGGATGAAGGGGTTTATGTTAATACCTATGGGAGGATCACCAAAGATGTGGTTCTGCAGTGGGGAGAGATGCCCACATCAGTTGGTATGTGTCCTGTGAGAATCAAACATAATCTGCAAAGTTAGGGAGTAACAGGGTGGGGATACTTGGTCTTCAGGTGTTTCATTCTGAAGCAGTTATGCTGTAAATATTATTGGTAGACAAGTGCCAAAATGGTGAGATGGTATTAGTCTGGTAGTTTTTGTTTAGTTTCTTTTAGAATGAAATCCAAATAAATGTTATGGCGTACTGGGAACAAAATAACTTATTGAGCATTTGGTTCCTAGTAGCCTGTTGAAAATAGATATATTTTTGCTAAATTGTGATAACCTGCATTTCTAAAGGGATTTGGGCTGGTATTATTTTGAGAGATTTCTTAATTGTTAATAGGCTTATATGTGATTTGATTAGTCTTTTTGTGATCTTAAGCAGTAAAGCATTTTATATTAAAAATATTTTTTAATTACCATAGTTATCTAGAGAATAGAGAAGGAACTTTCATGAGACAAAATGTCTCATACCACAGTGACCTACCACGTTTCTTTCTATGATCGTTAACTACAGACTAATTCCCATTAAAGTAAGTGGAAAGATTTAAACTAATTTCAGTGAGAATTGGATTGGGCCCCTTCAGTATGTTCTTGTAAACGTTAGGGGCCAGATTCTCAACTTGTATGAATGGTCATAGCTCCAATTGAAGTCAATGGAGCTATAACAGTTTACACCAACTGAAGATCTTGCTTAGTGCTTTTAAGATGATGTGTTAGTGGTCAAATTGTCCTCCAACCCCCCCCCCCCCAAAAAACCCTAAATAAATTAAAAGTTCATTATTATGGTAAATATGCTTATACCATAGCAAGTTATGTAATTTAAATCCCCTATAAATTAACAGTCAAATACGTTCTTGTATGAAATGGGAGTGCTATTAAATATTTGAGCCTTAACATTTTAGGACATCCTTGCCAAGATCTGCTAAATCATAATTTTATGATTCTATTCTATTCTATTGAAAATACACCCACAAACCAGAGGCAGCTCCTTTTTCCCTTGTTTAATCCTTTGATCTTCTTTGAGTGATGATGCCTACGTGTATCCCACACATGGGTATGCATGCATGTCATACGCCCAAGTCCAGAAATTCTTCAAAGCAATGCCAGCCACTTCTCCTCCTGTCAGCTTTAGGGGCTGTCACATGCTCTTTGCCAACAGCTGGATCACCAGTTGGGTCTTGGAGATTATCTAGCAGGGATACTCAATAGAGTTTGTCTCCTTCCCTCCTCACAAACCCCCTTCCTGGTCTCCCTTTGGGGACCACTGTCACCAACTGATTCTTCATCAGAAGGCGGAATCCCTTTTCGGTAGCAAGGGAGAGGGTTCTACTTCCCCATATTTACACCTAGCAGCGGTTAGTGCTTTCCTCCCTCCAGCAGAAGGATGTTCTGTCTTTACTCACCCGGCAACTGTACAATTGTCCTATTGGCACTCACAGGTCTTCCCTTTGAACCTATGGCAACATGTGCCATGACCTTTTTCATGGTCATCACTTTGGCCAGAAGGGTCAGTGAACTAAGAGCCATAATGGTAGACCCTCCCTATTTCACGAAGGGAAGGTTTCCTTTAGGGGAAGGTATTTCCCCTCAGTGTTTCATGAAGGAAAGTTTCCTTTAGGTCATGCCCAAAATTTCTTCCCACAATTGTTTCTGAGTTCCACATCAGTCAGTCAGTAGTTACCTGTATTTTTCCCCAAACCCCATGCCTCTTCCGAAGATAAGAGACTTCACTCCCTCGATGTCAGGCATGCCCTGGCATTCTACCAGCAGAGAACCAAACCCATTAGAAGATCTCCAAGATTCTTTATTGCCATAGCACAGTGGTTTTCAACCTTTTTTCATTTGTGGACCCCTAAAAAATTTTGAATGGAGGTGTAGATCCCTTTGGAAATCTTACACATAGTCTGCAGAACCCCAGGGGTCTACGGACCACAGGTTAAAAATAACTGCCATAGCAGAAAGATCATGTGGGCAAGCCATATCCTCCCAGAAGATTTCTAAGTGGGTTTCGGGATGAATCTTAGAATACTACAAAATAGCAAAAATTTCCCCTCCTGGGGGTATAACCGCTCACTCCCTATGAACACAAGCTGCTTCCATAGCATCCTTATGGTACGTTCCGCTGCGGGACATTGCAGGGCAGCAACTTGGAGTTCTGTCCATGTGTTCTCAATGTACTACGCTCTAGTCCAAGCAGCGACTGCAGATGCAGCCGTCGGAACGGCAGTACTACAGGCATCTCTGCTGCCACCTTTCTCACACTCTCCTCCAGTCTGAACACTGCTTGCCAGTCACCCACGTGACACCCAGGGACCATTACTCGAAGAAGAAATGGAGGTTCCTTTACTGTAACTGGAGGTTCTTTGAGATGTGTGGTCCCTGTCTGTATTCCACTGCCTGCCCTCCATCCCTTCTGCTTTGGATCCAGTTGGGTTGCAGGAAGAAGAACTGGAGGGGTGTTGACCCACACTGCCTTTTATGCCCTTGGATGGGAGTGCCGGGGCACTACTGCACGTTTGTGGGTCAATGGACACTGCTTTGAAGAATTTCCGGACTCAGGTGCATGACGCACGTGCGTAACCATGTGTGGAATACAGAGAGGGACTATGCATCTCAAAGAAGCTCCAGTTACAGTAAGTCACCTCCATTTATCTTTGTTAGAGCTCATCAGAATAACACCTGGATTATCTGTTGACCATGTTTTTTATAATGACAACTTTTTCTTCTTGAGATTTTACTACATCCCAGTAGTAATTACTGAACGACTACAAGAATTCTTTTCGTTCTGCTAGTACGAAGCTCTTTAGCTAATGGAGATTAGAAGTGACATTCAAAGAAAAAACTGTCCTATTTTGCTTTTTTATGATGATGGAAAGGAGATCTACAGTCGCGCTTTGAAAACTATAGGGAAAGCTGTGTTATCCGGCACTTTAAAAACCGGAAAGCTCTATAAATGGGCATTTCGGGAACAGGTGTGGGGTGTAGGCTCTGGGAGGGAGTTTGGATGCGGGAGGGGGCTCTGGGTTGGGATTTGGGGCACAGGAGGGGTTTCAGGGTGCTGGATCTGGGCGCTGCTCACCTCAGGCAGCTACCCGCAAGTGGAGATGTGTCCGAAAACCCCTCCTGTGCCCCAATCCCCTGCCCCAGCCCCCTGCCACACCCAAATTCCCTCCCTCTTAGCTAACCGGAATTTTTGATTTACTGGCACCCCCACCCCCCCACCCCCATTCACCCAACATGCCGGATATCAAAGCTTTTACTGTATTATGGACTCCTATAAAATATAGAGAATACCTTTCAAAGTAGTACAATTTTTCAGAATGGAAGAAACTTTTTTAAAAATATGCCAACTGTAAAATACTTTTGTTTTTTACATGAGCAATTCCCCCCCCTCCCCCCCCATCAATTTCTGTTTTTGCTGAGAAATATAATTAGTGGAATTATAACACCACAAGAGACATAAAAGTTAAGAAGGGAAAGGATTTTACTCCATTTAAATCTTGAGTTCCGTTTTTTCATTATTGCCTACATCTAATTAAACCTATCTGCTGGCAACACTTAAGAGAAAAGCTCTGTGTAAAACTGAACACTCAACCCATTTCATTGAAAGTTGTGAAAGCTCCCATTTTCACTTTAGCCTTCCAATGAATACTGCAGCAAAAAAGGATACTTTTGATAAAAAAACAAACAAACAACAAAAATCCTTCTCTCTTTTTAAAAAAAAATAAAAATTAAACTGTTCTCACCTTCTTATGCATCATAAGGAATTTTTTTTTAAATAAAAAGGTAAGTGTTTTTTCTTTGCAAGCCACTTTTAAGACAGAGGGTTTTACAATTGCTGTCTGTTGCTTTTTAATACATGTTGGTTTTTGTTTGTTTCTATAGCATACATTCGATCCAATCAGATTATGGGCTGGGGAGAAAAGGCTATTGAGATACGATCAGTGGAAACTGGGCATTTGGATGGCGTGTTCATGCACAAAAGGGCACAAAGACTCAAGTTCTTATGTGAACGGAATGACAAGGTAGTCTTTTTTTTTTTGCTTGCAACTTTTTGCCTTCAGTTACACCATGTTCTCTAATTGCATTATAAATATCTTGAACATTAAAGCTTAACACAAATCTCTGCTTGCTTTCTTCTTCATCAGACTTCGGTGAGCAAGCAAATGATCTGAACACTTGGCTACCATCGTAAATAGTTTTTATCTCTTTCTTCACAGGTTTTCTTTGCCTCTGTGCGGTCTGGTGGAAGCAGTCAAGTTTATTTCATGACCCTAGGCAGGACTTCTCTTCTGAGCTGGTAGAAGCAGTGTGATTTGACAAGGGATTGCTGACATCCAGAGTCTTCGAGATCCTCATAACTTGGAATTATTAGTAACTGGAGTACAGACCTGCACTGATGCAAGCACTCCATGTGAATGTGTGTGCAGGCATCACTAGTGTTAGGTTTCTTTTTGTTTTTAAACTGAGGCTGCAATGCAGCTGGTGCTGTAAAGATAATACCATCGGGTGCTATAAGTCTTTGAGATTTGGGATCACACTAGAAAACAACAGGTCTTTCCCCCTTCCCCCGCCCCCCCACCTCCTTCAGCTCCAGAATTCCTAGGCTTTGAATGACTCTGTTTGTTAGTGTGAAAAGAGAAAGGCTTATCATGAACATGTTGTTGATTTGGCAGGAGGCAGGCAAGAGAAGGTGACAAGTGGTGGTGAGAGACAGTCTTGCTGAAGCAGAGGGCAGATCTAATCTAGTAATGTTAACAATGTATTTAATTGACATTTCTTTTTTGTAATGTGACAATATATGGACAAAGAGGAAGGTGCAGGTTTTAAGAAGTTAATATTTATAAAATGTGAACGACACAGTGGCTCGGATAACTTCTTTCTTGGGGGTGGGGTGGGGTGGGCGGTGGAATTCTTGGTTTTGGTTGGTTGGTTTTATTTTGGCCTGGCCAAGAGCTTAGTCATTTTTCTGTGTACCAGGTTTTGCCTGAAACATGTGCAGATGATAAAAAATTTGTTCATTTTCTACAATGATTCTGTGTTAGGACAGAACTTGGTGATGTCACAGTATTAGCACTGCCTCAGTTAAAGGTTTAATTTTTGTTTAAACCTAGAAGTGCAACAACAGTTTTACCACAGTCTGCACTTGCAGAATGAGAAGAAGAAAAAATTCCAAACAGCATATGTTTATTTTGTTGTGCCTACCTCATTGTTTTTAATGCATAAAAGAGGTGGTTTAGTTTATATGTTTTTAGAGGAAAAACCATTAATGTCTAATTTAATCTTAATACCAAAACTACCAGATGAAAGGTTTGACTGTTATTCTGTAGCAAGTTTCAGCAGAAGGGGAGAGTAGTCCATTGAGATGGTTGAAATAGCCTTATGGCAGTGAGACACTGACTAATGTAATTGCTTACTAAGTTGGAAATCAAACATTTTTACCAACTTCATCAGTAATGGAAGATTGATGAATTTAGCCTAAAACCAGAGGTTTCACTCTTCTAACATGTGGGCTTAGTAACAGACAGGTAACAATAACTAGTCTAGTTCTATAAACTGTTAAATGTTGTAGGAAACATTTTGGGGAGGTGATGTTTTTCTTTTCTAAGAATGCAATGCACTAAAACTATTTTAAGAATGTAGTTAATACTGCTTATTCATAAAACAGCATATACTTGTGTTTAGGTGTAAGATCCCAGCTCTGGCTCCCCCCACCCCCCCCTTTTTTAAAAAAAAAAGTCAGTTTTATTTTATGAATAAGTTTCTGACATTCGTAATAAATGTCTCAAGAGTAATAATATGTTTAATGGCTACATGTTCATTACTTGAGAAATCTTGAGTGTATAATAGTCTGTTGGTGATGTAATAATGCACAGTGTCATGATTCAACCATTTTTTTTTTGTTTTGTTTTGTTTTGGTGGGGTACTTTGTTGACAGCTGCCTTAAGCTGTTCATTCAGTGAACAGGCTCTCAGTGTTTCACAGTCTTTGTCTTTTGCTGTGCTTAATTTACTTTCATGGCATGACAGGTAGGGCTTTTTAAACATTCTTTAATCAAACAGATTGATTGTTCAAGTGACTGGTCACTTGATTGCTTTAACATTAACAGAACCAACTGGGCAAGTGTTTTGCTCAAGGAACCCTTTTGGCATCAACCCTGACTGCTGTAAATTCTTCTAATCTAATCAGCGTTTTTGCTGAAAGTTCTCCTTTGAACATCAGAAACAGTTTAAAAGGGAGCTGGTGTGTATACACACGTGTACACACACACACACGTGTACACACACACATATATCAAGAAAGCCTTACATTTGCTGAAAGAAGAGTACTTAGAAATATTTTTTTAAATTGTTTGACTTTTGGATAGCACTGAAGGTCAAGGGTGGGGACCCATTTCTTCAGTATCTGTTACAATCAGCCAGAAGAGCTATCAGTTCTCTGTACTATAATGAACTAAAGGGACTCTGAAGTCCAACATAATCATAGACAGGGATGTAATCACAAGATGGCCCTGTAGCATAATTAGCTGACACTGATCAGTTCAATGTCATTCTGCATGGTTTTAATACTTACAGTGCTGTGTGATTAAAATGGATTCAGTTCTTGTCCCCACCTCACACACTACCTGGGAAATCAATACGATTCATGTACGTGAGAATGTTCCAGGGATTCCCCAGGTTACGGATATGTGCTTTTTCCTGAGGGAAACTTATTCACTGGAACTGCCAGATGGCAGCTTCTGCCTCCACAGAAGTGCCAAGGTGGCCAAATGACAAGTAAAAACAGTGTTACCAAACCACCACATATAGAACGTTGGACTCTTTAAACAGTGCTTTTGTCAGAGCAGGGAAAAAGTTCCTAGGTTTAGTTTTAAGCTTTAATAAGTAATAACTTCCTGTATCTTTGTCGAAGTAACCCTAACTGTATGACTGCAGTGTTTTATTTTTATCTTATGCACATGTTATGTTGGAGAAAATGTTTACAAAAATGGTTTTGTTACACTAATGTGCATCACATATTTATGGTTTATTTGAAAGTGATTTTTGTGGGGTTTTTTTTTTTAGTTTTTCATATTAGTAATAGTACACTTTTTGTGACTTATAACCCCAAACTCTGCTGATTATAAAGATGCTCAACAATAATACAATTGACAAACTGCATTAAAATGACTAATTATAGAGCTGCAAAGCAGGCTGGTGACAAGTAAACAGCCTTTTTTCTGCAGTGCTATCTAACTTGTCTTCTGTGTATTATGGATATTACTGTTCCCCCCTTTCCCCCCCATTTTTCCTTAAATAAAGTCAAAATGACACCTACTGTATGTGGAAAGTATTTTAAATATTTTTCTGCTCCTGGAGAACCAAGGTGTTTATTGCCTTATTCCACTGAAGGTGAGAAAAAGCAACGTTACCAAATTTCATGATGTTACTGCAAGTTCAGCAATATTTGGTATTTTTATTTAAGCCCCAGCTCCTGGAGCCAAATGATTTCTCCGCTTTCTTGTTTGTGGTTTTAATTTTTGGTCCTCGTGGTTGTGTTGAAAAGCTTTAAAATGTAAATCAGCAGCACCCAGAGGCTCGGAAAACAGAAGACACTCAAAGGAAACCTAAAATGGTGATGGTTTTTAAAATCTCGTGAAATCTCGTGATTTTGGGGGGTAGTATTTCTAAGCAAGTATGGTGAACTGAAATCTAGGGGTAGATCTCAGCAGGTGTAGATGACGTAGCTCCATTGAAGTCCAGGCCTGCCAAGTGTAAGTAAGGGAGTAGTGGACAAAATTGGTACAGAGCTCCGACTTGCACTGCCTGGTCCTGGCTGTACCCTGTATGTGCTTCCCACCATGCGCTGTTTTCTTTCGGTAGTGGGAAAATGCCTATTCTAAACAAGTTGACCTGTTAGTTAGGCTGCTGCTGAAACAGGAAGTCTGTGCTCACACAGCAGACGTGTTCTGGTTTCCCTCTCCTTTTGAGCTGTAGAAGCTAGCCATAGGTTGTAAATTAATAAAAAATATGTGTCTGCTTCTTTCATTTTATATAGACAGGAAAGGCTTCTGCAGATAGTTCAGACCCACAGATACCCCGTTCTCTTGACGTTAGAGTCCAACTGGTGTTAAATAACAACAAAATGTAGCAGAAGCAATTAATTGCTAGCTAAACTCAAACTGACTCTTGCCTAATGCCTGAGCCAGAGCTACAGGATTTCCTCAGTGAAACTGGCAAGCCGTCAAAGAAGAAAACGAGTATGTTCACCTTGAGGGCTTGTCTACATTAGAAAATCATATAATTTTAGAACATTTGCTAAAATGATGATAAACACAAGTTAGCACTCATCATAAGCAAAGACTGTCATATTTAATATTGGGGCAGCTGATTGTGGTTAATGCTAGTGATCAGATTTGATGTCCACATACTGAGTGTTAACAAAGGCAATGGAAAACATGGAAAGGCAGCATACTCCACAGGAAAAAAATTACACGATTGCAGTGGGGAAGACACAGGAAGAAGCCAACAAATCTTAAAAGCTGGGAGCCAAATATCATCCTTCTGTGTGGCTTGTGTATATGCAAATGGGCAAGTGGATCAGGCCCAAGGAAAATTGTTTTTTTGTGTGTGTGTGTGTGGGGGGGGAGACTGCAACATAACAAAGGAAAACCAGGGTATTGAGTAATAACAATAAATTGCAGTTAGCCAGATAAAGTAAACGCTAAAAAACAAAAAAGCGGTTGAAAAAATAAAACCCATGCAAGCTTTAAACATTTACATTCAAGTTGAAAATAAATATGAAAGATATAAAAGCAAAGACCAGTTGGTAAACAGAAGATTCAAGTTAAAACTATGTAAATATAAAAACAAAACGAAAGGGTGGGAGATCTGGAGAAGGATGCTTGCTGTGGAATTAGGATTTTGTGGGAGCTGGGCAGGAGCAAACTTCAGTTTTGTAGACAGCTTCCTTTGTGGAGAGAGGCTGTTGGTATGTAGCGTGTCTTTGTTGGACTGGATTTTTGATAATTTGTCATGAATGCCTAGAGTCTGGGATGAGGACTCTCATGTTGGAATTTGAAGTGGAAAATTGACATAGTAATAAAAAAGATTCCGCAGAAATGGCACAAGTGCAAATGAAAGAAGCATACCTAGGGCAGGTAGAAGGTTTCTGCAACACTGCAACAGAAAATTCTGCAGAAACCATGAGACCTTGCTTATGATGTGTGTTCCATTTCCACTTTTAGCATTTAACACAACACCAGCCCATTTTACTGTCAACTGTAGCGTCCATCTCTTTGTTACTGTGACTAACTCTACGATGGGTGCAGAACTTCCAGATCTCCTTGGCAAGCTGCCTCAGAATCACATGGGCACATTGCCATGCAGCGTTGTGAAGAAGAAACCAGTTTAATTCCAAATGGCTCGTTCAGTATTAGTTTTGAAGACTATCATAAGGAAAATGTTTTTCAAAACTAATCTTGTCTACTTATGGGTGGCTGCTTTTTTTTTCTTCTTTCATTCATTTTTTTAGTCCCAGAAGTTAAATGGTTAGAATACTTGTTTGACAACTTGAGAAGAATATCTCAATTGCCAGAATGTAAGCTCCAGGCAGTGGGGATTATTCTCCCTGCTCATCTAAAGAAAACAATACAGTACATGTCTGGGATGAAAGTTCAAAGAGCAGCTTTTTCAGAATAGCTGTGAGAACTGGTGGAGCAAGGATGCATCCCAGTACATACACACCTTCGATGGAGCTCTGGCATCAAGATGATGATGATAATTTTCAGCCCAGGATCACATGTTAGATCTTAAAATGTAGAACCCCTTTTTATTTTAAAAACATCAATGCAACGTTCTGAGGTGACATAAAAGAAGGATTTAAAACTGAGTGCATTGATATTGCTGTGAATGGGGGATAGGTGATACTGCTGTAGAGGCCACATATCACAGAATTAGGAGAGAGGGGAAGGGTAGCTTCAATCTCAGTTTTCTTTGTGGTCATGTCACTTAGCAATATCACAAAGAATGCTACTCTGTGGGAGTCACTTTCTGTGTGAAGTTCTGCCTTGGCTAACAATTCCTGAAGAGGTTTTAGAAGGGTAGCTGTGTTAGTCTGTATCAGCAAAAACAACGAGGAGTACTTGTGGCACCTTAGAGACTAACAAATTTATTTGAGCATAAGCTTTCGTGGGCTAAAACCCACTTCATCAGATGCATGGAGTAGAAAATACAGTAGGAACATATATATAGCAGTACATGAAAAGATGGGAGTTGCCTTACCAAGTGTGGGGTCGAGACAATTCAATTAAAGTGGGATATTATCAACAGGATGAAAAATCACTTTTGTAGTGGTAATCAGGGTGGCTCATTTCAAACTGTTAATAAGAAGGTGTGAGTAACAGTAGGGGGAAATTAGCATGGGTAAGTTTAGATTTTTTTAGTTCTTGTGGTGACCCATCCACTCCCAGTCTTTATTCAGGCCTAATTTGATGGTGTCCAGTTTGCAAATTAATTCCAGTTCTGCAGAATTTCCCCATGCTGCATGGCAGGGGGTTTTCCTCCATTGAACTGAAAAAGGAAATTGGGTTTAACATTTCACACAGAGGCTATTGTGGTTCTACAGGGTAAATAGTATGTGACATGGGAAAGCTAATCTAATTTCTTCCAACTGTGCTTTATGCCACTCACACTTTACTTATCCTCTCTGTGAAATGCTGTTTCACAACTTCATGCTTGTCATTCGGCATAATTTGTCAATTAAAAAGGGATTTTGGCGCATTCAGTTTAAATTTAATTTCATATTTGTATATATTAAATAACCTTTGCCCACACCGGGTTACCCATGTTTCAGTGTTTTCAGTACTCTGAAACAAACACAAAAAAGTAAGGGGATTTCGTAGTATTTTACACTTAGCCTTTTATCTCAAAGTGTTTACAACAATTCTCAGGAGAACCCTGTGAGGGATGATTGATAAGATTCCAGTTTTTGAAATAGGGGGCGTTGAAGCACAGATGAGAGTAAGTGATTTGCCCCAGGTCTCCCAGGGAGCCAGTGGCAGAGTCCGCAATAAAACAGAATTTCAGATAGTCCAGCACTCTAACCACTAACTGAAACTACCTCCTCAGGATGGCAGACTAGCCATTACATGAAACACTGAGTCTTTCCACTAGCAAGAAATTCACCAATCACTAGCATTTTGGCTTATTCAGACTAAAAAATATTTGCAAATTTAGATCTGGTCAGAAAAGGAAGCAGACGTGGGAATTCATCATTGTTATAAAGGGAAATTTTAATATTTTGTTGAAATTTGATTTTTCCAATAATTTGACCAGCCCTTAGTAAAATGCAATTTTTTTCATTTTATTAATGTAATTCTCATGTCAGTCCCTTGCTGACTCAGTTCTCAGGTGCTGGAATCAGTCTGACTCATTAACTCTGTGTGTGAACAACATCCAGGGTTTGAGTGCTTGCATGTATTTATGGTGAGGACTATCTAAATTTGACACAACCTACAATCCGCTTAAGTGGCTTGCTAAAGTAGTCAAATACTGGCAGAGTTGTGAACAGAACACCCCCAGGTTCTGATTCAGAGTCGCCTGATCTGAGCTCCTCCTCGTTCTAGGCAGGGCTCATAGCCTGTTAGGGTTGCCTGACTTCCCATGCCTGACTTCAGGTAGGGTTGCCAACTTTCTAATTGCAGAAAACCAAACACCCCTGCTTCACTCCTCTGAGGCCCAGCTCCCAAACACTCCATAGAATCATAGAATATCAGGGTTGGAAGGGATCCCAGAAGGTCATCTAGTCCAACCCCCTGCTCGAAGCAGGACCAATTCCCAGTTAAATCATCCCAGCAAGGGCTTTGTCAAGCCTGACCTTAAAAACCTCTAAGGAAGGAAATTCTACCACCTCCCTAGGTAACGCATTCCAGTGTTTCACCACCCTCCTAGTGAAAAAGTTTTTCCTAATATCCAATCTAAACCTCCCCCACTGCAACTTGAGACCATTACTCCTTGTTCTGTCATCTGCTACCATTGAGAACAGTCTAGAGCCATCCTCTTTGGAACCCCCTTTCAGGTAGTTGAAAGCAGCTATCAAATCCCCCCTCAGTCTTCTCTTCTGCAGGCTAAACAATCCCAGCTCCCTCAGCCTCTCCTCATAAGTCATGTGTTCTAGACCCCTAATCATTTTTGTTGCCCTTCGCTGGACTCTCTCCAATTTATCCACATCCTTCTTGTAGTGTGGGGCCCAAAACTGGACACAGTACTCCAGATGAGGCCTCACCAATGTCGAATAGAGGGGAACGATCACGTCCCTCGATCTGCTCGCTATGCCCCTACTTATACATCCCAAAATGCCATTGGCCTTCTTGGCAACAAGGGCACACTGCTGACTCATATCCAGCTTCTCGTCCACTGTCACCCCTAGGTCCTTTTCCGCAGAACTGCTGCCTAGCCATTCGGTCCCTAGTCTGTAGCGGTGCATTGGATTCTTCCATCCTAAGTGCAGGGCCCTGCACTTATCCTTATTGAACCTCATCAGATTTCTTTTGGCCCAATCCTCCAATTTGTCTAGGTCCTTCTGTATCCTATCCCTCCCCTCCAGCATATCTACCACTCCTCCCAGTTTAGTATCATCCGCAAATTTGCTGAGAGTGCAATCCACACCATCCTCCAGATCATTTATGAAGATATTGAACAAAACCGGCCCCAGGACCGACCCTTGGGGCACTCCACTTGATACCGGCTGCCAACTAGACATGGAGCCATTGATCACTACCCGTTGAGCCCGACAATCTAGCCAGCTTTCTACCCACCTTATAGTGCATTCATCCAGCCCATACTTCCTTAACTTGCTGACAAGAATACTGTGGGAGACCGTGTCAAAAGCTTTGCTAAAGTCAAGAAACAATACATCCACTGCTTTCCCTTCATCCACAGAACCAGTAATCTCATCACAAAAGGCGATTAGATTAGTCAGGCATGACCTTCCCTTGGTGAATCCATGCTGGCTGTTCCTGATCACTTTCCTCTCATGCAAGTGCTTCAGGATTGATTCTTTGAGGACCTGCTCCATGATTTTTCCAGGGACTGAGGTGAGGCTGACTGGCCAGTAGTTCCCAGGATCCTCCTTCTTCCCTTTTTTAAAGATTGGCACTACATTAGTCTTTTTCCAGTCATCCGGGACTTCCCCGGTTCGCCACGAGTTTTCAAAGATAATGGCCAATGGCTCTGCAATCACAGCCGCTAATTCCTTTAGCACTCTCGGATGCAACTCGTCCGGCCCCATGGACTTGTGCACGTCCAGCTTTTCTAAATAGTCCCTAACCACCTCTATCTCCACAGAGGGCTGGCCATCTCTTCCCCATTTTGTGATGCCCAGCGCAGCAGTCTGGGAGCTGACCTTGTTAGTGAAAACAGAGGCAAAAAAAGCATTGAGTACATTAGCTTTTTCCACATCCTCTGTCACTAGGTTGCCTCCCTCATTCAGTAAGGGGCCCACACTTTCCTTGGCTTTCTTCTTGTTGCCAACATACCTGAAGAAACCCTTCTTGTTACTCTTAACGTCTCTTGCTAGCTGCAGCTCCAGGTGCAGTTTGGCCCTCCTGATACCATTCCTACGTGCCCGAGCAATATTTTTATACTCTTCCCTGGTCATATGTCCAACCTTCCACTTCTTGTAAGCTTCTTTTTTATGTTTAAGATCCGCTAGGATTTCACCATTAAGCCAAGCTGGTCGCCTGCCATATTTACTATTCTTTCGACTCATTGGGATGGTTTGTCCCTGTAACCTCAACAGGGATTCCTTGAAATACAGCCAGCTCTCCTGGACTCCTTTCCCCTTCAAGTTAGTCCCCCAGGGGATCCTGGCCATCCGTTCCCTGAGGGAGTCGAAGTCTGCTTTCCTGAAGTCCAGGGTCCGTATCCTGCTGCTTACCCTGGTTACCCTGCTTACCATCTCCCCTCCCTCTGTCACTTGCTCTCCCTCACCCTCGCTCACTCATTTCACCAGGCTGAAGCAGGGGGTTTGGGTGTGGGAGGGGGTGAGGGCTCCGGCTGGGGGTGCAGGATCTGGGGTTGGGCCAGGGATGAGGGGTTGGGGTATAGGAGGGGGTGCGGTGTGGGTTTCGGGTGGCACTTACCTGTGGTGGCTCCTGGAAGCGGCGACATATCCTCTGGCTCCTAGGCAGAGGTGCAGCCAATGGGAGCTGCGGAGTCCGCTCTTGAGGCTGGGGCAGCACGTGTAGCCCCCCTGGCCAGCCATGCACCTAGGGGCCGCAGGGATATGCCAGCTGCTTCCGGGAGCCGCAAGGAGCCAGGGCAGGCAGGGAGCCTGCGTTAGACCCAGGGTCCTGCTGCGCCACCAACCAGACTTTTTTACGTCATGGTCAGCAGTGCTGACTGAAGCCACCAGGGTTCCTTTTTGACCCAGCATTCCAGTTGAAAACTGGATGCCTCATGCTGGGGTTTTGGGGAAAATTTCAGCCAAAGTGGTGCAGCTGTTTCAGAGAATAAAGCTAGGGGGAAACACATTGTTTTGTCCATATTAAATTCCTGAAACCATGTCTTTAAAATGATCTAGTGCCCTTGCTACTTGGGGCAGAGACTTGAAATTTGGCCATGGGCAGGGAGGATTGGCCTTTGCGTTAGGAATGTGCCTTTTGCTATCCCTGTGGTAATCTGCCCATATTGGCCAAGTTCCCTGTTCACACATAGAATCATAGGACTGGAAAGGACCTTGAGAGGTCATCTAGTCCAGGGTCCTGCACTCAGGGCAGGTCTAAGTATTATCTAGACCATCCCTGACAGGTGTTTGTCTAACCTGCTCCTAAAAATCTCCAATGATGGAGATTCCACAACCTCCCTAGGCAATTTATTCCAGTGCTTCACCACCCTGATAGTTGGGAGTTTTTCCTGATGTCCAACCTAAACCTTCCTGGCTGCAATTTAAGCCCATTGCTTCTTGTCCTATCCCCAGAGGTGAAGAAGAACAATTCTTCTCCCTCCTTGTAACAACCTTTTATGTACTTGAAAACTGTTATGTCCCCTCTGTCTTCTCTTTTCCAGACTAAACAAACCCAATTTTTTCAGTCTTCCCTCATAAGTCAGGTTTTCTAGACCGTTAATCATTTTTGTTGCCCTTCTGTGGATTTTCTCCAATTTGTCCACATCTTTCCTGAAATATGGCACCCAGAACTGGGCACAATACTGCAGATGAGGCCTAATGAATGCGAAGCAGAGCGGAAGGATTACTTCTTATATCTTGCCTACAACATTCCTGCTAATACACCCCCAAATGATGATCACTTTTTTTGCAACAGTGTTACACTGTTGACTCATATTTAACTTGTGGTCAACTATGACCCCCCAGATCTCTTTCTGCAGATCTCCTTCCTAGGCACTCATTTCCCATTTTGTATGTGTGCAACTGATGGTTCCTTCCTAAGTGGAGTACTTTGTATTTGTCCTTATTGAATTTCATCCTATTTACTTCAGACCATTTCTCCAGTTTGTCCAGATCATTTTGAATTTTAATCCTATCTTACAAAGCACTTGCAACCCCTCCCAGCCTGATGTCATCTGCAAACTTTATAAGTGTACTCTCTACCATTATCTAAATCATTGATGAAGATATTGAACAGAACCGGACGAAGGACTGATTCCTTCAGGACCCCACTCAATATGCCCTTCCAGCATAACTGTGAATCACTGATAACTACTCTCTGGGAATGGTTTTCCAACCAGTTTTGCACCCACCTTAAAGTAGCTCCATCTAGGTTGCATTTCCCTAGTTTGTTTATGAGAAGGTCATGCGAGACCATATCAAACGCTTTACTAAAGTCAAGATATACCATGTCTACCACTCCCCCCCCCCCATCCACAAGGCTTGTTACCCTATCAAAGAAAGCTATCAGGTTGGTTTGACACAATTTGTTCTTTATAAATCCATGCTGACTGTTACTTATCACCTTATTCTAGATGTTTGCAAATTGATTAATTATTTGCTCCATTATCTTTACGGTTACAGAAGTTAAGCTCACTGGTCTGTAATTCCCTGGGTTGTCCAGTCTTCTGGAATCTCTCCTGTCTTCCATGACTGATTTTTCAAAGATAATCGCTAATGGCTCAGATATCTCCTCAGTCAGCTCCTTGAGTATTCTAGGATGCATTTCATTAGGATCTGGTGTCTTGAAGACATCTAATTTATCTAAGTAATTTGTAACTTGCTCTTCCCTATTTTAGCCTCTGATCTTACCTCATTTTCACTGGCATTCACTATGTTAGACATCAAATCACCACCAACCTTCTTGATGAAAACCAAAGCAAAGAAGTCATTAAGCACCTCTGCCATTTCAACATTTTTCTGTTGTTCTCACCCCCCCCCCCCCCATTGAGTAACCGACCTACCCTGCCCTTGGTCTTCCTCTTGCTTTTAATGTATTTGTAGAATACATTTCTTAGTTACCCTTTATGTCTCTAGCTAGTTTGATCTCGTTTTTGCCTTGGCCTCTTTAATTTTGTCCCTACATACTTGTGTGATTTGTTTCTATTCACCCTTTGTAATTTGACCTAGTTTCCACTTTTTGTAGGACTTTTTTTTTTTTTTTTTTTTAAAGATCATTGAAGATCTCCTGGTTAAGCCAGAGTAGTCTCTTGCCATACTTCCTATCTTTCCTATGCAGTTGGATAGTTTGCTCTTGTGCCCTTAATAGTGTCTTAATAGTGCCCTTAATAAGTTTCCCCTTAGACTTGCTTCCCATGGGATCTTACCTACCAACTCCCTGAGTTTTCTAAAGTCTGCCTCCTTCATTATCTTTATTTGCTGTTCTCCCTCCTACCGTTCCTTAGATTTATGAACTCTACCATTTCATGATCACTTTCAAAATGTCAACCAGTTCTTCCCTATTTGTCAAAATCAAATCTAGAACAGAATCTCCCTTAGTAGCTTTCTCCACCTTCTGAAATAAAAATAGTCTCCAATACCAATACATTCCCAGAACTTGTTGGATAATCTGTGCCCTGCTGTGTTATTTTCCCAACGGATGTCTGAGTAGCTGAAGTCCCCCATCACCACCAAGTCCTACTTTGGATGATTTTGTTAGTTGTTTAAAAAAAGCCTCATCCACCTCTTCTTCCCTGTTAAGTGGCCTATAGTAGATCCCTACCATGACATCACCCTTTTATCCTTACCCAGAGACTTTCAACAAGTCTGTCTCCTATTTCCATCTGAACCTCAGTTCAAGTGTACACATTTTTAATATATAAGACATCTCCTCCCTTTTTTCCCTTGCCTGTCCTTCCTGAGCAAGCTGTACCCTTCTATACCAATATTCCAGTCAATTGTATTATCCCACCAAGTCTGACTGTGATGCCAACCATGTCATAGTTGTGTTTATGTACGAGCATTTCAAGTTCTTCTTGTTTATTCTCCATACTTCTTGCATTAGTATTCAGACATCTAAGATACTGATTTGATTCTCCCCCCCAACCAGTTCTGTCTTGTCTCTCCTTTATCCCTCCTATAACAGCCCATGCTCCCCCCAAATTCCAACCTTTCTCCCAGGTCTCCACAGGTAAGTCGAAAACATGGGCGTTGGTCACCTGCCCCCTTCTAACCTAGTTTAAAGCCCTCCTTACTAGGTTAGCCAGTCTGTATCCAAATATGCTCTTCCTCTTCCTCAATAGGTGGACCCCATCTCTGCTTAGCAGTCCTGCTTCCTGGAACAGCATCCCATGGTCAAGGAAGCTAAAGGCCTCCTGGCAACGCAATCCTTGCAGCCAGGCATTCACCACCAGGATGCATCTGTCTCTGCCTGGGCCTCTACCCTTGACCGGAAGGATCGAAGAGAACAGCACCTGCACTCCCAACTCCTTCACCCATGCTCCCAGAGCCCTGTAGTCACTTCTGATCTGCAGAGGGTCATACCTTGCAGCATCATTAGCGCCCACATGGATGAGTAGCAGAGGTAGTAATCAGAGGGCCGGATGTTCATTGACAATCCCTCTGTATTGTCTCGGATATGGGCCCCTGGCAGGCAGCATACTTACATGCGCAGTTGAGAGTTGCTAGATCTTGGCAACTAAAAACTTCCAGGATTCTGTCCTCATGGAGCACGCTTGAGCCTTTCAGCTCCTGTTGCTGACCAGACTGTGCATGCACCATTCACATAGTGCAACTCAAGATGCTGTATGCCCTCACAGCTCCTACGTGTGACCAGACTAGGCAAGTGCCATCCCCACACAGTGACTGAGCATGCTCCAGCCGTGTCTACAGGGGCTCAGAAAGATTTCCCCTGTAATCTCTGGTGCCAGTTGCTCTCTTTTGTGGTGGGGACTGGCACCAGGGAGCTTATCCCTTCAGTGTTCTCAGTGACCCCCTGCTGGCGTGCAGGCAGCGTGGAGGAGGAAGGTGTCCATTTTGAATGCAGAGGGCACAAAAGGTGGACCTGGGGGAAAGGAGTAGATCAAGATGAGAAGTCTGGTGAGACTGGGACTAAAGTGGAGGAGAGAAGAGATATGGTGACTGGCAATTGAAGGGGGAGACTGGAACTGGGAGTCCGTAAGGGAAATGGGGAAGAGTAATGGGAGCCAGTTGGTTGGGAGAGTGGGGTGGACAGTGAGATCAGACAAGGAGCTGGAGGGGACTGCGGCTGCACAAGGAGACAGCCCAGGAAGCCGTGGGCTGGGGAAGGCAGGGGGAGGAGAGAGAGAACTGACAAGGTGCAAGGATGCAGGGGTTGGGGACGACGACTGGGAGAAGGCTGATATTGGTGAAAAACCCAGGAAAGGAGATTGGGACTCGGACATCAGGCCCAGAACAGGAGACTAGGACTGGCTGGGCAAGGAGACTGAGATGAGAAGCTTCAGGAGTGGAGATTGGGTTTGGGTTAGGTAAGTAGAATGGGACTAGGACAAGGAATCGGGTTGTGGGGTAGAGATAGGACTGGAACAGGGAAAGGTTGGAAGAGACAGGGCAGAAGGGGTCAAATTTGGAGGGGAACAGGCATAAGAGCTTTCCCACCAGAGTAAAGACACCTCCAGAGCCTTGAATGGAACCCAAGATTCCTGAGTTTCACCATTCCTCTGCTGTCCTCAAATATCTGCGAAACCTTTTGGCAAAGCGTGTGTCTCCCTCCCACCCCTGGGCTGGTCCAGATACTGGACGCCAGCCTACTATTGCTGTCAGTTATTCCATTAGCTCCACTGGCAGAGGGTCTGATGATGACCCTAGTGGGTCATATGATGATACATGATGGAATCTGGGGTTTTTTGTTTCCTTTTTTTAAAAAGTCTAGAAAATTACACACCAACAAAAACTATGTTAAAAGAACATCAAGGTTGCAAAGTTAAGCACTTGAAAATTCAGAAATGCCTGTGCAGCTTTAACTCTGCCCTCTTGGGCATGTGCATTATGGTAACAGTCTTGAAGTACATGATCACATACTACTTTTTTCCCCATCAGACCCCTGCCTCCAGTGCACGGGCCGGACCTGCTTTGGGGATGGACCAGAGTTGTGTAGCAAAGGAGGCTGTTGTCCTTTTGACTCCTGCCTTATTTGTTGCAGAATGTTGAAAGGGGTGTAGTAAATGCAGGGGGCTGCAAGAAAAACAGAAGGATCTTGTGGTCAAGACAGCTGAATTCTGACCTGCATCCTATTCCTACCCCTGACAGAGAGTTTCTGTGTGATTCTAAGCAAGTCACTTCAACCAGCTTTTCACAGATGGTCACTAATTGTGCGTTCTTCATTTTCTGGGTGCCTGACATGAGGCTCTGGAACCTAATCTGTAGAAGTGCTGAGCACTCACAACTGCAACTGAAGTCAGTGGGATTTGTGCTTGAATATATAAAGTGCTGCAGGGGCTAAGTACTCTGAAAAAAATGGTCTACGTGTCCCCAGAGGGGCACCCCAAATTAGTGGATACTCCATCTCTCTGCCCCGTTTCCCACCTCTAGAATGGGGATGATAATATCCCCTCATCTCACAGGGACGTTATGAGATAAATGAATGTTTGTGAAGTAGTTGGATACGGTGGTGGTGAATGCCATAGAAAAACCCATGGATAAATTAATAATTCTGTCTTCAGACCATGGTTTGAATAGTGTGCAATAAGTAAGGCCTACGGCTGTGTGCTGAGCAATGAGGATAAAACAAAATATTGAATAGCTGCTTCCTAAGTGAGTATCCTCTATTTTGTGCACTGAAGGAGACAGGAACTTGTGGGAAAAATAGTCTGGCATCATGTAGATGATCATAATGCACATGCACAAAGGGAGTTGAATTAAGGTTGCATGGGCAACCTGAATTCTGGCATTTCCTAATTTGAGTGTTTGACTTTGCAACCTTAACAATGTTCTTTGAACATAGGCGTTCATGCCTGCAGTATGTTAAGAAGAGATTATACCTGGTTTCTGGATTTTAGTTATTTGGCATTTATTAATTTTTAAATTAAGGAATCACTTCCCAGTTGTAGGCGTGGATTCAGCAACGCACTTAGGCATGTATTTAACTTCAACCACATGTACAATTCCATCCCTATTCAGCTAAACACTTTAATTATGTTTTTAAATCCAAATGACCTTAATGGGACTTCAGCATATTTGTGTTGTGCTGAATCTAGACCTTAAAGAGGAGCCATGCTGACAACTGTGGTATGTGCAGCGTTTGTTTGGAAGGGATAAAGATGTTGGCATTTGCAAAAATTGCGCAAAAGTGTAAAAGCTTGTATCCTACTTAAAGACACAAAAATGAAGAATTCTAAGAGATCTAAAACTCCCTTTGTAGACTTCCTGCAGATACTCATAAGAACTTTCCCTGATGTTCCTGTAGTGAAATCAACTGACTCTGAAAAATAAAAGGAAAGGGATCAACGTGGAATGTTAAAATGTTAAGTACATAAGTACAGATTGACATTTGTGATGAATCTACCAGATATCAGCAACCAGACTGAGGAGAATAAATTATTTTAGGGCATAAAGAATCAGTTATGGATAATTAAGCTGTAATTATCATCACTGTAGCTTGCCGATATATTTTTTTATTCTCTTCTGATTGTTTTAAGAAGTAGTAATAATTGTTTTAACTATTGTACTTGGATAAAACAACAAAATGACCTAGCACTTTGTAAGATCTCAGAGTGGGAATGATTCCCATTCTGCAGACGTAGAAACTGCACTGAGTTTTGAAGTGACTTGTCCAAGATCATCTTAGCATATTCCTAACGTGCTGCAGGTAGCACGTGACCAGGATTCATCATGGTATTTGGTCCACTGGTTGGAACATTAGCTTGCCCGGCCCAGCCTGGGTACTGACAGGGAGTGAGACGTGAACGCTGATCCGTGCCCTCCCTTGTCCAAGATCACACAACTGATCACTGGCTCATGATTGAAACCCCAATTCAGCAAGGTACTTAAGTCCATGTCTAACTTTAATGAGGTGAGCAGAACCATTTACTTCAATAGAATTACTTACATGCTTGAACGTAGCCACTTGCTTACAAAATCTTGCTAAACTGGAGCCTTATTTATAATATACCAAGTGCTAGTTAAGGCAGAGGGCCTGATTCACTATGCCTTGCATCCTTTCAGTAGTGCCAAGGGTGTATAAAATACAGTAAAAGCTGTTTTATCTAGCACTTCACCAACCGGACAGCTTTATAAACCAGCATTTCTGATCTTCATTGAAATTCCGTTTATAGTCTGGTTGGCATGGGGCCTGCAGGGGGTTGGGGTGCGGAAGAGGGTATGGAGCACAGGCTCTGGGAAGGAGTTTGGGTGCAGGATGGGGCACGGGGCAGTGGGTTGGGGTGCAGGGTGCTGGATCCGGGGGCGGGCAGCTCCCCGCAAGCAGCGACCTGTCCCAGCTGCTCCTAGGCAGAGGCATAGCAGGCAGCTCTGCGTACTGCCTCTGTCCACAGGCACCGCCCCCACAACTCCTATTGGCCGTGGTTCCCGGCCAATGGGAGATGCAGAGCTAGCACTTGGGGCAGCATGGGAACAGCATGCAGAGCTCCCTCCTGCACCCAAACTCCCTTCCTCTTAGTTAACCGGCATTTTTCACTTACTGGTACCTCCCACCCCCCAACATGCTGGATAAAACAACTTTTACTGTACTAACTTTGTCACTTGGTAGCAATTTACTTCCTCTTTTCCCAGATGTAAGTGCCCATGTTAGGGGCAAAGCAGTAGAAAACTAGACCTGGGATGTGCAGTGGCTAGAGCAAATGACTGGGGAAATTGGGTTCTAGCTCCTATTTTGGCACTGACTTAATGGCCCGTGGATTATAATACAGTAGTTTCCGCTTATTTGCAACTCCTCAGTTGCCAGCAAAAAGTTGCCTTTATCCAGCAGTTGCCAATAAGTGGAAGGCAGGTTTGTGGGGCTGCAGCCAGGGAAGGAGGCCCTGGGATGTGACTTTCCTGCTTCAGCCCTGCAAACCTGCCTGTGGACAGGGCAGCTGTGGGGGGAGGTACCATGCAGCTCCACAAGGCCCAGCATACCCTTCCTACTGCTGTCATGCCCATAACCTCCCCTCTCAGCCTGCAGCACAGGACTCCGGCAGGGGCTCCCCTTGTCGGTGGGGATGTGGGCCCCTCAGTCCTTACCTTCTGTGTGGTTCCTGGATGTAGCCAGGGGAGGAAGCTCTGGGACATGCCAGCATCTGCTGCAGGTGGGTTTGCAGGACTGCAGCTAGGGAAAGCATGTCCCAGAGCTTCCTCCCCTGGTTGCAGCCTCGCAAATCTGTCTGTGGCCAGGGCCTTTCTTCCAAAAAGAGTTCTCAATAAGTGGCGTGCCGGTGCCAATGTCCGACATTAAAGCCAATAAGACACGATTGGTTCCCAGCAAAATATTCCTATTAACCAGAAGTTGTTCATATCAGGGTTGCTATGAAGCTGCATCCACTGCATGGATTTTTGGTGTCTCAATACACTTGTCAAGATTGTACGCTTTTTGATGCAGGGGCTGTCATTTATTATGTTTGCATGACCTTGTTGCCAAGAAGCTAATGGCATTTTGGGTTGTATAAATAGGAGCATTGCCAGCAGATCGAGGGACGTGATCGTTCCCCTCTATTCGGCATTGGTGAGGCCTCATCTGGAGTACTGTGTCCAGTTTTGGACCCCACATTACAAGAAGGATGTGGAAAAATTGGAAAGAGTCCAGCAGAGGGCAACAACAATGATTAGGGGGCTGGAGCACATGACTTATGAAGAGAGGCTGAGGGAACTGGGATTATTTAGTCTGCGGAAGAGAAGAATGAGGGGGGATTTGATAGCTGCCTTCAACTACCTGAAAGGAGGTTCCAAACAGGATGGATCTAGACTTCTCAGTGGTATCAGATGACAGAACAAGGAGTAATGGTCTCAAGTTGCAGTGGGGGAGATTTAGTTGGATATTAGGAAAAACTTTTTCACTAGGAAGGTGGTGAAGCACTGGAATGGGTTACCTAGGGAGGTGGTGGAATCTCCTTCCTTTGAGGTTTTTAAGGTCAAGCTTGACAAAGCCCTGGCTGGGATGATTTAGCTGGTGTTGGCCCTGCTATGAGCAGGGGGTTGGACTAGTTGACCACCTGAGGTCCCTTCCAACCCTGATATTCTATGATATCTAGCACAGTGGTTCTCAACCAGGGATATGCATACCTCTGGGGGTACACAGAGGTCTTTGAGGGGAGGGGTACATCACCTCATCTAGATATTTGCCTAGTTTTACAATAGGCTACATAAAAGTAATTAGTAAAATCGGTACAAACTAAAGTGTCATACAGAAAATGACTTGCTTGTACTGCTCTATATACTATATACTGACATGAAAGTGCAATATATATATATTCCAATTGATTTATTTTATAAACCATATTTTATATGATAAAAAGGAGAAAGTAAGCAATTTATCACTAATAGCGTGACACTTTTGTATTTTTATGTCTGATTTTGTAAGCAAGTAGATTTTAAGTGAGATGAAATTTGGGAGTACACCTGAAGGGGGTACAGTAGTCTGGAATGGTTGACGGCCATTGGTCTTGCACAATGGGGCTCAACTTATGGGGGAGACAGTTGAAATTTTTCACAGAATGGAGATTCTGGAAAAAAACCATCTATTTGGAACTGTTGAAACAAAATGTTTCAGCATTTGCAATGGCAATAAAAATGTCAACTTTTCCAAAATCCAAATGTATGTTTGTTTGAAATGACCCTAACTGACCCTTCTTTCGAGTCACTTCAACAGTAAACTGCATTTTCCGATTGTGCCACATTGCTTCATGGTAATAGTAGCTTGATACACCCCCAGATCCCTTATGGGCCAGGCTCTCTGGCTGGACTACATGTCCCATGATGCACCCAGGGTCATGTGACTCCCATGATGTACCACTCAGAGCTTGGTCTGATGGAGACTTTTTGGGAGATGTAGTCCTCCAGGGAGCTTGGGCCCAGAGGAGAGAATGGGGACCCAAACTATAACTTCCATTAGGCAGTGAGCTGAAATTGGAACGTGTAAACGTTTTATTGAACTGATTTGAAATTAAATGTATCAGATCAGTACAACAAAACAAAATATTCCCATGTGGGTTAAACTGACCTGAAACTAAATATTTAATTTCAATTTTCAAAATGTTTTGGCAAAATAGATTTTCCTGCAGAAAATTTCAGTTTTGGCAGAAACTGTATTTTCTGTTGGAAAATCATGTTCTAGATTTTTCCAGGCCAATTCTCATTATCTTCCCCATTTTACACAAGGAAAACTGAGGCACAGAGATTAAAGCCAAAATTATCTGAAGTATCCACTCATTTTGAGTGCCCAATCTGAGAAGCCCAAGGTGGAATTTTTCAGAGTAATTAGCATTTTTTTAGCACTTTATATATTTACAACATCGGTCCCAGTTGCAGTTTTGAGTGCTTAGCACTTCTGTGAATCAGACAGTGGGTGTCTCAAGTTGAGTACCCAGAAAATGAGAAGTAGAAAGTGACAAATTTATGAAAAATTTAATTTGTGACTTGCCAAACATCACACTGGAATTCTGTGGCAGAAGCAGGGATAAAATCCAATTCTCTAGGGACATCATATTCAGATAGTTTAACCATGAGATCATCTTTTCCCTTCCTGTAGTTCCCAGCCTCTATTATATGCCTTCCAGCTTTGCAACTTCTTCGGTCCCACAGACAACAGCCTCATTCACTACACAAACAACAGGGCAAGCTTCAATCTTTCTTAATAATTGATTACTGACATTATACATTTAAAATCTCAGCCATCATTTGGCATGAATGTGGTTCATTTGTATTGACTAGGCATTCTAATGCCAGGCTTCACTAGATATGGAAAAGAGACATCTATTTTCTCCGAAGTCTTTTTTGTAGGGACTAAATGGCAAAACTCTTAGAACTTTAAAAATAATAACCCTTGGCATTACAACTCTAAGGAGAGTTATGGCAGTGAAGTAATCACAGCATCTGTCTCTCTCGTTCCACAACTGTGACTCCCTCCCTACTAATATCCTTCCTCCCCCCCACCCCCAACATTTAGAATGGAATCTCAACCACCTCCTAAGTCTTCCCAGGCCATGCACATATACTCCCTCCCTCCCCCCGCCACCTCCCAAGTCTCACAAAAGGGCTTTCATCTCCATAGGTGGCATGGACCACTAACAGCTCCATGGACCAGTCAGGGATCCACCATACTAAAGCATTCAGTCTAAACACATACGATGCTGTGAGAACTGTAAGTGAATGTCCTGATTTTCAGCATTTACATCCTCAACATTGTTATTTAATTGTGTCAACTTTGTACAGAACTGTACATTTTTTAAAACATTTTTTTAACATTACAGTGGCTTGGATGGTTGGAAGAATTTGGTCTTGGTCTTGCTGCCCCAGGAAGACCCACAATCGTGTGAGAGCCACTCACAGCCTCTAATTCTTTATTGCACAAAATTCATACAAGGCTTTTGCTCTGCATGCTAGGAAAGCACATCCTGCTGACAGATGTTAGACAAATAAAGACTTTATTGGAAGCTGCATGCTCTTCATTGTTTGTCACCTCCTCATGGGAGTTATTTTTTTTTTGTAGTTTGATAGACCTTGCAACATATGCTTGCTTAATAGTATTTCAAATCCAAAAGGAACTTATGTGGGTCTTTATGCACGCAGTGGTTGGGGAATAAGAGTCAACACAGCCAGCTGAGTTCAGAGTTAGTGGTTCAGAATTCTCTTACACAATTGCATTAGTCAGGACGCCAGTCAGCTCAGAAGATTTGGATATGTAAGTGAAAACTAGAGCTGGTCATATAGTGTAAAAATTGGTTTGATTTGCAAACAGTTCAACGGGTTAGAAACAGGTTTTCAATTCAACCTGTTCAGAATATCATCATTTGCAGTATACACACATTCATGCAGCTAAAATATTATGTGCATGAATTTCCAGATCAGACAAAATTGGTTTGATCTCCATATTGGGGATATTCGTATAAACTGCAGTGTAGAACTGATACGCCAGTACAATACAGTGCTTGGACTGGTGTGGTACCCCAGCCTGAAATACTGGTAGCTACACACTAATAGAAAAATCCCCAGCATAGACACTGCTCTAAAGGGTACAACTCCAAGCTCCAGAGACAGAAAGAGGCTCCTGCTGCAGTCAGGGCAAAGGGCGTATTATGTCTCCAAGGTGGTGTGGGGGAAAGTATTGTTGATCTGACCCCATCCCACTCTGTGACAAGATCTACGCACTATATGCAGCATAGGCAAGAGCGGTAATGCAAAAGGCCTACAGAGGCCTGCATCCTGTAAGACTTAGCTTAAGCTGGACCATTGTATTTTGACCCAGATAACGAACTAGGCCAACCTCTAGCCTAGCTCAAGTCCCTAGCTGTCCATTATATGCAACCCCCCCAAAACCTGCAAAAGCCCCTAGACAAAACTGCCACAAGCAAACCGCAGATCTTGATAATAACGAAGTGCGTCAGCACAGTGCTAATTATGAAACTATTTATTTTAGCTCCTTATAAGGCCTTATTAACAATGCTTGAGTAATAAAGAAATTAAGGAAATGTATCAATTGACTTGGATGTAAAAAAACTATATAAGACTGGTATTATAGGGGCAGGACAGAGAGAGACCAGGATGACACCTGCATGTGACCATCTCTGTCTCCTTCTCCCTGCATGCTTGCATTCAATAAAAGACCTCAGACTGTTTGAACCAAACAGATGGTGTGACTCGTTTTCCACAACAGTGGCAATACCTCCACCACCACCATCATACTGCCTTTTGGGGAAATGAACATTTGTTACCGGACAATTACCTTTCTGGGACTGACCTTGCCCCACAATCTGAGACAACTGGATGTTGGCAAGAAGGGTATCCAGAAGCTCTTCTCTTACAAAACATGAGCCATAAAGCATCGCTCTAAGGAAAAGGTAGCTCTCCCTAGTGGAGCTTAACACATTCTTCCTTCCCTCTTTCAAATTTAGCCAGGTTATAAGGCTGAAAAATTGCCATTCGCACATGCTCAGTGGAGACTTGTTAGCGTTTGGCAGATAAATTCCCCAAAGATGACTTCTGCACTGAGCATGTTGCATCCCCGCCTACCTCCTGTGCACCACCCCTCAGAGCGACTGAGCATGCTCAAGCCTTGGGTTGCAGGAGCTGAGCAGGACCTCCCCTTCAGTTACTCCCTCTGGATGATCCAAGCGGTGGTCATGGTTGCCAGGTCCGGTTCTAGGGGCAGGCAAGCAGGGTAGTCACCCCAGTGTTACCATATTGCTGTGTGTTTTTCTGTTTTACTCATTTTCTGCCCTGGCCGCCAAAACCAACAGCAGGGAGTTTGTCACCTGCACTCTCAATGCTCCCCCTGCTGGCACCCAGGCAGCAAGGAGTTGGCGGAAGAAGCCTGACTTGAATACAGTGGAGTGAGGAACAAGGTATGGAGCAAAGGAGGAGAGGGAGATAGAACCTGGAAGGGGGGTCATGAGCAGGTCCTGGGAGGGAGAGAGACAGGGGAGCAGATGACTGGGGTTGGGGGGAGAATAGGTATACTGGGAGGAAGAAAGGTAGGAGCCATGGAGTGGGGAAGATGGGAGTCGGAGGTGAGGGAATGTTGGGGCAGAAGCCAGGGAAGGGGACAGCAGAGGTGGGGGACAAAACAGGGGCAGGAGCTAGAGAAGGGAGGATAGAAGCAGAAGTGATCAGGGAGAGGTTGGGGAAGGAGAGGGGCAGAAAGGTCTGTAAGCACTAGAGGAGGACACTCACCTCCAGAACCCAGAATAGAACCCATTATTTCTGAGTCTCAACATTCCTCTACTGTCTAGGAAGAACTGTGAAATGTCCTGGCAAAGTACATCTCTCTGTCCTTCTATAGTGGAAATGCCACATAGCCTTTTACTGCTACAGTTACTCTGTCAAGTGGTAGAGGACTGGGCTGTGGATCTAGAGATTCCAACCCTGCTGTTGACCAATGTGGGGGTCAATATGGTTCTACCAGGATGATTTTTTTCAGTTTAAGTTTTTTAAAAACTTAGGAAAATACATTGTCCCTACAGCAGTTGTAACTCAGGCACCTTATGCAGCTACAGTTTTCCTATACTTTCTCATATGCATATGGAGGCAAAAATATAAATAACATATGCAATATGCTGAGGAAATCAGAACTGTGAATCACAACTTCTGCCATATAAACTCATCTGTAATTCACGGACGAGACCCAAATAGTCTCCCTCTGACGTGTGTGTGTGTGTGTAGGAATATTTCAAGCTACCACATTGACAGGTGAGCGGGGAAGAGGACTTGGGATTGGCTGCAGGAGGCAAGTACTGAAGAATACTTTTAAGAGGGACATGAGAAGAAGCTACCTTGCTTCTTTTGGTCCACAGTCCCCTCCAAAATACGAAGGTATGTATAATGCCCTATCAGCAGTGCTTAATTTGTAATGAAAGAGGTGCCAGGGCTCAAGCAATTTTTTTACATTCATAATTGATGCAGCAATCCCAGAGGTGCTGGGACTATGAACTGCCAAGCCTAGAGGTGCCGGGGCTCAGCCCTGGTACAAATTAAGCACTGCCTGTCAGCTTGGTATCTAGGAAGGAATTGATGGGATCTTTGTGAGGACTGTGTTCCAAAAACATGACCATGCTATATGCACAAGTACCCTAAACTACTTCAGCTAGATGATAAGTAATGTCAGGTCAACACCTTGTTTGATCTACCTCAGCAGCAGCAGTTGTTCTAGAACTTTCCCAGATTTGATGCATTTGTCTGCTGGCAGGACACCATTTAACACT
Source organism: Caretta caretta (assembly GCF_965140235.1). Lineage (NCBI taxonomy): Eukaryota > Metazoa > Chordata > Testudines > Cheloniidae > Caretta > Caretta caretta. Next base: position 118,010,221 of record NC_134206.1, on the reverse strand, counting down.
ACAGTGCCTGTTTTTAAAATGTGCTTATCCCCCTTCTGATTGGGAGAGTGTTTGGAGTTCAGAGTGGTAGTGGTTGTATCCCTTCATCACTTGGCCTGGAAGTTTTATAGTCTATTCCAGGGGTCGGCAACCTTTCAGAAGCGGTGTGCCGAGTCTTCATTTAGTCACTCTAATTTCAGGTTTCGCGTGCCAGTAATACATTTTAACGTTTTTAGAAAGTCTTTTTCTATGTCTATAATATAGAACTAAACTATTGTTGTATGTAAAGTAAATAAGGTTTTTAAAATGTTTAAGAAGCTTCATTTAAAATTAAATTAAAGCTCAGAGCCCCCTGGACCGGTGGCCAGGACCCGGGCAGTGTGAGTGCCACTGAAAATCAGCTCGTGTGCCGCCTTTGGCCCACGTGCCATAGGTTGCCTACCCCTGGTCTATTCTATTTTATTATGCTCAAGTGGATAAGGCTTCTTGAACAAATGTTTTATACTCTGATTAAGATGGTTGCAGGCACTACCATTGTATCTCTCCACTGAGCTTCTGTCCATCAACTATAATACCTGCATGTTAGTTAATTCTTTAATATTTTACAAGTGAACATTTGTGTTACTCTTAAAATAATGTGAATTTATATTTGAATAACTCAGCCCAGTCGCACTTTGTATCTATTTAGTTCTGTGATTGTGTAAGCGGGGGAACAGTCCCGCTCTTGTGGGGAACTTTCCTGGCTTCTGCACTACCCCAGTGAAGTGAACTAGCGAAAGGATCTGAGTCCTCGCTCCCACTTCCTTTACCCAGTGGCCTCCCTGCCCTTGAGGACTCCCCTTCCACTCTCCTGTCTGGCAGAGTCCTCGTAACCCCAACAAGGCTGGGCCCAGGATTCCTGGGGAGCTCGACCCCCAACCCTGCTGTGGTCACCTAGGACAGGGGCTAGGGTGTCCCCACTCCGGGGTACTCTCTCTGCACTGGGCACTTCACTGACCATTACATACAAGTTAAAGCAAATGCAAGTTATTTAATCAACAATTATTTTAAAAAGAATAAGGAAAAATGGGAAAGGTTAAAGGAAACACATCAACCCGTTCTGTGGCAGGGAACATCACAAACAGTGTCTCTGGAATGTCAGGGCAGTTCACAGTCTGTTCCTTGTAAGTCCCAGGCCTCCTTCTCAGGCCCTGGCTGTGCTGCAGGGATGCTGTGGGTTGGACACTTGCTCTGGTGGTGGCCACACGCTCTCAGGCTCTAAGTGGTAGGACCCTTCTTCCCAGTGTCGTCCTGTCGGGGTTACGATCCAAGCCTGGCCTGCAGAGTCTCTTGGCTGAGGCGTCTCCCTGTGCTGGGCCCGCTGCCCAGGGTCCCCCTCGCACTCCCCAGCTGCTCACCGCACCCAGATCCGGACTGCTCCAGCCCCAGCTCCACGTCCACCACTCGGTCTCTGCACTGCTGCTGCTCTGCCTCCAGCTCCCTGGGCTGCTTCTTTGGCCCCTCTGCCTCTGATTGCTACAGCTCTGCTCCCAGGACAGGTCTGCTCTGCAGGCTGCTTCTGTGACTCTGCTCCCAGCACTGACCTGCTTCCTGGGCTGCTTTTCTGGCCCCTCTGGCTCTGGTTGCTGCAGCTCTCCTCCCAGGGCAAGTCTGCTCTCTCTGGGCTGTGCCTCTGGCTTTGGGGCTGCAGCTCTGCTCCCAGAACAGGGTCTGCTCTCTCTGGGCTGCTTTTCTGGTCCCTCTGGATCTGGCACAGCTCTGCTACCCAGCTTAGCTTGGGCCCCTGCTTTCCCCTTAGCTCGGCCCCACTCTGTCTGACCCAGGCAAATCCAGCTCACATGGAGGACGGGGTCTCCTGACTCCCTGATTAGCCTGCCCGCTCTGTCATTCAGGCTGACCTGGAGCATTGGCCTCTCCCCATTGTTCCTGGGGGCTGTCAGGATGCTGATTCTCCATCGACCCTTCCCCCTTTTAGTACTGGGAGCTAGCAACTGAAACACCCCCACTGAATGTTAGTAAGGGGGCAACAGTCCCCTTACAATTGCTTTATTGGAAGGTAATTACAGCTGCTTATCTCTGGTTCATGTCTGTTTCTTTTTGTTATATCTTAGAAACAATTTAAATATCCTTGTGTAACGGGTTGGATCACAGAAGCCCCCTGGGAGATGCCACCTGATGTGCCCAGACTACTTCTGCCCCTGCTTTCCTGCCCTGGCAGCTTAGGACTTCAGTGCCCTGCCTGGTTTGAGCCAGACCCGCTAGCCTGCTGCAAACCCAGACCCAGGTCTGAACACGTCCCCTAACAGCTGTAGGCTTAACTGAAAGCAGCTTACAAAAGTGTTCCTGTCTTTAACACTCAGATGCCCAATTCTCAATGGGGTCCAAAACCCTAAATAAATCCGTTTTACCCTGTATAAAGCTTATACTCATAAATCATAAATTGTTCGCCCTCTATAACACTGATAGAGAGATATGCAGAGCTGTTTGCCCCACAGGTAGTAATACATACTCTGGGTTAATTAATCAGTAAAAAGTAATTTTATTAAATACAGAAAGTAGCATTTAAGTGGTTCCAAGTAGTAACAGACAGAACAAAGTGAATTACCAAGCAAAACAAAATAAAAACCCGCAAATCTATGCTAATACAGTAAGAAGTTGAATACAGAAAAAATTTCACCCTCAGAGATGTTCCAATAAGCCTCTTTTACAGACTAACCTTCTTCTAGTCTGGGTCCAGCAAGCACTCACCCCCGTGGTTATTGTCCTTTGTTCCAGTTTCTTTCAGGTATCCTGGTGGGTGGAGAGGCTCTCTCTTGAGCAAGCTGAAGACAAAATGGAGGGGTCTCCCAGGGGTTTAAATAGACTTTTCCTTGTGGGTGGAGAACCCCTCCTCTCTCCTATGTAAAGTCCAGCTACAAAATGGAATTTTGGAGTCACCTGGGCAAGTCACATGTCCATTCATGACTGAGTTCCTTACCAGCCAAGCCACATTCCTGGGAAAGCCCAGATGTGGATTGTCATCTCCAAGTTCATTGTTGGCTTAAGGGCTTCTTGATTGGGCACTTACTGAGAATAGTCTTTTCTCAGGAAGCTGACCAACTGCTTCACTAAAACCTACTCAGAATCAAACAAGTGTGCAGCCAATATTCATAACTTTGAATACAAAAATGATACATGCATACAAATAGGATTAATAGATTCAATAGATCATAACCTTTACAGAGATATGTTACATGGCATAAATAGCATAACACATTCTAATTATGTCATATATACATTCATAAGTATATTTCTATAAAGCCTTATGGGAGGCACCGTCCCACCTAGGTAGTGATATCCATGCCATTTATAAATCCCTTCTGGGAACTTAGGCACATCCTCACCAAAATAGTATGTGTGAATTCTTTAAACACCACGACTACAGATGGGTTTGAACTGTAAACTTTGGATCTGGGTGTGGAAAGGGCTAGTTTTGGGATGCTCTGCTCTCAGTTTTCACTTTGACTAGAGAGAGTACCAAACTATGTAATTTAGTTTCAAGAATAGATTCCAGCACCTCTTAAATTTGGGGTTGTCCAGGCCTGGTATTTTGGTTTGGGCTCATGCTTATTTTTTTTAAGAGTTATACAGTTAATGCATTAAAGATTGTGCTATTATATTAATTCACAAATGGTTGTACTGATGGTGTGAGACTTGACTAAAAGAATGAACTGTAACTTATTTGGATTGATTGCAATGAGTTGCTTTGTAAGCTGGAATTATTTTCATTTGGGGATGTATTTGAGACACAATTCAAGAAAGTCTGGCATTACTGAAGGGAACAGTAACTGATGTGGGAGATGAGAGAGGAAGGCTGAGAACGTTTCTAAAAATAGAGCTAACTAGCCAAATAACATCATAAGCATCATTTTGCCCAAACAGATGGGTACCAGCTGTGTCCCGCTGAGACACAGAAAGATACAGTGTATAAACTAGGAAAGAGGAATGCGTTTTATCTGATCAGTGATAAACTTGCAGAATGATGAATAAGAATTTACAAAACATCAAAAACCAGAATGTTTTTTTCAAAACGAACATGGCCATATTTGATGCAAAATGTCCATTTTTCCAGAGTACAAGAACAGAAAAAAGACAGTGAGTTCAAAGTTACCTTTGTGTAGTGCTGCTGGGTGGTGGGGGGAATAAAGTGAATGTTGAAAGCGTACAGTACATAACAAACATATATATTTATTATGGATCTGAGATGGGGAGAGGACTATTATTTTAGTGTTAGTTGACAAATGATCCATTTTCCCTTTTTTATTGAATATTAAAATAGCGATTCAATTTTTTTGAATTTTTTTTGAAACAGCTGGTCCAAAACAGGACAACGTTTTCACAAAGTAAAATTTTCGTGGAAACATCATGAATTTTTTCATCCAAATTTTCAAATTTTGAAAAATGTTGATTAGCTTTAATTTTATAATCCTCGCCAAGGAGTTCATTGAAAGAGAGGTAGGGATGGGACTGAATCGAGAGGTATATCAGCTTGTGAATCAACAAACCTCACTGAATGGCCAATTTAACTCTAATGGCAGCTAAGATGTAGGTACTTGTCACTGATTTGATATTCAGCATGTGTACCAGTACAGCTCAGTGTCACCAACTCTCGTAATTTTACCAGGACTCTTGTGATACTTCATGTTTTCCTTCAAGCTTTAAGTAAAGTGATTATGTGAGGATCTCTGTTTTCATTAAATAAGAATGTTTTTAGCTTTTACAGTTGCAGAGAAAAACTTGAAAATGTGACCTGAGTGCTCAAAAACCAGACGGCAAATCGTTACCTGAAATTAAAAAAAAAATTATGCGTTCTAAAGCTAATTTTAGGGGGGGATTTGAGGGGAGCTGATTCATGAGTTTTGAATGTTTGGGGTTGCTAAGACTGAAAACTATTAGTGTTAACCAAACATTCTGCACAGATGCCCTCTAATAGTCTGACATGACTGTGCTAACTTTAAATTTGGCTAATGATATTTCATAACACTCGTCTTTCCTACTCATTATAAACCACAGCCGCTAACAACGACCTGTATTTCTCAAGCTGGCACATGCGCAGATCTGCCTTAGTTCCTTTTGAACCTGAAATAATATTAGGCAACCCTGCATGTTGTAATATGCATGGAGTCTTGAAACAACATGTTTTCAAGCTTGTTTGATTTTCCCCCGCCTCCCCCCACACCACACACACATCCTGAAGTATACTGGGCTTCCTGTATAGTTGTATCTTGCTAACATCTGCAGCCTGGGAATGCTTTGACACAGTGTTCAACACACAGCCCTGCTGCACTAGTGCAAAAGCCAGTGTTCTGGATGATATTATTTGAAGTAAACTTTAAGTTTTCTCCATCCACACCAAATGCTGCCTCAGATTGGTCTTAAAACGGCACTTGACTTCTGTAACTGATTGTGACGGTGCCCCCCGTAAGGCTTTATGGAAATATGCTTATGAATGTGTGTGTGTGTGTATATATATATATATATATAAAAATATATGACATGACTGGAATATGTTTTATGCTACATATGCCATGGAACATATCTCTGTGAAGGTTATGATCTATTGAATCTATTAATCCTATTTGTACGCATGTGTCATTTTTGTGTTCGAAGTTATGAATATTGGGTGTGTACTGGCTTGATTTTTAAGTAGCCTTTGTAAGCATTTGGTCAGCTTCTTGAGAAAGGAATATGCAAGTTAAATGCCCAAACAAGAAGCACTTAATGAACAATGGATCTTGGAATGCTCCAATCCACATAAGTTTACCTGAGGACGTTCAAGGAAGCATGTGAACCATGGCTGCCACCTATAAGTTCTGAGTCATGCATGGATAGGTGACTTTGCCCATGTGACTCCAAAACGCCATCTTGGAGCTGGACTTTGCATAGGAGAGAGGAGGGGGTCTCCACCAGCAAGGAAAAGTCTATTTAAACCCCTGGGAGACCCCTCCATTTTGTCTTCAGCTTGCTCAAGAGAGAACCTCTCCACCCACCAGGATACCTGAAAGAAACTGGAACAAAGGACAATAACTACAGGGGGTGTGAGTGCTTGCTGGACCCAGACTAAAAGGAGGCTAGTCTGTAAAAGAGGCTTATTGGAACATCTCTGAGGGTGAGATTTTATCTGTATTCAGCTTCTTACTGTATTAGCATAGATTTGCGGGTTTTATTTTGTTTTGCTCGGTAATTCACTTTGTTCTGTCTGTTACTACTTGGAACCACTTAAATGCTACTTTCTGTATTTAATAAAATTACTTTTTACTGATTAATTAACCCAGAGTATGTATTAATACCTGGGGGGCAAACAGCTGTGCATATCTCTGTATTATGGAGGGTGAACAATTTATGAGTTTACCCTGTATAAGCTTTATACACGGTAAAATGGATTTATTTGGGGTTTGGATCCCATTGGGAGTTGGGCTTCTGAGTGTTAAAGGCAGGTACACTTCTTAAGTTGCTTTCAGGTAAGTCTGCAGCTTTGGAGCACGTGGTTCAGACAGTGCATTTGTGTTGGAGCAGACTGGCATGTCCGGCTCAACAAGACAGGGTGCTGGAGTCTCAAGCTGGCAGGGAAAGCAGTGGCAGAAGTAGTCTGGGCACATCAGGTGGCAGTCCCAAGGGGGTTTCTGTGATCCAACCCGTCACACAGATTATCACAGGAATGGTGCAATCAGGGAAAACACTTCAGAAGTACACCACAATTGTGTAAATATAACTCCGTGTTCTTCTCGTTCTTGATCATGTTTGTGAAGCAAAAATATGTATGTATTGCCCTTTTAAGACTGAACATAATACAAAATCTGGTATGATGAAATATTATGTAATTTGAACCCAGTCTTTTAAGTTACTGAATTTTATAGAATGCAAAGGGACTAGATAGCAAATTACAGGATTACCTGCTCCACCCTGGCACAGGAGGCTGCTCTGCACTGGGGTCGTAGGGTTTTGCATGACCCCGGTGACTTTTGCACACTCCAGGACTCCAGATCACCGCTCTGGGGCTGGTAGCCATTGCACAATGGCACTTCAAGGGCACTGTGTGGAAAGGAGTGCCCCTGACGCACTTGTACACCAGCACTGATGTCCATTGCACACCCACCTCTCCATGTCACTGAAGCAGGGTTAGAGATCCTTGTGCATTAGTACACTGGGGATAGTGACCTTTGCACAATCACACTACTGTTCTCTTCTTGTCAGTGGGTCAGGAAAAAGCACTGTCTTGACCACAGACTATTTGAATCTTTAAAACATGAGTCTTAAAGATTTGTGCCTCATATACACCACACGTGATGAAAATACCTCTTACAAAACCTCAAAGTTGGCAAAATAACAGGATCTTGCAAGGTGCTGTTTCTTCATCTTCTGAGAAGCAGCAATTCCAAGGACCAATTCTGCAAATCTTCTTTCATGGTTACATTATAGGGTTTTGAAACACTTGTTTAAGTTAAATTTGTTAAGGCTGAAATCTTTATTACTGGCTACTTGAGTTGTAAAGAGACAACACAGCATATCTTTCTTGGGCAGACATACCTTGCCAGAAAATTTCGGAGGACATCACTTCTACCCGATCAGAAATCCGGCAGTGATAAGACCTGTGAGAATCTGAGGCTGAAAAACTTTTGTTTTTATATTGTCTGGATAATAGCTCTTGAATCTGTAAATAGAAAAAGCAAAGTTTGAATCTGGAAAGAGAAAAGGCAAATTTTATTAAGAGTAAGAGATTAAACTGCATGATCAAGCTGAAGAAAATGAAATTCAAACTCTGGTTGTTCCACAAACATATAGCTATCATAACTCCCCAGGAGGGTGTCAAGTTACAAGTATTTCATCATTAGAATAAATTCATCACACCCTGAAAATACAAAACTGTTGCTAGTGATTTGTTTTGTAAATTGTAGCTGTATACCTAAACGTGTTAATTTACCTCTCTCACCAGATTTTCCATGCTAGAAACTGGTGGTGGCTATCTGTCAACATATCTGATGGGTTTCAACAAGCATATGAACATTTGGATGCTCGGTGAAGTTTATCCAAACCAATTGACTTTTTACAAAATGAGGATGAAAATCTCCCAAGAGCAGGATTTCACACAGTATTTTGCGACTTCTAGTTTCAATTGCACAGAACAGCCCAAAAATGAGAAGTGGAAAATAGAGAGACAAGGTGGATGAGGTAACAACTTTCATTGGGCCAACTTCTGTTGGTGAGAGAGAGAAGCTTTCGAGCCACACAAACTTTTTTGAATCGCAGTTAGAGGTCGTGGTCATAAGCAAAGGTTTTGGGTGGATCATCTTATATCTCAACTGGTTTGCTGATCCCTAACAAAATATGCTGGATAAAATCTATGACAGTTATCCCTTTGAACAAAACTTTTAGAGATCAATTGCTCCACTGAACTACCTACCTGCTTTCTTCAAAGACAGGAATGAGATTGTTCTCCAGGTATTCTAGCTGAAAGATACAAAACCAAAACACTTGCTTGAAGCTGTAGACAACAACTAAAACTGACATTGTCTACAGTTGTAGATGTAGTTAACTGCATTAGGCCTGGTCTACACTACGAGTTTATGTCGGATTTAGCAGCGTTAAATCCGAATTAACCCTGCACCCGTCCACACAATTAAGCCATTTTTTCTACATAAAGGACTCTTAAAACAGATTTCTGTACTCTTCCCCAATGAGGAGATTAGCACTGAAATTGACATCGCCGTTTCGAATTAGGGTTAGTGTGGACGCAATTCAAAGGTATTGGCCTCCAGGAGCTATCCCACAGTGCACCATTGTGACCACTCTGGACAGCACTTTGAACCCGGATGCACTGGCCAGGTGTACAGGAAAAACCCTGGGAACTTTTGAATCTCATTTCCTGTTTGGCCAGGCGAGCTCATCAGCACAGGTGACCATGCAGAGCTCATCAGCACAGGTCACGATGCAGTCCCAGAATTGAAAAAGAGCTCCAGCATGGACGGAACAGGAGGTACTGGATCTGATCACTGTATGGGGAGAGGAATTTGTGCTATCAGAACTATGTTCCAAAAGACGAAATGCCAAAACATTTCAAAAAATCTCAGAGGCCATGAGGGACAGAGGGTTCAGCAAGGATGCAACACAGTGCTGAGTGAAACTTAAGGAGCTCAGACAAGCATACCAGAAAACCAAAGAATGAAACGGACGCTCCGGGACAGAGCCCCAGACATGCCGCTTCTACGCTGAGCTGCATGCAATTCTCGGGGGGGCCGCCACCACTACCTCACCCCTGTCCGTGGACTCCAATGATGGGGTACTCTCCACCATGGCTGAGGATTTTGCAGATGGGGAAGATGAGGAGGAGGACGAGATTGGGGAGAGCACACAGCACACCGTTCTCCCCAACAGCTAGGATCTTTTTATCACCTTGACTGAAATACCCTCCCAACCCAATGAAGCCGGAGAAGGGACCTCTGGTGAGTGTACCTTTTAAAATATAATACATGTTATAAAAGCAAGCATTTTTTAATGATTAAGTAGCCCTGAGGACTTGGGATGCATTCATGGCCAGTACTGATACTGGAAAAGTCTGTTAACGTGTGTGGGGATGGAGCGGAAATCCTCCAGGGACATCCCCATGAAGCTCTCCTGGAGGTACTCTAAAAGCCTTTGCAGAAGGTTTCTGGAGAAAGCAGCCTTATTCCGTCCTCCATGGTAGGACACTTTACCACACCATGCTAATAGCAAGTAATCTGGTATCATTGCATGACAAAGCCTGGCAGCATATGGTCCCGGTGTTTGCTGGCATTCAAGCAACATCCGTTCTTTATCTTTCTGTGTTATCCTCAGGAGAGTGGTATCATTCATGGTAACCTGGTTGAATTTAATTAAGGGGACATTCAGAGGTGCCTGTTCCTACTGGGCTGTTTGCCTGTGGCTGAAAAGAAATCCTCCCCACAGTTAGCCATGTGGGGGGAGGAAGGGGGGAAGAGGGAGGGGCATTGGCGCTGAGCTGTTCACGTTTGGCTAGCAGGGATCTTCCCTGATGCCAGCCAGGCGGTGGGGGAGGGGTAAAGCGATCATCCCAGAGAATTGGATGGGGGGAGGCAGTCAGTTTTGTTTCCGCTGCTGCACGTTAACAGGAAAACCACAGCACTAAATGGCCAACTTAATGGGGTTTGCTTGGTATGGGAAAGGAGGGCGCTGCTGTTATGAAGGTTGCAGAAGCCAAAAGACTATGGCTTACCATGGCCACCTGCAAGCCGAATTCTGTTGCCCGGCCCTGCGTGTGTGATCTCTAACACCAAAGCTGCAGGCACTCAATATAAGATGCAAAATGCAACCTAGTACCAAAATCACATGTGCTACGTAATGTGAATAGTGTTGTTTACCGTGAAAGAGTACAGCCATTGTTCTGTAAAATGTATATTTTTAAATACTTCACTCCCTTTTTTTCCTCCAGCAGCTGCAAATGTTTCAAGCCTCCCTCATGCATCCCAAAGGCTATCTCAGATAAGGCGGCAAAAAATCCGCACGCGCGGTGACATGTTCTCTGAGCTCATGCAGTCGTCCGGCACTGACAGAGCTGTGTGGAGGGACACAATAGCAGAGTACAGAACAGTGGCCAATGAACATGAGGAGAGGTGGCGGCAGGAAGATCAGAGGAGGCATGAGGCAACTCTGGGGCTACTGTGGGATCAAACGGACATGCTCCGGCATCTGATGGAGGTTCATGAACGGCAGCAGTATCACAGACTGCTGCTGCAGCCCCTGCTTAACCGCCCTCCCTCCTCCCCTAGTTCCGTAGCCTGCTCACCCAGACACCCAAGAACCGGGCACCCAACCACTCCACCCCAGTGGACAGCCCACAGCAACAGAAGGCTGTCATTCAACAAGTTTTAAAGTGGCCTTTTCCTTCCCTCCTACCCTCCTCCAACACCCCACCCGGGCTACCTTGTGAGTTATCTCCCTATTTTTATAATCAATTAATAAAGAATACATGTTTTTTAAATGATAGTGACTTTATTTCCTTTGCAAGCAAGCTGTGATCGAAGGGGGGAGGGCGGGTGGCTTACAGGGAATTTAGAGGCAACCAAGGGGGTGGGTTTTCATCAAGGAGAAACAAACAGAAGTGTCACACATTAGCCTGGCCAGTCATGAAACTGGTTTTCAAAGCTTCTCTGATGCGCAGCGCTTCCTGCTGTGCTCTTCTAACTGCCCTGGTGTCTGGCTGCACATATTCAGCGGCCAGGTGATTTGCCTCAACCTCCCACCCTGCCATAAACGTCTCCCCCTTACTCTCACAGAGATTGTGGAGCACACAGCAAGCAGCAATAACAATTGGAGTATTGGTTTCGCTGAGGTCTGAGCGAGTCAGTAAACTGCACTAGCGACCCTTTAAATATCCAAATGCACATTCTACCACCATTCTGCACTTGCTCAGCCTATAGTTGAACAGCTCCTGACTACTGTCCAGGGTGCCTGTGTACGGCTTCATGAGCCAGGGCATTAAGGGGTAGGCTGGGTCCCCAAGGATTACTATAGGCATTTCAACATCCCCAACAGTTATTTTCTGGTCTGGGAAGTAAATCCCTTTCTGCAGTCGTTTAAACAGACCAGAGTTCCTGAACACACGAGCATCATGGATCTTTCCCGGCCATCCCACGTTGTTGTTGGTGAAACATCCCTTGTGATCCACCAGTGCTTGCAACACCATGGAAAAGTACCCCTTGCGGTTTACGCACTGGCTGCCCTGGTGGTCCAGTCCCAAGATAGGGATATGTGTTCCGTCTATAGCCCCACCACAGTTAGGGAATCCCATTGCAGCAAAGCCATCTAGTATGACCTGCACATTTCCCAGAGTCACTACCTTTGATAGCAGCAGCTCAATGATTGCGTTGGCTACTTGCATCACAGAAACCCCCACAGTAGATTTGCCCACTCCAAATTGATTACCGACTGACCGGTAGCTGTCTGGTGTTACAAGCTTCCACAGGGCTATTGTCACTCACTTGTGAACTGTGAGGGCTGCTCTCACTTTGGTATTCTTGCGCTTCAGGGCAGGGGAAAGCAAGTCACAAAGTTCCATGAAAGTGCCCTTATGCATGCGAAAGTTTCAGAGCCACTGGGAATCATCCCAGACCTGCAACACTATGCAGTCCCACCACTCTGTGCTTGTTTCCCGGGCCCAGAATTGGCGTTCCATGGCATTAGCCTGCCCCATTAACACCATGATCTCCAAATTGCGGGGGAACGCAGTTTTAGAGAAAAGTGTGTTCATGTCCTCATCATCGCGATGCCATCGCCTCCTCAACTGGTTTTTCAGGTGCTGGTTCTGCATAAACCGCACAATAATGCGCGAGGTGTTTACAATAGTTATAACTGCTGTGGTGAGCTGAACAGGCTCCATGCTTGCTGTGCTATGGCGTCTGCTCCTGTTCGGGCAATCCAGGGAAAAGGGCGCGAAACGATTGTTTGCCATTTCTCTGACTCAGGGAGGCGTGACCGACAACATGGCTTACAGGGTTGGCTTACAGGGAATTAAAATCAACAAAGGGGGTGGCTTTGCGAGAAACTGAATGGCCCCCTCAAGGATAGAACTCAAAACTGGGTTTAGCAGGCCATTGATTTCACGGAGGGAGGGAGGAGAAAATGAATACAAAACAATCTGGTCTATTTCTTGTTTTGATCCACTTCATCTATCTTTATACATCTTGCTGGCAGCAGACTGTGCAGTACGACCGCTAGCCATCGTCATCTCCTGGGTGCTTGGCAGAAGATGGTGCAGTATGACTGCTGGCCATTGTCTTCTCCTGGCTGCTGATTAAAAGACAATGCACTAGGACTGCCGGTAGGACTCAATCGCCATGAGACGAAACTTAAAAGGGAAATGACCTGGCTGAGTCACTCCCATGTTTGCCCAGGTACCCCGACCTCATTGAGGTCGGTTAAAAGAGCACCCTGGACTATGTCGATGACAGCTACCAGTCATATTGCACTGTCTGCTGCCAAAAGGCAATAACCTGCTGCTGTGTAGCAATGCAGTACCGTGTCTGCCAGCACCCACGAGACATACAGTGACGGTTAGCTGAGCGGGCTCCATGCTTGCTGTGGTATGACGTCTGCACGGGTAACCCAGGAAAAAAGGCGCGAAACAATTGACTGACGTTGCTTTCATAGAGGGAGGGAGGGAGGGAAGGGGGGCCTGACGATATGTACCCAGAACCACCCGTGACAATGTTTTAGCCCCATCAGGCATTGGGATTTTTACCCAGAATTCAAATGGGCAGCGGAGACCGCTGGAACTGTGGGATAGCTACCCACAGTGCAATGCTCCGGAAGTCAACAGTTGCCTCGGTACTGTGGATGCACTCCACCGACTACATGCACTTAGAGCATTTGTGTGGGGACACACACAATTGACTGTATAAAAACATTTTCTACAAAACCGACTTCTATAAATTCGACCTAATTTCATAGTGTAGACAAGGCCTTAGAAACAGCAGTGGTTGGAACCCTACAGGTCACTTCCCTGGCTCATAATGGATTAAGAATCATCCAGAAGGGGGCAGTGGTACATGGCTACAAGAGAACAGAGTATTTTTAAGTGCTCATTAAGCTAGATATATTTTCACTAAAGGGACAAGGCAAATATTTTTCCTTTTATAAGATTTCACAAAATCCTGCTAATACAGCTAAAATGAGATTCTAAGAGTGGTGAATACTATGCAGTCCCCTTGGCAATATTTTCCACAAGGCAGGTTTATTTTCCTCATATTCTTTGTCAATGAACTTCAGTTAGAAAATAACACTGACATTTTTTCAAGTGATCTTTTCAAATCTCTCTAGAGAGAGATGCTATACTAGTGGGGCAAGTACTCTGACTTTTCCTGTTGCTTTCTAAGTGTTCTAGCATCAAAGCAGAACAAAGGGCATGGGAAGGTGCCTCTCTTCATTACATGTCTCAGAAATTAAAAGGAAAAAGAAGGGGAGGGTTCTAGTTCAGGAAATAAAATGTCTGCAAAATGTGCTGTGCAACTTTAGTAGCTCAGCCAGCAAAATACTAGAACAGCATCATGTCTTTCCAAAACAGTTCCCCCAAGTTGCGATTTCCTCCATCTTGCTCTTATGAAGTGCCATGTCATAGAAGAACATTCTCATGGGTTTAATTCCCACAGGACAAAATGTGGCCCAATATAGATGGGCCAAAGTGAGCTATATATCCAAATCTTCTCAGTCTTGGGTAAAATGGGACCCAAATTTGAGTCACTGTTGGCTTTGGTTTTGGAAACTAAGTCTTTCCATGTTCACTGAGCCATTTTCTGTTAATCTCCTCTAGCACTGCCTATTTTCACCTTCTCCTTTCTCTGACGTTTATGTCTCTTTGGAACCAATATCTCTCACCTACTTGAAGTAAATGTTCTTTGCTAACATTAGATGGCAGCATCTCCCTCTCTCCCTTCTAATTAGACTAGAGCTTGCCATCGCAAACTTATCTCCCAGGATTATGTATTTGCTTACTGGTCTCCCTCTCACTTTCCCTATGTTACCTGCAATTATATGGATGGCTTCTGGCAGAACAGATCCAGATCTCTTTTCGGAAGCTTTAGAGACTATACTTTTCAGGATACGCGGGAACTGTTACACCTCTGGGATCTGCTCAACAGTCATGGCAACTTGAGAAATGGGGAACTGAGCTGAACCCTGCAATATTACTCAGCCTGGAGCAGTATATAGGAACTTGACATGTGTTTCTATAGCTGAAGAGCAACATGTACTTTTGGTCTGGATGCTGTTTGGTTCATGTTAAAGAAAAGAAACTAACAATAAAGTTTCCATGTGAGAGCACAGTGTATGTGACTCAATTTCTAACAGCAGCCATCCTGAACTAACTCTCAGTGAGTGCCCTTATGACAGGCTTGGGGAAGCAACTAAGGCTACTACGTAGACACTAGCCTTACAGTTGCATACAACACCATCACTATCACTTCTTTAGTGTGAGCCAGGAGATTCTACATCATAAAACCTTGATGTTGTCAGTGGACTTCTGGCTCACTTATTCAAAGTAGAATAGATAGAAAACTGATCAGGGTCATGTATATATTAAGCAGTGTCGTGATCTGCAGAGATGCTAAATGTGACACACTGCATCTTCATGCAGTGACTTAGGAGGAAACGTATTAATTTTATGAGTCATTGTGGGCCAGGGATTGTATACAACTATGGCAGGTAGGGGAACGTTACGGGCAGGATCTTCTGTCAAGCAGGCCTCAACTCTTGAGGATGAGTTGGAAAGACTCCTAGGGCTTCATCAGACTAATGGGTGATTGCTGGTAAGCTTTTAGCATGCATTTAGGAACCTCCGTTTTTTTTATGTTTTATCTGTAATGCTTTTACCTGAGACTAAATGTATTTTGCTTTGTGAAGTCTGGTTGGCAACTGGCATACACTGTCGTAGCCCCTGGAGAAAGTTTAATCACAGGTGCTGGATGCTGATCAGACTTGTTAGGGAAACCACAGTGAGGTACAGAAAGACTGCAAGTCTAAACCTTCAGTCCGGAAGAAGAGAGAGAGGGTCTCCGCTCAAGAGAGGTGGTAACTAGGTTGGTGCCTTGGAGGAAGAATGGCGGGTGGGAGGTGCAGTTAGTCCTGAAACTGTGACACTGCGCACCTTCAATTTCCTTTGAAGCCAACTGATTTGTTTTCTGAGAAGGCTCTGTCCCAGTATCCTCCACAATCTGAAATTGTTTGGACCGGCAAGAATGCAGAGCCACTTGGGGAATCAGTTTGCCAAAATCTGGCTTCAGTTTAAAAGACATTTGCCTCCCTGGTCTATGTTTGTATGCTTGTTTGTTTAGTCAGAGGTCATGAAATTAACATTACCCTCCAAGGTGGTGGTATAATATGCAGTCCCCACCAGCGTGCCTTGTCATGTCAGGATGCGGCATTGCAGGAACTCTTCCTCTCTAGTGCCCCCATGTCCTGATTCTGCAATGGTCTGCTGCCTTTGAGACTCGCACCTCTGGCCAAGTTAGCTCTCAGGCCAGTCCCCTTACAGGGGGAACAAGTTACATCTCACCTCAAAATACCCTATAATGCCCTATGTGGGCATTAAAGACCATAATATAAACACTGTTCCCTCCACAGTATGCATCCGATGAAGTGAGCTGTAGCTCACGAAAGCTTATGCTCAAATAAATTGGTTAGTTTCTAAGGTGCCACAAGTACTCCTTTTCTTTTTGTTCCCTCACAAAGACCCAAGGCCAATGTTGACAATTTTCTAATTAAACAAAAATGTTGCAACCACCACAGGGGAATTCTTTATTAGACCCTGTCTTAACAGATAAAGAGGAACTGCACATAGAGCTAAAAATTAGTGGTAGCTTAGGTACAAGTGATCATGTATTGATCACATTTACAACATAGAAACGGAATAGTGTGCAGACCAGTAATATATATATTGTTGGTGCCAATTTCACAAAGCTGAAAACAATTATGAGCCAAATCATCTGGGATGTAGAATGTAATCAGAAAAGCATGAATGATAATTGGGAATCATTTGAGAACACCTTACTAGAGGCCCAAAAAGCCACAATTGAGGAAGAAGGCCATGCTGATTAAGAAACAGACATAATTTAGAAGGGAAGTAAAGTCAGCTATAAAAAATAAAAGAAAATATATAAGAAAGGGAAAGGTGATGATAAATCAGAAGTTAGGAATTGTAGAAAATTGATAAGGGAAGCAAGGAGATACAAGGAGAACTCTATGGCCTGCAGAGTTGTGTTAATTTTGTTCCCAATATTTAAAAGGAAAAAAAACAATCCTGACAATAGTATGGATCCGTTGCTAGATGGAAATAGTAGAATTATCAATAATAATGCAGAAAAGGTGGAAGTATTCAATAAATATTGCAATTCTGTATTTGGGGAAAACCAAAACTATAGGTTCAGCATATGCTGCTGATGATATTCTTTCTATTTCACTAGTATTTCAGGAGCATGTTAAACAGAAGCTACTAAAGTTAGACATTTTTAAAACAGCAGGTCCAGATAATTTGCATCCAAGAGTTTTTAAAAAGTTGCCTGAGGAGCTTGTTGCTCCATTTATGCTGATTTTCACTAAGTCTTGGAGCACTGGGGAAGTTCCAAAAGTCTGGAATAAGCTAGGGTTGTACCAATTTTTAAAAGGGGTAAATGGGATGACCTGGGTAATTATAGGCCTGTCAGCCTGATAGTGATCCCAAGCAAGATAAAGGAGTGGCTGAAACGGGACTCTATTAATAAAGAAGGGTAATGTAATTAATATAAATCAACATGAGTTTAGGGACATAGCTCCTGTCAAAATAACTTCTCTTTTTATGATGAGATTACAAGTTTGGTTGATAAAAGTAATAATGGTGACAAAATATACTGAGATTTCTGTAAGGCATTTGATTTGGTACTGCATGACGTTTTGGTTCAAAAACTAGAATAATATAAAATTAACATGACACACATTAAATGGATTAAAAACTGGCTAACTGATAGGTCCCCAAATGTAACTGTAATCAGGGAATTATTATTGGGTGTTTGTTTCTTGTGCGGTCCAGTAAGGCTTGCTTTTTGGCCCTACACTATTTAATATTTTTATCAATAACTAGGAAAAAAACAAAAAATCACTTAGTTTGTAGATGACACAAAATGGGGGAGTCGTAAGAAATGAAGAGGATAGGTCATTTGATTCACAGTGATCTGGATGGCTTGGTAAACTGGGGTGCAAGCAAGCCACATTAAAATACATATTAAGTGTAAATGTATATATCTAGGAACAAAGAATGTAAGCCATATTTACACAATGAGAGAAACTATTCTGGGAAGTTGTGACTTTGTAAAAGATGTGGGGGTGGATAATCAACTGAACATGAGCTCCCAGTGTGACACGTAGCCAAAAGAGCTAATGCAATCCTGGGATGCACAAATGAGAATCTGGTGTAAGAGTACAGCAATTTTTTACGCCTGTATTCGGCACTGGTTCAACCACTGGTGGAATGCTGTGTCCAGTTCTGGTGCCCAAAGTTCAAGAAATATGTTGATAAATTGGTGATGATTCAGAGAAGAGCCATGGGACTGATTAAAGGATTAAAAAAAAAGTGCCTTACAGTGATATACTCAGAGCTCCATCTATTTATCTTAATAAAGAGAAGTTTAAGGGATGAGTGAATTACAATCTATAAGTATGTATATGGGGAACAAATATTTAATAATGGGGCTCTTCATTTGAGCAGGGAAAAAAGGTGTAGCATGAAGCTAGACAATTTCAGACTGGAAATAAGGTGTACATTTTTAATAGGGAGAGTAATTAACCCTGGGAACAATTTACCAAGGGCCATGGTAGATTCTCCATAAGTGACAATTTTTAAATCAAGAATGGATGTTTTTTCTTAATTTTTCTTGGAATTATTTTGGAGAAGTTCTGTGGCCCAAGTTATGCAGGAGGACAGATTAGATGATCACAATGATCCCTTCTGGCCTTGGAATATATAAAGGTTAGGCCCCTGACTGTGCCAGGTTAATTGATTAGGACAGGAAGAGCCTTCCTTCCCTACCCTGGCTGTACCCAGAATTTGCCCCCAGTAAAAGCAGCCAGCCCCTTTTATCTGGCTTGCTGGTCTCTGATTGGCCTCTGTCTGGTCCTGGCTCTTCTAGGTGCCAGAGGACCAACTCTTGCTGGTTCTGCCTGCCAACAGATCATGGGAGGCCTCTCTAGGCAAACCCTGGTGGTCTGAACTTGCTGCTCTTTCCTTCCAGGAGGACACCATCTTTGGGTGGACTGTGCCAATATGATGGGGCTTCTGGCATCGAATACCTGGTACATACCATCGCAGGTGTCTCAACAACACTAACTGTCCTTATTAAAGCAAATTACTTCCCTATGCTATGATAATGATTCCCAAATCCTGTTCACTTTAATGAGTTTATTTTTATTCATTTTTTAAAAAGGTGCTCATCAAAATAGCTCAGAGTGCACAAACACATTGAAATTAATACAGCAGAAAAACAAAGAATAAACATATGCAGCCTTGATTGCAAGCAAACACGGGATCTTGCACACTTGTAATTATTATTGCAGAATTTTTGGATCCTTATTTTAGAATGTTATGGCATTTCTTTCCTAGGATGTAATGGAAGATATTAGAATTTATCCTTTTCATTCAGAGCTGACTCAGTTTCTTCTGCTTCCTATTTGTTTATGTGCAAAAGCTAAGCTTTTTTCCCCTAGAAATGATCCATATGTGATGCTGCTCCTTCTCTGATTCGCCTCACGTCATGCACACTCTGATGTGCCTCCATTGTTCTAAATCCCTCCTGTGGTGCTCAGGGAAGTGAAAGTTCTCATGGAAACTGTTGACTCAGCCCTAATAGGTTCTGTATTTGGCTAAAACTTTTGTCAGCTGGAATGGAACAGACTTTTGAGGAAAACCAAAAGATTGAGGAATCTACCACATGTGACTACTGGGACCCCAGCATGTAAAACACCAGGGAATAACCAATAAATAAATAAAACTGTAAGCATCTAGCCTGGGCTCTAGTCCTTCCACTGCTCCCACTTTAAGGCCTTGGTCCTTAACTTCAAAGCAATCAATGGATCAAGTCCAATAGACGTTAGATACTTCACTTCAATCGATGAACCACCGTGACGGTTGTGCTGCTCTGGGTCAATGCAGGTCACAAAGTTCAGACAGAATGGTATTAAAGACAGAGACAAAGCTCTGTCAGGGGAAGGACTTCCCTTGGTAGTTTGTTCCAATTGTTAATCACCCCCATGGTTAAAAATGTGTACCTGATTTTCAATTTGAAGTTGTCTGGCTTCAGTTTCTAATCCTTGGTTCTTATTCTGCTTTTCTCCACCAGATAAAGAGCTCTTTAGTACCCAGTATAGTATATTATCCCTATAAAGGATATACTGTAATCAAGTTACCTCTGAATCTTCTTTTCTCTCCCTGTAAGGCATTTTCTCCAGCACTCAAATCATTTTTCTGGCTCTTTCTGCACCCTCTAGTTTTTCAACATCCTTTTTAAAATGTGGGCTCTAGAACTGGACTCGGTATTCTAGTATCAGTCTCACCAATGCCATTTACAGAAGTAAAATCACCACCCTACTTCTGCTTACTGCACCCCTGTTTATACATCCAAGGATCTCTTTAGCCCTTTTTGCCACAGTGTCACACTGGGACTTCATGTTTGGTTGCTTGTCCGCTATAATCCCTACATCCTTTTGAGAGGCACTGCTTTCCAACATTCAGTCCCCCATTCTGTAGGCACAGCCTGCATTCCCTTTTTCTTGATGTAGAACTTGCATTTAGCTGTGTTTTTAAAAAAGCATTTTGTATGAATGGGATCATCTTACTAAACAATCCAGGTTGCTCTGTGTGACTGCCCTTCCTCATGATTAGTTACCACTCCATATGTTTGTGTCATCTGCAAATTTTCTCAGCAGTGATTTTCTGTTTACTTACAGATCATTGATGGAAATGTTGAATAGCCTCAGGTCCTAGTACCAATCCTTGCAGAACCTCACTAGAAACACCCCAGTTCAGTGACGATTCCCCATTGATGAATACTCTGAACTGTCAGTTAGCCAGTCCTTAATCCATTTAATAGGGGCATTTTTGATATTGTATAGTGCTAATTTGTAATCAGAATATTGTGCATTACTAATTCAAACACCTTACAGAATATTACAGTTACCTTTATCAACCAGACATGGAATCAGGCGTGCTGGAACAATTTGTATAGTGGAGTTGCTGAGAGCCATTGAACCAAACTGTAAACCCTGTATATGATGGAAACCACTTCAAGCAAGGGGGTGCGGCAGCTTCCCCTAGTTCCAGCACCTATGCTTGGAATCTCCTCAAAGAATGAAAGCAGGTTTGTTTGACAAGACCTATTTTCCATAAAACCATGTTGATGGCCATTTAATTATATTCCTATCCTTTAGTTCTTTACTGGTTGAATCCCATATCAGCTTTTCCATTATTTTGCTTGGGATTGATGTGAGGTTAAATTGGCCTGTAATTACCCAGGTCATCCTGCTTGCCCTTTATGAATATTAGCATAACATTAGGACTCTTCAAGTCTTCTGGAATTTCCCTGGTATTCTAGGATTTATTAAAAAAGGAACATCAGCAGGCTAGAAATATCCTCAGCCAGCTCTTTAAGGACATTCAGGTACAAATTATCCAGGCTATTGATTTTAAAATCTTTATCACTACTACATGTTGTTTAACATTGCCCTTTGTTACTAATGGACTGGAAAGTATTTGATTATCCTCATGTGACAGGAGTACTCATAGGCTTTAAGGCCAGAAGGGACAATCTTGGTAATCTACTCTGACCTTCTGCATATTGTAGGCCACAGAACCTCACCGACTCACTCCAGCATTAGGAACATAACCTCTGAAGTCCTCAAATCTTGATGTAAAAAAATTCAAGTTACAGAGAATCCACCATTTACACTAGTCCAAACTCCAAATGACCCAATGCCTAATGCTGCAGAGGAGGGTGAAAAACTTTCATGGTCTCTGCCAATTTGGCCTGAGGGGAAATTCCTTCCTGACCCCAAATACAGCTATCAGTAAGACCCTGAGCATGTGGGTGAGACCCACCAGTCAGACACCTGGGAAAGAATTCTCTGTAATAACTCAGAGGCCTCCACATCTAGTGTTTCATCTCTGGCTGTTGGAGATATTTGCTATAGCAGACACACATGGGCTATATGCCATTGTAGGCAACCTCATCGTACCATCCTTTCCATAAACTTATCACGCTCAGTCTTGAAACAAGTTAGTTTTTTTTGCCTCCACTGCTTGGCTTGGAAGGCTATCCCAGAACTTCACTCTTCTGATGGTTAGAAACCTTTGTCTAATTTCAAGCCTAAACTTGTTGAGGGCCAGTTTACATCCATTTGTTCTTGTGCCAAAATTGGCCCTTGCCTTAAATAACTCCTCTCCCTCCAGGATATTTGTCCCACTGATTTGTTTATAGAGAGAAATCATGTCTCCCCTCAGTCTTCATTTGGTTAGGCTAAATAAGCCATGCTCCTCGAGCCTCTTCTTGTAAGGCACATTCTCCACGCCTCTGATCATCCTTGTAGCCCTTCTCTGCAGCTATTCCAGTTTAAATTCATATTTCTTAAACATGGGAGACCAGAACTTCACACAGTATTCCAGATGAAGTCTCACCCATGCCTTGTACAATGGTACTAACACTACCCTGTCTCTACTGGAAATACCTTGCCTGATGCCTCTTGGGACTGCATCAATCTTTTTTCCAGCTGCATCATATTGGTGGTGGCTCATAGTCATCCTGTGATGGACCAATACAGCCAAGTCTTTCTCCTTTACCGCATCTGTCGTTTCCTTAAGTGCATGACCTTGCACTTTGCACTATTTAATTTCATCCCATTTCTATTACTCCAGTTTTTAAGGTTGTCCAAATCTTGTAGGATATTCCAGTTCTCCTTTGTATTGGCAGAACCTCCCAACTTTGTGTCATCCACAAATTTTATTAGCCCACTCCCACTTTTTGTTCCCTTCATTATTTAAAATGTTAAATGAGATTGGCCCCAAGATGGATCTTTGAGGAACTCCACTGGTAACCTCCCTCCAGCCTGACAATTCATCTTTCAGTATAACCTGTTGTAGTCTCCCCTTTAATCAGTTCCTTACCCACCTTTAAATTCTCATATTATTCCCTGTCTTGTACAATTTAACTAATTATTTCCCATAAGGAACTGTATCAAATATTTCACTGAAATCTAGGTAGATTAGGTCTACTGCATTTCCTTTGTCTAGAAAAATGAGTTAGCCTCTTAAAGAAAGATCAGGTTGGTCGGGCAACCTTTTGTAAATCCATGTTGTATTTTATCCCAAATACCATTTACCTTGATGTCTTTAATTTCTCTCTCTCTCTCTCTTTCTCTCTCTCAAAATTTGCTCTAAGATCTTGCATACAATTGAGGGCAAACTAACAGGACTGTTCTTTACTGGATTACTTTTTTCCTTTCTTAAAAATAGCTACTGTATTAGCAATTCTCTAGTCATAGGGTACAAACCCTGAAGTTTATGGATTCACTAAAAATCCTGGCTATTTGCAATTTCATGTGCCAGTTCCTTTAATATTCTTGGATGGAGATTGTCTGGGCCCCTGACATGAGTCTCATTAAGATGCTGAGTTTGGCTTCCAGCTTGGATGTGGTAATTTCTATTTCCATATCCTTGTTCTCATTAGCCACTGTGCTATCACCCTCAAGTTCCTCATTACCCTTATTAAAAATGGAGGCAAAATATTTGTTTATGTGTTGGGACATACCTAGACTATCTTTAAGCTCCACCCCATCCTCAGTGTTTAGTGGTCCCACTTATTCTTTCCTTGTTTTCTTTTCTTTTCTTTTTTTTAAAAAAAAATATGGCTAACAATCCTTTTACGACCCTTGGTTTTAATTTCTTCCGCAAGGTCCAACTCTGGATGGTTTCTGGTAGGTCTCACTTTATCCCTGCACTTTCTGACCTCCAAGAGGTAGCTTTCCTGGATGAGCCATCCCTTCTTCCATTCCTTGTAAGCTTTCTGCTCTCTCTTAATAACCTATTTAAGATGCTTGTTTATCCAGTTTGGTCTGCAACTCATCCCTATGAGTTTTTTCCCCTTGCTTGGGATGCAGGCTCTAGATAGTTTCTGGAGCCTGCATCCCAAGCATATATATGTACATATAATGTACATATAATGTACATTATATGTACATTACTGGTTTAACTGTCCTCTGTTCGTCCATATTGAATGTAATCAAAGCATGATCACTGCTCCCTAGGCAACCACTAACTTCTAGTCCTGTGATTAATTCATCTTTATCCATCATAATGAGGTTCAAAATAGTGTTACTTCATGTTGGGTGCAATACCTTTGCCGGTAGAAATTTTTTAGAAATTCTAATGATGTTTTGATACTGGCTGCATACGGGCTTTAGCATAAATACCCCATTATTAACATTCCCTATAACACAGTTGTTCTTTCCACACGTTCCAGACAGGTGCTTAAGGAGTCAGTCAGTCATGCTTCAGAAGGACTCAACAGAACATGGCAATTGTTGAGTGATCCATCTTCTGTCTTCCAGTGCCAGCTTCTGGAAGTCAGAGATTTAGGGACACCCAGAGCATGGGGTTGTATTCCTGACCATCTTGGCTAATTGCCTTTAATGGAGCTATCTCCATGAACTTAATTAGTTCTTTTTTCAACCCATTTATACTTTTGGCCTTCACATCATCCCCCGGCAACAAGTTCTACAGGTTAACTGTGTATTGCATAAAGAAGTACTTCCTCATATTTGTTTTAAATTTGCTGTCTATTAATTTCATTGGGTAACCTCTGGTTCTTGTGTTATGTGGAGGGGAAAACAACACTTCCATATTTACTTTTTCCACACAATTCATGATTGTATAGACCTGTAATATATCTCCTTTTTGTCATCTTTTTTTCAAGCTGAACAGCCCACGTCTTTTTAACCTCTCCTCACATGAAAGCTGTTCCAGATCCCAATAATTTTTGTTTCCCTTCTCTGTACTTTTTCCAGTTCTGATGTATCTTTTTTTGAGATGGGATGACTAGAACTGAACACAGTATTCAAGGTGTGGGCATACCATGGATTTATATAGTGGCATTATGATAATTTCTGTCTTATCTATCCCTTTCCTACTAGTTCCTAGTTTTTGTTAGTTTTTTTTTACTGCTGTTGCTCACTGAGCAGATGCTTTCTGAGACTCCAAAGTCTCTTTCTTGAATGCTAAAAACTAATTTAGACCCCATCATTTTATATGTATAGTTGGGATTAAGTCTTCCAGTGTGCGTTATTTTGCATTTATCAACACTGAATTTCATCTTTCATTTTGTTGCCCGGTCACCTGTTCTGTAACTCTTCACTGTCAGCTTTGGACTTAACAGTCTTGAATAATGTAGTACTGTCTACAAATTTTACCACCTCAGCTTTCACTCCCTTTTCCAGATCATTTATGAATATGTTGAATAGCACAGGTCCCAGTATAGATCCTTAGGGGACCCCACTATTTACCACTTTCCATTGTGAAAACTGACCATTTATTCCCACCCTTTGTTTCCTATCTTTTACCCGGTTCCTGATCTATGAGAGGACCTACCCTCTTATCCCATGGCAGCTTACTTTCCTTAATAGCCTTTGGTGAGGCACCCTTTCTGAAAGTCCAAGTACACTATATCTACTGACTTACCCTTGTCCACATGCTTGTTGATACCCTCAAAGAATTTCAATAGATTGGCGAGGCATGATTTTCCTTTACAAAAGTTGTGTTGATTCCCCCCAACTCATAGTGTTCATCTATGTGTCTGTTAATTCTTTTCTTTACTATAGTTTCAACCAATTTGCCTGGTATTCAGGTTAGACTTACCAGACTGTAATTTCCAGGATCACCTCTGGAGCCATTTAAAAATAAATCAGTGTTACATTAGCCATCCTCTAGTTATCTGGTACAGAGTATGAAAAGTATACCACAGTTAGAAGTTCTGCAGTTTCATATTTGAGTTCCTTCAGAACTCTTGGGTGAATAGCATCTGGTCCTGGTAACTTATTGCTGTTTAATTTAGCAGTTTGTTCCAAAACCACCTCTATTGACACCTCAATCTGGGACAGTTCCTCAGATTGTCACCTAAAGAGAATAGCTCAAGCGTGGGGGAATCTCTCACATCCTCTGCAGCAAAGCGCGATGCAAGATTGCAAGACCGATGCAAGGATTGTAAGAATGGAGGAAATATTAGAGGGGCTTTTAGAGGGGCTTTTTTTGGAGTTTGTAGCAGGATGAATCCATTAAATAATTAGGAATCCATTTCATTGATCCCTACAGTTCTTGTAAATGGATAGTTGATTGTTTACATTGTAACATGTCTTTTCTTCTTGGTCTTCTTTCTCTCATGATTGTTTTGCATATAATCGGTTACATCTATTCCATCATTCTGAACTTGTTTAGCAACTTGCATTTGAGAATCTTAAGGTACTTTCCAAACATTAACGAATGAACCCTCACAACACTCTGTTGAGTCTAATTTATGGGAATTGTGGGTGACCAATATATCTGAAAAATTAAGCCATAAATGACTCACCCAAGGTCACACAGGGAAGGTCTTCACTGCAGGGTTAACTTGGGTGATCAGCACCAGGGTTAGCCTACTTTAGCTCTGATCCTCCACACTGCAAAGCCGCGCCCAAGTTACTGTGTTCTTATTGCTGCTGCACGCACCAATGTGAGTCGCTAGGACTTATGGGCACACATCCCATGGGTCTTTGTTCTGCAGTAAGCTGAGCTGTTCTGATTCTTTCCCAGTGAATTGTGGGAAAACTCATGGGTCCTTCACTCAGGTTTTAGCAGCCATCCCGGACAAGCCATCTAGCCCAGAATAAAAGCGCTACTAAACTCAGCTAAGAAAATTGCGTGTATTGGCAAGAGCAATAGTTAGCGGGAACACCCACATAAGAGCCAGAGTTAACTCTGGAGTGAAGACAAACTCGCAGTGCTGGAAACAGAGCCCTAGACTCCTGATCCCCTTTGCTTTAATAGCTAGGTTATATTCCTTCTTGAAAACATTTAGCTTGTTAGAAAAATGGGTCCTTTCCTAGAAGTTGAGCCTTTGTTTTTTCTCCACTGAGCTGTGAGTCTGTGTGGTACTAGAATGCCACAGCATTCTTAGAAGGTGCTGACACTCCATGAGAGCCTTCAAAGGTGACAAACATTGTACAGAGCAGCTTTGAGTTGCCTTTTGCCTCCCATAACTGGCACACTGCACAGCAATAAAGCAGATGATTTTTGATGCAATACTATTCTTTGTTCATCCACTGCAAAATTTCACTTACGAAAAACCCCCTAGGCTTTCACCAGGGTACAGGACGTGTTAACCAATGTGTTCTCCTGCTCATTGTACAATTTCCTGATGGGTTGCTCTCTCTGACACAGTTTCTCTTGTGCTTGTTCCTTTCCTTTTGCACTCTTCTCAAAGCAATAGAGGAGATTCCCTAGAAAATCTGGGGGGAGCAAACTACTTGGGCTAATCCTTGGATTAGGTAGCTTTTTTTCCCTAGTGTGTTGGTAATATTTTGGGCAGTGGCATAGTTGACTGTGAACGTGTCCAGGAATCAAATCTTAATTAGCTATTTGGACCCTTCACAGGTGTCATGGATCCACAGGATCTGTGCTACACCCCATTTTTTAAACAATCTCTTGGAGGAACCCCTTTAGTGTGCCAGACCGCCCCCAGGGATCTCAGTCTCCCTTCTGGGTTGGCTATGCAGCCTCACTGACTCCTAGACTGAACTACTGGGCTCCAGCACCTCCTGCTTCACTCCGAGTGCTCTACTTGGGGAGTCCAACTGAGAGAGACTCCTAGGAAAGACTTGACCGCTCTTCAGAGATGAATGCACCCCAGGCAGCATTTACAGTGACACCCCGAACAGTGTTTTCGGGTTTATTAGTCAAGTGGAACACTGCATTGGAAGTCTTTAGATTAGGACTGAGAAATAAAGGGTAAAGCACAGTCCTTTCTGGTCAAACCACAGTTCCCCAGCCAAGCTGTAGTGAGCTCCATTTTCAGGCCCTCTCTCTCTCTGACTTCATTCCTTAGGCCAGAGCTACACTACAGAGTTAGGTCGATGCAAGGCAGCTTATATTGCCCTAACTCTGTAAGCTTCTACACTAAAATGTTGCTCCCACCGATGTAACTCGCCCACTACACCGACTTAATACCTCCACCTCTGCGAGAGGCGTAGCACTTAGTTCGAAGGTGTTAGGTCGGCGTAGTGTCAGTGTGGACACTGTGTTACTTATGTTAACTGTAGTGGCCTCTAGGTGGTGTCCCACAATGCCTTATTTTGAACTCCACTGCCTGGCCAGGTACACAGGTTTACACCCCTCTCAAAACCCCATGAATTTTTGAAATTCCGTTTCCTGTTTGCTCAGCACGGAGAGCTCACTTAGCAACTGCCCAGCCGACCATGCCAGCTACATGCTGCAGATGTGCTCCTGCCTGGAGTAGGCAGGAGGTATTGGATTTCCTGGGTCTGTGTGGAGAAGAGGCTTAATTTTATACTGTAGATGATCCAGCATAGAAATGTTAATATCTACAAGCAGATCACTTGGGGCATGGAGGAAAAGGGCTGCAAGAGGGACCTGCAGCAGTGCTCCATGAAAGCCAAGGAGCTGCAGCAGGCATACCAGAAGGCCAGGGAACATAACAGTCATTCTGATGGGAGCTGCAGACATGCTGATTTTACAAAGAGCTACATGCCATCCTCCGCATAGACCCCAGCACCATCCCAAGGGCCCTGTGGATACTTTGGGGGAGCAGGCGGTCACAGGCCCCAGCTGCTAACAGTGACAAGGAGGAGTGTGGGGGACAGGTGACAAGGGTATCCTGTGGTGCAGCAAGCCAGGACCTGTTTTTGCTTCCAGTGAAGGCTGCGTATATTTATTCTTTGTTTTTCTGTTGTATCAATTTCAATGCGTTTGTGCACTCTGAGCTATTTTGATGAGCACATTTAAAAAAAAACGAATAAAAATAGACTCATTGAAGTGAAAAGGATTTGGGAATCATTGTCATAGCATAGGGAAGCAATTAATTTTAATAAGGACAGCTAGTGTTTGTTAAGACACCTATGATAGTGCGTACCAGGTATTTGATGCTTCCTGCCAGAAGCCCCATCATATTGCCCATCATATTGGCACACTCCACCCTAAGAAAGTGTCCTCATGGCCCAGGGCAGCCTGGGGGGTTAGCAGGAGGCCTGGCGTTGGCAGCAGCGAGCAACCCGGCCCCAGCCCACCCCTGCTCCGCCCCCTCCCCACCCCCATTCCACCCCTTCCCGCAAGCTCCTACCCCCGTCTTGCCTCTTTCCGGCTTCCGTCCCCTCCCCTGAATGATGCTGGGAGCCGGCGGGGCGGAGCAGGGTGGGATGGGGCTGGGTTGCTTGCTGCTGCTGGCACCAGGCCCCCCAGACCGCCCTGGACCCCATGGCTCCCTGACGTGCAGGGCCCCCCAAAGTGTGGTAAGCCCACACATTGGTGGAGCTGGGCCCACTTTCCTAAATATTGGTGGAGCATGGGCACTACAGGCCCGTATAACTCAGCCTGAAACCACAGCCCTGAGAGGGTATAAAACTCTTTCGTTTATCTTAATTTTGAAACCTGCTGTTTTGGGAGACCCCAGTGAAGTGTTGCATGTGTCAACCCTAACTGCTGCCACCCCATCACAGTGGTTAAAGGCCACCCACAGCTCCCACAACAAAGCCCTCTGCTTGGGTCGGTGAGGGCTGACTCTGGTGTGGATTCCTATCTGCCTAGCGCAGTAGTGCTCCACAGTGGGCCCTCCATCAGTCCACAGATAGCTCTTGTGGCAGGATCCCCTGCAAACTACCACAAACTACTACACTGTGCATTGGGCTCTAGATTATTTTAATCTGGACCTGGAGGCAAAGACAAACTGTGTTCAGCACCACGGTTCCTGAAACCGTGCTAGACATGGCTTGTCTTGCTGTATTTAGTGCAGCTGCAGCCATTGCTGATTCTGCACTTGTTAGCAATAGGTAAGTCTCATAATGAAGGCAAGGATTCGCTGCCTTGTTTTGGAGTCCACTAATAAATCAGTGGTAACTCAGGGAGAAAATTTGAAGTTAATGGGAATTTATGAGCTGAGAGCTTGCAGCCTTTTACCATGTAATATGGGGAGTTAAAGAAACAGGCCCAATATACCTAATTTCTTCTGTACTTTATAGTTCTGATACAGTCATTTAAAAATTACTTTTGTATTGCCCCCCTCATCACTTTTATTGACACTTTTATAAAGATTGTAACAGCAATAATTCATGTTTTCTATATACCACTAAAATGTTCACATTTCACAGATTTTAAGGCCAGAAGGGACCAGTGTGTTCTTATAGTCTGGCCTGCTGCATAACACAGGCCATAGGACTTCCCAGTCCAATGGCTGAGGTTAATCT
Organism: Caretta caretta; assembly: GCF_965140235.1. Taxonomy (NCBI): domain Eukaryota; kingdom Metazoa; phylum Chordata; order Testudines; family Cheloniidae; genus Caretta; species Caretta caretta. Next base: position 117,980,197 of record NC_134206.1, on the reverse strand, counting down.
ATAGCATATCTTTTAGACAATGATCCAGTCTTGAATCCACCACAGCCCTTAAGTTGTTCCAGTGGTTAATTACTCTCTCTCTAAGAATCTATGCTTTAATTCTCATTTGAATTTGTCTAGCTTCAGCTTCCAATATGAGAGCTTTTTATACCTTTGTCTGATAGATTAAAAAGCCTACTATTAGCAAATTTTTGTTCCCCATGTAGGTAGTTATAGATTGATGAAGTCACCCCGTCTTGAGTATCTTACTGTAGTGCTTGTTTTTCAATCCTTTCATCATTCTTGTGGCTCTTCTTTGAACCCTCGCCAATTTATCAGGTTTTAGGGTGAAACCCCCTCCTTCATGAGGGACATTACAACTGCTCATGATACCCTGGGACCAAACCTGAATACTGGAGGCTATGGTGAAGGAGCTGCCAAATCAGCTCGTCCTCTTCTCACAGTATCTCTTCCACAGTTGCTCCTCTTAACCACGTCAGATCTGTCTGTGAGGTGGAGTGCTACCAGCCAGTTACTAGATGCATTCCCAATAAGCAACATACCCCTAACTGGCATAGTAGCTTTATCTTTACACTTTTTAAAAAGGACACACATACAAAACACCAAATCAAGTTTTATCTTCTTCAGAAACAGCCTGAAAACAGAGAAAGATTGTTAGCAGGTTAGCAAAATATATTAAGCAGTTGAAAGGTTCAAAAATATACTAAAGCAATTCTTGCGCTACTTCCGACACCCTGATAAAACGACATGCTAAACTATTTACTCTATATGTATACATTCAACCTGCTCCCCACCCCATTTTAACCAGTAGCTGCCTCTTCTGTGGGATGGTGAAACTTGGCTCTTCAGGTTGATAGTTCCAGAATGGGTATGTGATGAGGATAATGCCCTGCCCACCAGGGTATGGTGTCACTCAGCGTTCTGCACCGTGCAGCAGTGTCCAGCCCCCCTTTTTTTTCTTTTCTGTGCAAGCCCCAAATCTCCCCCTACATCAGAGACTCTGGTTCAAAAGATCATGAAATGTTGTTCCCCAGTAGGCTTGAGTGAAGGCAGAAGACCCACCTCTCAATCGGGTGAATGAACTGACCAAGTACTCACCTGCCCTGCCAAGGGTTGACTGAACAGGAGAGGGGAAAAAAAGTCCTCCTCTGAGCTCCAGGCTCCTCTGTCTTCTGCGAGGTGGGGCCGCCATTGTGCGGGGCTATGCACAGCTCACACAGGTCTTTGCCTCAGGACTGTACCGGACCAGACAAACCTCCCTGCCTTCTGCATGGACTGCTGGGAACTCCCCCAGGCCAGTGCTAGTTACAGCTCCCTGCACAGATGGTCTCAGGGCAGTATGTGGGGTGGTTTGTTATTGGGCTCTCACAGTTAATTCCCTCTCCCTGCTGGTTCTTTCACCTTTATTACAGTGGGGTTTCAGCTTTCCTCGCTGACCCTCCCCTTCACTCCGCTCTGTTCTAATTTTCATTGTGTCTTCCAGCAGCTTTCTCCCCCGACCCCCCAGCCTCTCACACTGTCTTTCTGCTCCTGAGTTTCCAGCACAACTCTCTCACACCCTGCCCACTGGTGCTGCGCTCTCTCTCTCCTACTCCCAGCACACATGGAGGTTGGGACCTGAGCTGGGGCATTCTGATTGGCCTCGCTGCCTGGTCAATCAGGCTGACTTGAAGTGCTGGCTACTGTTGACTGGCCCTGGTCTGGAGTGCTCTGATTGGCTGGAGGCCCTGTCAGCCCCAGGATCCTGACTCCTCTTTGGGCCTTCCCCTTTCTCCTCTTACGGGGAGAAGAAGGCCAACCAAAAAAATCCATGAAGTTTTAATAAGGGGGCAAAGAGCCTCCTTACACTAAGTTAATTTGACAACATTATTTTCCATAAACCCATGGTGACTGGCATTAATTATATTACGCTGCTTTAAGTCTTAATTTATCAACTTCTTTTCAGCTATTTCATTATTTTGCTTGGGGCAGCTGACAAGCCTATAATTACCTGGGTCATCTTGTTTACCCTCTTTAAAATACTGGGGTCATCTTGTTTACCCCCTTTAAAATACGGGCACATCATTAGGTTTCTTCCAGGCCTCTGTAACCTGCCCAGCATTTCAAAACTGCGTGAAAAATCAACATTAATGGTCCAAAGAGCTTCTCAGCCAGGTCTATTAAAACACTTTGATGAAAGTTACCCAGCCTGCTGATTTAAAAATGTCTAACTATAGTAGTGGCTGTTTAACATTAGCCTTAGTTACTCTTGGACTAGAAAGTATTTTATCATCATCATATGATATGAATACATCATCTGGCTTTTCTCCAAATACAGAACAGAATTATTTATTGGACACTTCTGCTTCCTCTGCATTATTATTAACACTGCTACCATGTCCATCTAGTAATGGATTAATATCATTGTCAGGATTTCTTTTGTTCCAGATATATTAATAATAATCCTTTTCATTGTCCTTAACTCTGCTGACCATAGATTTCTCCTTGAGGACTTTTGTTTCCCTTATCAATGTTTTACAATTCCTATATTCATTTCTATCAAATATCCTTTTTTACTCATTTGTTATATAATTATTTTGTTAATTATTTTTACATTAATTCCCCCTCTTTAGCTAGGCTGTTTTTTAACAGGCATAGTCTTTCTTGATAGTATCTTCTTAGACATCTAGTAAACTGTTTTTAAACCGTTCTCAATTATCAGTCACATTTTTTCTGTTTGGATTTTTCTTCCCAGTTGATTTGACTTATAATTGTTTTCAGCTTTGTAAAATTGACCCTTTAAAGCACCAAGTATATATTTATTATTATTTGGGGGTTCATTCTCTTTGCACCTAAAAAATATAATCAAGCCATGATTACTTATGTCTATAAAAACACTAATTTTTAGTTCTGTGATCAAGTCCTCTTTATCTGTCAGATGAGGTCTCATATAGAATTCACCTGTATTGGATCTAGCACTTTTTCAGTTAGGAAATTCTGATCTATAATTTTTAGAAATTCCAAGGACGTTTTAGTATTGGCTAAATAAGAACACCAGTATATATCACTCAGATTGAAATATCCCATGATAGCACAGTTTTTCTCCTACACATTATAGAAAAGTACTTAAGGAGCGGGTCATCCTGTTCCTTAGTGTGACTTGATGCTCTGTAGGAGACACCAATTGGTTTGCCGTGTGCTTTATAAGTTAGAACATTGATCCATAAACATTCAAGATCATTTGCTTCAAAGTTGTCAGTGACTTGGAAACAGGTAATGTCATTTTTATAAAGAGCCATTCCCTTTTCCCACTTGATCTTTAACAATCATGCAGATTTTCCCACCAGGTTTCAGTAGTACCAACTAGGTCAAATTTATTCTTATAAATAAGCAAACCCAGTTCTTCTTGCTTTTTAGGCTCCTAGCATTGGGGTATAGTCAATTAAAGTATTTATCTTCATGTCTCTTGATGCCCTAAGTAATTTTGTTCTAGACCTTTTGATTTTGTGCTAAATGAGTGCTCCATTGTTCCTCCTTTTTATTTTCCTCTGTTGCTATTTAAGGCTATCCTGACTACTCTAGCCAGACTGTTCCTTAGAAGATTGGTTCTCTTTCTACAGAGATGGAGGCTGTCCAAACTCAACGGCCCTCTTTCCCCATAGAAGGTAGATCAATATTCTGTAAAACCAAAATTTTATACCATTAAACTAGCTAGTGGTTAACATATAGAATCTTCTGCTTTTCATCTTCCTTGGCTTGTGGGACAGTAAAGATCTCTGAGAAGATCACTTGGACATTCCTTTCTTTCAGCACCCTTCCAATTTCTCTGAATAGTCTATAATCTCTCAGGTGTATATGAAGGAATGTTGGTGCTGATATGAACCTACTGACTTTAGAAGCCTATCTAATCTTGCATTCACATCTCATGTCTTGGCTATGGGAAAACAGCAAACCATCCTGTTACCCACCTGTCTCTTGCAGAACATTTTTCTGTTCTCTTAGCACAGAATGTTCAACTAGCTTTGTTGGCTGTTTGGACATCTCTTTGTGGACATTCTTGATAGTCTTGGTGGATTGGGCTGAACAGCCTTCCTCAGGTATGCCCCTTATAGCTCTTATTCCATTGCCAGCTGGAGCTTCAGGTATATTTTCTATATGTTTCACACTGAGACCTGATAGTGACTGGATACTTCTAGCTGCTTGGCATTCCCCATGGCCCTCTTCTCTCTGGGGGTCACAGCCTGTCCATCTTCATCTGCCTTCAGCTGTGCAGAATGCTGCCTCATACTCTTGTTTCTGGTGGTTATGAACTGCCAAGCCTCCTCTCTCATTTCCACGGTTTCTATTTTCTGGTTTCTTGGTCACCAATTCCTTTCTTTCTTGAATCTGGGGTGGTGATGTTTCCTGAATCTGATTGTCCAAATACTCTTCAGCCTCTCTAATACTCTGTCAATGTCTGTACTTGCCCTTGAAAACCACAAATCTTTTCTTCCAAAATAGCTGCCAACTTAGACTTCATACAGAGGAAGTCTCTTCTGGCTTCAGGCAGGAATGAAAACATGTCACGTCGGTAGTAGGTCACAGCCACTGTTCCATTGTTGGCCATCGCGGTATTGAGCATAGAACCTCACCTAGAAAGAGAGCCTCTCACACTCCCTCTTTAAAAATCCTTCAAAATTCCCCTGTGTGCTGCTCCTATTCGCCTGCATCTTTACACAGAAATGTATATGACACAGATTAGAACTGAGACTTGAGTGTGTGTTTCTTTAAAGTCTATACTTTCATTTCATTAGTTTTCACCTGTCAAAAGGTACTCTAAAACGGTGATTCAGAACCTTCTAGTAGTTTGTATGAAATAAATACAGCTACCTATTGGGACTTGGCTAGTAATTTTTTCATCTCTATATTTGTAAAAATAAATTCACCTCATAAAATTGTGACTCACAAAAATAAAAAAATTAAGAGAAATGGAAAGATGTACAGCTTGTATTAAGTTGACTGAGCCTTTTCAAATTGTTGGTATTATCTTTATAATAGCATTTATATTTACAGTAACTGTAAACTATATTGCCTTAATTGTGCGGTATCCTCTTCTCATATTCTATATATCATACTCTGGCTGCTATTGCTTATGAAAATAACTAGTACTGTCAACAATTATATTTACCTTTAATTAAAAAATCAGTGACCAAAAGCTGGGTTTTTTTCCAGCTGTTCTTTCTTCAAAGCCTTTTGAAATACTTTGTTTTGTTTAAGCCATCTGCTAAAACTTGTTTATTTTCAAAAAATCAATTTTGTTATTATTGTTCCAATCCACGTAATTACATGCTCTCTACTTAATTTACTATTTCCCTGTAGTTTCAACTGGATATAGTATTCTTCCTTTCATGTATTGTGTTTGCTGTATGCTACAAAAGTACTGTTGTGTTTTAACACAAAGATGCTTGCATTTCAGTGATGGCTAAATAGGGTGACCATATTTCCCATAGGGAAAATGGGACATCGCATGGGGCTAGCCCAAGCCACTTGCCCAAGCCCCTCCCTCCCCTTTGCATGGGGCTGGCCAGAGCCCATCCCCCCATCCCTGCCTGGGGCTGGCATCGCTGGTCATCCGAGCCCAGCCTGCCCCCAGCACAGGACTGGGGCTGGTGTTGCTCCTCGCTTGAGCCCTGCCTCCCCCCTTCCCCACGCAGGGCTGGCATCGTTGTTCACCCCCCACATGTTCCTCTGCACCCCACTTTTGCTTAAAAAAAAAAGTCAGGATGGCTGGGGCAGCGCTTAAAATTGTTGACAATATAAGTTATTTTCATAAAGTCAGTGTACGATTTATGGAATATAAAAGGATACCACACAATTGAGGCAATATAAGTTATGAGTTACTGTAAATATAAATGCTATTACAAAGATAATACTGACTATTTATTTTTATCACATGGATCTCAGTGCAGTCATTCCTGAATCATTCAGCATTTCTTGAGAAAGCTGATTCAACTTAATACAGGCTGTCCATCTTATGGTTTTACCCACAGGGAAGGGGAGGAGGCAAATGCGAGAAATTGTTCAGTTTCCTTTCAAAATTTGGGAAGCACTCAAATACTGTGATGATGAGAGCCATACTAGTTGCTAAAAGTTAGATAAATAGTCTCTTTGGTTTAGCGCACAAGAACTGAGTTAACACTTTGCAGAGGTGAAAGTAAGCCGGTACACCCCGGTACGGCGTATCGGTAAGAGCCGGTGCACCGTACCGGGACCAGCTTTCCCAGATGGCAATTTAAAGCCCTGGGGTAGTGGCGGTGGGGCTCTGGTGGGGATGTAAAGGGCCCCGGAGCTCCAGACCCTGCTACCGCCCTGGGCCTTTAAATCCCCGCCTGAGCCCTGCTGCCCAAGCCCTGGGGTAGCGGCGGCAGGGCTCCGGAGTGGATTTAAAGGGCGGGGTGGTAGTGGCGGCTGGAGCCCTGGGCCCTTTAAATTGCCCCCCAGCCCTGGGGTTCCCAGCCGCCTCTGCAGCTGGTAGCTCGGGGGTGATTTAAAGGGCCCTGGGGTCCGAGCCGCCACTACCGCAGCTGGAGCCCTGGCCCTTTAAATCTTGATTTAAAGGGCCTGGGGATTTAAGGCCCTGCCTCTTCTAGTTAAGGCCATGCCTCTTTCGGTTGAGGCCACGCCCCCTGCTCAGGACTCCGGCGTACCGGTAAGTCCTTTAACTTACTTTCACCCCGACACCTTGTCATCTTTACTACAAGACAATCTGGGCTTTATGTTGCACAAAGAAGAGCACAAAATGCCTAGCCCTAAATCACACTGGTCCACATTGCCACCCTATTTCTCAAATTCAGTGCTTTGGATTATCTTCTCCCTTAAAAACTAAAAACAACCACCACCAACCCTCTTTTTTATTCATTATTTCTTCATTGTATCAATCCAAGGCTGGATTGGAAAGGACATGGTCAGCTGCTAGCTGCATGGATGTAACACGGGAGGACAGAACACAGAACTGTCTACATCAAAACCACAAGCTTCTATCAGTGGAATTTACATAGGCAAACTAAGACCTGGTCTATACAAGGAAAATGATCCAATGCTTCTCGCTTGCCCCAAGTCCCTCAACTCATATTGAAAACAGAGTAAGGTTTAGTGTAGATGGGACAACCCTATTTGTTACAAAAAGTGTGATAGACATCATGTCACTAAGGCCTTTCTATTTTAGCTAATTTTAGTAAAGTTTCCCAGTAATTAGTTACATTGTTGGTCACTCTATGGCAGACAAAGTTCCTGTTTCTCTTTACTTCTACTGTGGTGGTTCTGTCTTAATAGCCGCAGGCCCTGGATTTTTGAACTGTTGCCTTTGCATCACTCAGTCTGGTGACTCTTGGGACTGGGATATTTTTCTTTTCCAGCTACTGTCAACTTAATCAACCTGGAGGACCTGAGCAATTGTTTTCACAGACCTATTCCTGAAACATGGAGTCTTATATAGAGGTGCTGATATGTACTGTGCCTATCCTGAAAAACTGTGGAAGATGGTGTCAGGGTTCCTTCCCCACTCTGGACTCTAGGGTACAGGTGTGGGGACCCACATGAAAGACCCTCTAAGCTTATTCTTACCAGCTTAGGTTAAAACTTCCCCAAGGTACAAACTTTGCCTTGTCCTTGAATAGTATGCTACCACCACCAAGCGTTTTAAACAAAGAACAGGGAAAGAGACCACTTGGAGACGTCTTCCCCCAAAATATCCCCCCAAGCCCTACACACCCCCTTTCCTCGGGAGGCTTGAGAATAATATCCCAACCAATTGGTTCCAAAATCATCAAAGACCCAAACCCCTGGATCTTGGAACAATGGAAAAATCTGTCAGGTTCTTAAAAGAAGGATTTTATTAAAAAAAAACAACAAAAAACAAAGGTAAAAATCATCTCTGCAAAATCAGGATGGAAAATACTTTACAGGGTATTCAGATTCAAAATCACAGAGGATCCCCCTCTGGGCAAAACCTTAAAGTTACAGAAAACAGGACTAAACCTCCCTCTTAACCCAGGGAAAATTTACATAAAACAAAAGATAAACTAATCCGTCTTGCCTGGCTTACCTATACTGGTTGCAATATTGGAGACTTGGATTAGGATGGGTTGGAGAAGATGGATTTCTGTCTGCCCTCTCTCAGGCCCAAGAGAGAACAACCCCGTAAACAAAGAGCACAAACAAAAACCTTCCCCCCACGCCTAAGATTTGAAAGTATCTTGTCCCCTTTTTGGTCCTTTGGGTCAGGTGCCAGCTGGGTTATCTTAGCTTCTTAACCCTTTACAGATAACAGGATGTTGCCTCTGGCCAGGAGGGATTTCATAGCACTGTATACAGAAAGGTGGTTACCCTTCCCTTTATATTTATGACAGATGGTGACAAGGGTTTATATCAAAATTGGTATCTACTGCAGCAGATAGAAAAGGGAAAGTGGGATAATGTCATTCTTCTCTCCCCATAGCCACTCCAGAAGGAAAGAAGGGATAGGAGCGGAGAATGTAAAAGATTATTATGAAAGATGAGGGAAAGTCTCCATGCTGTGAGTTGTGAAACAGTTGCGTTGGCTAAGATGTGACCATGTGTAGCCAGTTTCCAGCCAGCCAGCAGCTTTTTGACTCCCAGAGGAACAAAAGGGTAGTAGAACTTGGCTGATATGCACTTCTCTGTTCTGCACTGTGATGGGGTGTCCACTGCACACAAGAGTGACAGGGGTTAAGGTGTCCAGACAGGCTAATTAATTCCACAGGGCACACCTGGAAGAGGAGCCAGGGAGCAGGGAGTGAAAGCAGGCTCAGCTGGGCAGGAAGAGGCAGGGCCTATATAATGCAAGCTAGCTGGCAACAGAGGAGGGCAGCTGGAAAAGACTGTAGACAAATTGCAGTCACTACCTGAGTGGATGGAGTTTGTAGGCTAGCAAACCCAGAGGGGGGGGGAGCTAGATACATGGGAAGTGGTCCAGGGAATAGCAGCAACGGAGTTAAAGGAAGCAGGATGGTGCTGATATTTGCAGGTCCCTGGATTGGGATCTGGAGTAGTGGGCGGGCCTGGGTCCCCCTCACAGGCAGAATGGCCAAAGCCCTGGGAAGGGGCTTGAACTCAGTGAGAACTGAGCCCAGAAAGAGGGCTGAAGATAGGCCTTGTTGGACATTTTACCCCAGAAGGGGAAACACTGAGTGACCTAGCTGGAGGGCTGAGTCACGAAGGAGCCACTGAGGGTCTTGGGACAAGAAAAGCTGCAGACCAGATACAGAATGATGGTGTGCAAACTGCAGCCAGGGTTGTTGGCTTTGAGCTAATCCCCAGAGTGATCAGGAGGAGGTGCCATGCTATGGGTTGTGAACCAGCGGTGAGTGGTACACCCCATTACATGCACACTTTATAATTCACCCAGAAAAGGCAAAGATTTAAAGCAGCAATGTAGTAGTGCCACCCATTACTGAGCCATCACTACTTTAACAAAATATACTACACATCTTAACCAAGAACATCTCATCATTCATCTCCCTCTATTCATGATCACATGGAACAATGCTTCTCCCCAGTCAAGACCACACGCTATCTGTGGCAATTACAGCAACTGCTGAGGTTGCAAAGCAATACCAGGCAAGTATTTATGTATTTATAGCCTTCTTTAGTTCAATACATCTAATCACACTATCTACTTCTGCTCTTTATTTCATCTCTCCTTCCCATCTGTTCAGTTTCTGTTAGAGTTGATTAGCCTCTTTTCTCCCAGCCCTCTGTGGACCACTAGTGATGTAGTACTCCTCACTAATACACTGTAAATAATTAAAACTAAACTAGGGTTGCCAAAATCAATAAACAAAGAACATTTTGTGGTGCTTTGATTTACTTTGTGTGTATTTACTTAGTATCTTGCCAAATTCATTAATTCACAATGGCTTTCCCAGTCAAGGACATTCTGCTCTGTATTTGATCACATGAGGATGTCTCAGCAAAATGGATTGCATTTGACAGTTGAATGGCATAATACATAGAAATGTCCATCTGAATGGAGTTGATTCATTCAGCACTAGTCTCCGAGCCAGTGGGGAAGCCATGGAACAGAGAGGCAGGAGAAATGGATTCAGTCTGTGACTGCCACTTAGTCAATAGTTGCTCGACCTCCCTGGTGCTGGCGCTTAAGTTTCTCCATCTGTAAACTGGGGATAGTGATACTTTTCCTACTTCGTAAGCACTTGAAGAGCCTCATACGTAAAGAACTGCACAAATGCTACATAGCACTCGATGCTTTTGTTGTTTCTTGGTTGATTGTGATGTTTTAGTGAAGGAAAAAAATCATTCTTAATGTAACTGTCATGGTGATTGAAAGAGGCATAACACTGCACACTGACTAGAGGGGGGAAAACAGAAATCTTTGCGGAGAAGTGAGGCGAGAGAGAGACATTGGGAATAAGTAAACCTTTATTCTTGTATCGGAACCAGAAATTGTACAGCTGTGTTCTGGCATAGAGCGAGGAGTAATGGTCTTAAATTGCAGGGGGAAGGTTTAGGTTGGATATTAGGCAAAACTTTTTCACTAGGAGGGTGGTGAAGCACTGGAATGCGTTACCTAGGGAGGTGGTGGAATCTCTTTCCTTAGAAGTTTTTAAGGTCAGGCTTGACAAAGCCCTGGCTGGGATGATTTAGTTGGGGATTGGTCCTGCTTTGAGCAGGAGGTTGGACGAGATGACCTCCTGAGGTCCCTTCCAACCCTGATATTCTATGATTCTATTCTGTGATATTGGTTTCTGTGAAATACATTTCATATATAACCAAACCACAAAACTACACAAGCTTCCTTAAATATGGTCTATGAGTGTGAATCAGGATTGCATCAATTTCTCTTTTTAGAGGGTGGTATCGGTAACAGCTCATCACAAAATGGCATAGTTTTCAGAGCACCAGGCTGCCAAAACCATTGGTTTATCTTTCATTTCCTCCTGAGCTATATTAAACAGGACTTTTAGCCTTTATAGACATCATATTTGAACACAATGCCTCATGATGAGAGCATGAGTTTAGTCAATCATTCTCCACTGACTTTTAGGGGAAAAAAAGAACGACGAAAGGAGGCAAAGAGTATTAGAGCATAGTCCACCTTTTGCCAGTGCACCACACAGGTTCTCTATCTAGGTGCTATTAAAATGATATAACAATTTTAGACTAGCTCCAAGTTTGGGTTTATATTTTATGACCATCTTCCCTCGCAAATACCAATGGTAAGAGACTCTTCTTGGAATATTATAGGAGGATTTCACCCAGTTCAGAATGGGGCTGATTGAACCTGATGGTTTTCTTGAAAATGTATGAAAGTAGCATATACTTTTTGGGGTGCCCCCATTCCTTGGGCAGCAGTGTTCACTGAACAGAATGAATGTGTCTACGCCATTCGGCAGGCTTGCACCCTTACATTGAAAACCACTATCTTTTCCTATTGAGCTTGTTCTTTCAACACTTGGTGAAAACTGGGTAAAATCCTCCTATTGGATTTCAAGAAGAGACTCCAACCTGTATTGTTTGTGAGGGAAGATGGTCATATAATATAAACCCAAACTTTGACCTACATTAAAATTAGATCATTTTTAATAGCACTTAGATAGAGGACCTTTGTGCTGCACTGGCAAAGGATGGACTATGATCTAATACTCTTTTCTTCCTTTCATAATTCTGTGATTTATGGGGTCAGATTCTCTGCTTTAAACAGTGGTTCAAAGGGGCCATAAAGCCAATGGATATGTCCCCCGAATGGATCAGGAAGCCTTTACTGGCTCCTTTGCCATGTTCAGGCTTAATAAATCTAGACAATAACCTACATTTTGTAGAGTGCCCTTTATGATTGTGTGGATAAATGTTTGTAGTCATTTGTTTTTATTGTAAGTTGAATTAATGCTGGTGAGAGGTGTCTAGTTGTGAGGCCTGCAGACTTAAGTCCTCTCTCTATCCACAGAAGCAGTTTTCCCCAGTGATTAAAGCCAGCCAGTGGAGGAAAGATTTCACCAAGGATGTTTTTCCTACTCTGTTTACAAAATAGCAGGGTGACCATAATATCAGCCAAATGCCTAGTTCTTAAGCAATACTTTAAGGTTCTGCTTGTGAAATGTACAATACACTGAGAACAGCTAAACAAAATGGTCACAGTTTATATTCAGGTTCAATTTATAACTGATTTATAAAGGGTTAATAAATGATTGTTGTCTTAAATAGTTAATTGTGATATGATTTTTATTCATTATTTGTCTTGTGGCATCCTAGGCACCCAACAGAACCTTATTGACAAGACCTGACCTATTTGGAGGGCCTAGAACAATATCAACATAGCTTATAATCCTCTATAACATCTGCTGCTGATATGCTTATTACATGTCTGGAACATGCTTATGAAATCCATTCATCATTTGTTAATCCTTTATATATCATTTATAAATAGAACTTTAGCATAAAGTGTGACAAACAAAATCCACTGTCAATATTGTGGAATAAATAAGCAAAGAAAAAAAGACCCATTTTTGATTCACAAATTTCAAGCAGCACAAATAGCAGAAAAACTCAGAGCCTGAAGTAATGTCCATTAGGGTTCCGTAACAAAACTTACTGAAGATAAAGAAGCAAAGATCATCAACTCTTTGGTTGTTAAATACATTGTGTATTTTTGTGGTGAATTAGGAAGTAAAACTGTCAGCTGAACTCACCATCAACAGGACATAAGTAAATTATTGTTCGTCACAAAAAGGGAAACGTAGTAACATATTTAGCAGCAGTCATTTCCCCTGTTGGGAAATCTCCCCCCTTTTCCCCTGCCCCCTTTTCTCTCATTCTCACTCTTTGGAATGGGAAAGGTGCGTCCAAAAAAGTTGTTGGTTCTGACACACAGCTGATTGCACAATGTGAAAACATTTCCGTTGTGTGTTGAGTTGCATATAAAGCCATCTATTAGGACCCTTCCAATGCTACATGAAAGCCTTGCCTAGAGTTCCACAGGAGAAGCCACTGGGCAAAAGAATGCAGAATCAGAAGTAAGTAAATGGGAGGGAAATGTCATCTGGGAAAAATAAGTTGTCTACTGGTTTGTGGAGACTGCTGGTCAGCACAATAGAGGGAACTTAAATAGGTGAACAAAGCAGCAAAATATTTTCATCATGCAAATAATCAAAAGGACAGAGAGAGAGAACTTTGCTGTAGGATGTCACGTGTATCTTAGGAACTGTTAATTCAACAATTCCCTCGCCCCTTCCAAAAAAGCAGGGGAGATGTTAAGAGAAGTTTGCAATAATAGAGTATTTCTTAATGGAATTTTGTTTTGGTCAACCCTGTGAAGAAGGCAAATAGCCCTAACTTCAAAATGCACGGTTATAGTCAAACCAGCAGTTGTTAGCTAAACTGAGCTAGTAGAAAGGAGAAAGTCTGAATAAACAGATTGGTAACATAAGTAGAAGAAGCCTATTTATGTCTGTGTGTGAATATGATGTGTGTGCCAGGAAAAGTATGTCTTTTTTTTTTCTTTTGGAGAGAATTCAAGGTGATTCTCCTTGGTATCCGGGCACTAACACTGTTAGGTAACCTTAAGTGTATGTGTGTGTAACAGATATCTATGTATATAGCATGTGTGTATCTGTGTAACACGTTTCTATTTAAACACAATGTGTGAATGGATGTGAATTGTATACTATATGTGTATTATGTGTCTGTTCTATATTGTGTGTGCACAGTGCTAATCAAGAAGAACCCTACTGAAATCAGTGGAGTTTAAAACTGGTGTGAGATAAGAAACACTCCTGTAGCATTAGCATATATGCACAGAGAGATACACCTTTCCCTTGCTAAGTCAGCATGTCTGGTGGCTAGTGAATGATTGGCAGTGGAGCATAGCCATTCTATTTTAAATTCCTTCTCCTATCTCTGCCTCAGATTTTAAAATAGTTTCTATTTGTGGGAGTGGAACTTTGTATGTGGGTTTTGCTCATAATTACTTGTATGTACCAATGATCATTTTCATGCTGAAAACCCATTGGCACACAAATTGAACACCTAACAACTTGGGTGTGCATGTGATTTGGCGGCCAAGATGTACACCCCAAATTAAGACTAGGATGAAGCCCCCTAAAAGTGTTGAGTCATCATTTTCATGCTTGCTGTTATGAGGGATTGTTCCACCAGAGCTGTAGGGGCTGCAGATTCTGTGGCAGGTTGTATGGGTCTTATGAAATGAAAAGAATGACAAAGCTGATGTATCTATGTGATATTTCATCCAGACTCTATCATGCCACAAGTCAGAAGAGGGAAGTAGTGAGGGCAAAAAAACTAACTTGTTTTAAGATTGAGCTTGATAAGTTTATGGAAGGGATGGTATGATGAGATTGCCTGCAATGGCATATGGCCCAAATATGCCTGCTGTGACTGCTATTAGCAAATCTCTCCAACAGCCAGAGATGGGACACTAGATATGGAGGGCTCTGAGTTACTACTGAGAATTTGTTCCCAGGTGTCTGTCTAGTGGGTCTTGCCCACATGCCTAAGGTGTAACTGATTATCATATTTGGGATCGGGAAGGCGTTTTCCTCCGGTCACATTGGCAAAGACCCTGAGGATTTTTCACCTTCCTCTGCAGTGAGGGGCATGGGTCACTTGCTGATTTGAACTAGAGTTAACTATTACAGGAGTTGGTGGGTGAGATTCTATGGCCTGCCATGTGCAGTAGGTCAAACTAGATGATCATGATGGTCCCTTCTGACCTTAAAGTCTGTGAGTCTAAGACCTGCTGTCACTGGACTATTGCTTGGGTGGACTCTCTGAAACTTTGGAAGGGATGGACTAAAGTGTGTCCTGGTTGGAGGGGCAAGTTGCAGGAAGAGAGACCACTGCAGAGATGGAGCCACTGTTGGCCACAAGGAGCTGCAGCTGCGGTGAGTGAACCCCTTCCTAGGTCCTGACACTGATAATAGTAGGTTGTATGGGAGCAATAACAAGTCAAGCAAGTCTGTATTTGCATGGATGTGGGGCGCAGGCTGCAGAACTCTGTTAGCATTGTAACAAAGCTCATTCACCATATGGGATTTCTCTGGTGACAAATGGGTCTAAGTGCGTGCACAATTTTCATATCAAGTGTGCTGGCCAACCAATTGGATTTGAAGCTTTACAGTCTGAATATTTGTCTCCTCAGACTTCCATTTGGCTGATTTTGTTTATCTACTGTAGTGACTGCTAGGGAGATGCAATTGTTTTCCACGTTCGTACAGTATATGCAGCATTTGACTTTTCCTGTTTCATAGTGAAGGGACAATTCAACTTTTTTTTTTTTTTTTTTTTAGTTGAACCAGTGCAGGTTAGATGTTTCTGTTTGCTAAGGGTGGACTGGATCAAAGCTAGCCAGGTCCCAGATGTACCAAAAGTTTAAGCACGCAGACCTTTCTTCTAATCTCTCAAGAAAGTCTGTTATTTATACTTCATTTTCCCCTACTTTTCCTCTTTGCCTGTGTGGTAACACTAAACTTTTTCTAAATGTATTTTTGACAACTACTCCCTTCTGCCCTTTGTCTGGTGCCAGTGATATCCTTGATAATTCATGAGTTGTATGCACTCATGCAAGTTACGTGTGTAAATCATACATAGTTGCATGTCTTGCAGTGGCCATGCTGCAGGTCTTCTATTGCAGGGTAGATTTACCCTAACACTCCCTCTTGAGAGGCCATTTTCATCTCTACAGTGTGTTGAGACCAGCTAGCACTTTTCTATGCAGAGAAGCTTCTTCCAAACAGTTAGACCTAGCAAATTAACAGGAGATGTTTTCCCATTCAAAAGATTTGGAATAGCTCTCTCCACTGGCATCCCAATAATCTCAATTCATGCAAAGTGGTTTGGTTTTTAGTATTTACCCTCTCCTCTCTGCAGCAGTATTACTTTTAATCAGGATTTTTGTTTTGTCTTTCTTTCTGTTAACAATCTCTTATGAGAGTTTACAGTGATGGGAGTTATACAAGATAAACACAGCCATCATCCACCTGCACAACATGGTCCTGTTAACTCTCCCATTGGTGTTAATTATAGAATCATAGAATCATAGGAGATTAGGGTTGGAAGAGACCTCAACACGGTCCTATCAACTCTCCCATTGGTGTTAATTATAGAATCATAGGAGATTAGGGTTGGAAGAGACCTCAGGAGGTCATCTAGTCCAACCCCCTGCTCAAAGCAGGACCAACCCCATCTAAATCATCCCAGCCAGGGCTTTGTCAAGCTGGGCCTTAAAAACTTCTAAGGATGGAGATTCCACCACCTCCCTAGGTAACCCATTCCCGTGCTGCACCACCCTCCTAGTGAAATAGTGTTTCACTAATATCCAACCTAGACCTCCCCCACTGCAACTTGAGACCATTGCTCCTTGTTCTGTCATCTGCCACCACTGAGAACTGCCTAGTTTCAGCCTCTTTGGAACCCCCCCTTCAGGCAGTTGAAGGCTGCTATCAAATCCCTCCTCACTCTTCTCTTCTCCAGACTAAATAACCCCAGTTCCCTCAGCCTCTCCTCATAAGTTATGTGCACCAGCCCTCTAATCATTTTCCTTGCCCTCCGCTAGATTCTCTCCAATTTTTCCACATCCCTTCTGTAGTGGGGGGCCCAAAATTGGACACAGTACTCCAGATGTGGCCTCACCAGTGCCGAACAGAGGGGAATAATCACTTCCCCTGATCTGCTGGCAATGCTCCTACTAATGCAGCCGCATATGCTGTTAGCCTTGTTGGCAACAAGGGCACACTGTTGACTCATATCCAGCTTCTCGTCCACTGTAATCCCCAAATCTTTTTCTGCAGAACTGCCACTTAGCCAGTTGGTCCCCAGCCTGTAGCAGTGCATTAGCTAGGAAGCCATGCATCATTGTCGTCCCCTTGCAGGGATGACAGAGGCTCACGAAGCATCAGTTCCTGCCAGTATTTGCTCAGATATCTCTTTCTCTCCTTCGTCCCATGGGAGCCAATGAACTATATGTCAGTTTCAGAGTAACAGCCGTGTTAGTCTGTATTCGCAAAAAGAAAAGGAGTACTTGTGGCACCTTAGAGACTAACCAATTTATTTGAGCATAAACTTTCGTGAGCTACAGCTCACTTCATCGGATGCATACTGTGGAAACTGCAGAAAACATTATATACACAGAGACCATGAAACAATACCTCCTTCCACCTCACTCTCCTGCTGGTAATAGCTTATCTAAAGTGATCACTCTCCTTACAATGTGTATGATAATCAAGTTGGGCCATTTCCAGCACAAATCCAGGTTTTCTCACCCCCCCTCACCGCCCCCCCCCCACAAACTCACTCTCCTGCTGGTAATAGCTCATCCAAACTGACCACTCTCCTCACAATGTGTATGATTGTGAAGGTGGGCCATTTCCAGCATAAATCCAAGTTTAACCAGAATGTCTGGGGGGGGGGGAGGAAAAAACAAGGGGAAATAGGCTACCTTGCATAATGACTTAGCCACTCCCAGTCTTTATTTAAGCCTGAATTAATAGTATCCAATTTGCAAATGAATTCCAATTCAGCAGTTTCTCGCTGGAGTCTGGATTTGAAGTTTTTTTGTTGTAAGATAGCGACCTTCATGTCTGAAATTGCGTGACCAGAGAGATTGAAGTGTTCTCCGACTGGTTTATGATGTTATAATTCTTGACATCTGATTTGTGTCCATTTATTCTTTTACGTAGAGGCTGTCCAGAAAGCTTATGCTCAAATAAATTGGTTAGTCTCTAAGGTGCCACAAGTACTCCTTTCCTTTATATGTCAGTTGAGTCTCCTGAAGCTCATAGCTTAAAACAAGCTTATTTTGGAGCTTCTTCAGTTTCAGATGCTCTTTAGGATAGTTTGTGTAACTGGGATAGGGCCTTTATTTCTGCTCATCAATTGATATAGCCAGAGATATTTGAGAACCAGTCTGAATCCATCCTGGAGGTCAGGATTCAACCCCAACTGAAGTGTACCCTGCTACTGGTCCAGATTCCAAAAGAAACTGAATACAAAGAAAAGCTGCTGAGTTGTTGCTCTCGTTAGTCCGCACAATCCAATGACCACTATCTTCAAAACTGTATTGGAACAGACTTTATGTAGGCTGGGCACTACAAGGGGGCAAAGAGTGATAGGGCAAGAGCAGTTAGCTGTTAAAATATATTATACGATGTGAGGTGATGCACATTATCTTATGTATTGTTATACATGTGATCTTCTCACCTGCAGGCTTCAAGACGCTGTTCCCCATTTTTCTCTTTCCTGTTTCCTCTGGAAGAAGATGGCTGGGCTCCTGTTTGTTATCTGTACATACATAGTGGATGCCTCTGCCTTCAGAATCCAGCATGTGGAAAGCACAGGTAACGGCAAAGCTCATATCAAGGATTTGAGCTAGAGCATTTGTTTTCCTACCTTTATTTATTTATTTTTTTAAAAGTGAGACACTAACGAAACAATTTCTCTGGTTTACGTAGAAAATTGCCAGGGTCACACCACGTATTTCAAACGCTACTTTGCACTGAAAGGAGAACCTGTGATCCTGAAATGCCCTTCCTTCAAATACAAACACTTGGACTTTTCCAGCCATCCGTGTAATCTGACATGGTCTAAAAATGATTCAAAAATGATGACCTCAGGAGGAGATGAGGAACCAAGAATCTGGACACAAGATGATGCTCTTTGGTTTTTACCAGCATCGTTAGAGGACTCTGGACAATATGTCTGCACTCGAAGGTAGGCATTTAAATAAAAATCCAGTCCACTAAACTATTTGACTGTGCCTAAAAGATCTTATTGGCTTCATCCAAAGCTCAGTGAAGTCCATGAAAAACACCCACTCTCTTTGGATCCCTGTAGTAAAGTTCATGAAGTAAATATATATTTGTAATCTTGATTGTACCATAGAGAGGGCTTCAGAATTATTTCCCCTATTTTTTTCTGCTCTGTTTTACATTTAAAATAGTAAGTCTTGATCTCCTTGATTTTGCAGGAAGACCCTTTATAGGACTGGACTGCTAGAGTAAAATAATTATGTCAAACTAGGCTGAAACTTGAACTGTGACTTTTCCAACCTTCAGGGAAGACCAAAGCACAAAGGGACTTGGGCAGCTAACTGCCTCTCCCCCGCCTCCGGTCTTCTCGCAAGAGGCACCCTACCTCCAAGAAATGGATCCCACATGAGAATCCCAAGCAGAGATAGGTGCCTCCCTCCAGGCCAGATTTAGGCACTGAACTCTCTGAGAGGGGTGGAGCTTAGGATGCACACCTCTCCTTGGCATCTCCCATTGGCTATCTTTAGGCAGAGAGTTGCCTAGCATGCTGGTGTATTCTTGGGCACCTGTCTCCCTGCATTCATTGTACAGGAAGCCTGAGAGCTGAACTCAGGCTTTTGAATCCAAGTGATTTCTAGGCACCTAAAAGTTAGGGGTGGTGACACTGAATGTGCCAATGCCTAAATCCCTTTGTGAATCTAGCCACTTGTCACAGTCACACTTGGAAGGTTTACAAATTTGAAAGAAACTTTCAGGTTCAAGGAAGGATCCAGAATCTGGTGGTGCTGCTTGAATGTCTGGAGCAGAGAAGAGGGATAATGACATCACAATAGGCTGAATCTTGATTCTTTCTGACTCTTAAAGGCTATACCTGCCACCATCCTGACCCAGTTCTCCTATCCTCCATTCAGCCCTCCACTACAAAGCTAGCACTGAGATTTCTGAGATTTATAAAGTAAGAAACAGACAGAATTTAAAAATGTAAATATTTGAAGCTGCCTTTATAAAGGAGCACTAACGCACAAACAAGGAAATCTAATTTTCCTCTTGCAAATCACCGTTAAGGAATTTACCATACTTTTCAGTACACTGTGAAATGAGGGTATTGGCAAACTATTACAGTTCTCCACCTCCGCCTGATTAGCAATTATTTTACTACTGACTGGCAATTTCATACTGATTAGCAATTATTATGGATTATAGCGATATGTGCAACACTATAATGACGTTATAACAATATTAACAGCAACAGACAGCAGTGGGTGAACGCAAGAGCCTGCACATTGCAAAAGAACAGGTCCCAGTCTTGCAAGCATATGCAGACCATTTTTATCAATGCATAAAGTTAAAGCAAATTCATTTAAATGTTTGCAGGATTGGGGTCTCAGAGGTAAACTTGTTGGGGTTGTGAACTTGCTTTGCAATACCTGACAGGTATTTTATGATGAAGCAATTCTGCTTAAAACAACAACAGGTAAATAGCTCTTTTGTTCAGTCTTCTGGGTTGGAAGCAAACCGCCACTATGCAATTATTACAGAGGATGTAAGACTGGGAACTAAAGTGAACAATTCCATCAGAGGATGGACAGAGAGAATCCCTATCAATCTATCCAGTAGATATAGTCTGTCTGGAAAATCCTGCTTTGAAACTTACATAAACAAAAGCCCCATTGGGTCAAATGGGAAGGAGATACTAAATATTGTAAACACATCAAAGCAGAGAAGGTGTCCTTTTTTCTAGGTTTTGTAAAGTACTATGAACACCTGTCACTCTATAAATGCCTGTCAATAATAAAACAGCAGCAGCCATATTTTTAAGAAGTGCTCTGACTCAGCTTTCATATTCGTTGCTTAGATTGCCACTGACAGGCTCCAACACCTGCACTGTAGAATTAAGATCTTATTGAAGCGAATGGGTGCAGAAGCACACAGTTCACAACAGAGCTGCTGCTGTTCAGCAGGGTACATTCTTTCTTTTTTCCCTGCAAGGCCGGGCAAGCAGGAAAGATTTCCTCAGGGAATGCAACAAACTCAGTGCTCTGGAAAACTTGAACTTTAAAATCAACAACCCACCACCAAAAAGTTTTCATTCTTCCAAAAATAACACGGGTGACTTCCCAGAATCCCTGCTCGTGACCTAGTATTGACTCACACTTGACTTACCAGAAACCGGCTACTGAGAGAAAGCAAGGTACAAAGAGGTTAACTGACCCGTCCAAGGTCACCGGGTAGAGATTAGAACCTACCAGCCCCCTACTTTAAGCACTGACAATGCTGCCTTTGTGCTGACTGAGGTATTCCAGATGTAATCTGAATCTGTTGATGGCAAGAAAGACATAAAATGTTCAGACTATCCCTGCAGTCACTGTGCCACCAAAATTTAATACAATCTGTCTGGCCACAGTGGAAAGGAATAATAGGTGAAGTCTGACCTTGGAGTACCGGCTGAATGACTTCTGGTCATTATGAAGAGAAATGAGACTCTGCTCTATATTTTAACAGAATTATTTATAACATTAGCTGCCATGCTCCTTCAGTCTTTAGGACTAAAGTGGCCTCTCTCACCTCAGAATTGAGTCACGGCAGCAGGACAGTATGAGGAGGCTTGTACTGCTCATGCTGTGTTGGTTCGGTTGGTAAGCAGTGGACTTTGGTGTCTAGGGCTCTCAATCAAGCATCTTGCACAAGCATTAAATGCATGCCATCCCGCCCCTTTCTGTGTGGGTGCACACCTGTTAACATCTATCCTTCATATGCTTGCAGGAATTCCTCTTACTGTGCTATTGTCTCCATTCACCTAACAGTTACTGAGAAAACTGCTGTTCATGAGATTTCCTATCATCAAATTCTCTTCACGTTTACTTCTGGAAAACTTGTTTGCCCTGATCTGGGGGATTTCATACAAAAGGAAACAGACTTGGAGCTAAAATGGTACAAGGTAGAGCTTTCACCTCTTCTAAAGAATCAGAGTCATAGAGTTTAATGCCAGAAGGGATCACTCGATCATATAGTCTGGCCTGTGTGTCACAGGCCACCACCGCCACCACTCGGCACCTGCACAATAAACCCAACAACTGAAATTAGACTAAAGTATTACAGGCCACAGGAGACTAGATGATAACGTGCCACAGGCAGAGAATAGGTGGGAACAAGGTGCACCCAATGCCCAAGACTCCTGCAGTGGCAGAGAATTGATCAAGTGAGAGAGATCTAGATAATCCGGCAAGTGACCCATGCCTTTTGCTGCTGAGGAAGGCAAAAAGCTCAAGGTCCCTACTAATCTGACCTGGGGAAAAATTTCTTCCTCGTTCAGCATAGGGTGATCAGGTAGACGCTGAGCATGTGAGCACGAACCAGTCAGCCAAGCACCCGAGAGACAGAATACTTGGTACCTCCTCAGAGCATCAATCCACCCTGTCCAGTGTGCCAGCTTTGGCCCCCTCTCAGGCTTCAGAAAAGGAGACAGAAAAAAATAATAATCCCAGAATACATGGCGGGGCGGGGGGATCCCTTATGACCCCTGCAGGTGACTGACTGAAGCCCTGAATGGTGAACTTTTAGGAACATCAAACATGAACTAGAAGCTGAGCTGTTTCAGAGTTTGCCTAACCCAGGCACTAACTCACCTTCTCTCTGTCTTCTTTTATGTGAGAAGTTCCTGTGACTTGCTCGTTGCATGTTGGGACTGTGCAAAATGCATTACTGATTTACCATGCTCTTGTTTGAATGTATCACAAATCAATAGCGATAATCATTTCGTCCAGAAGTCTCTTCTGTACAGTTTGAAATTCCACAGTACCTAGTTGTACAGCAAATAAAGAGCATAGGTCATTAGGCTGGTTTACAAGGCATCCTTTTTACTGGGGTTGAAATCATGCTAGCAAAGTTTCCCTGTTCAGCTTTCACCTGAGAAACATGCTGTAGTTTATTTGCCTAGGTAACATAAAGTTCAGCTCTACAGCTTGATTAATAACATGGCTGTCAGCAGGGCTGACTCTAGCGTTTTTGCCGCCCCAAGTGGCAAAAAAAACAAAACAAAAAAAGCCTTGCCACCGAACACGGAGGCGGAGTGATGGTGTGGCCGCCGAATTGATGCTGGCGACTGAAGAAGAGTCAAAGAATTCCCGCCACCGCTGAGGGCGGATTGCCGCCCCAGAGCCCGATGTCCTGCTGCCCCTTTACATTTGCCGCCCCAGGCACCTGCTTGGTTTGCTGGTGCCTGGAGCCGGCCCTGGCTGTCAGGAAAAAACAGGCCTGTCCACAGTGGGAAAGAACACATTTGTTGCTAGCAAAGCTCAACAGAGTATTGGTGATAACAGCTTGGCAACATGTCACATCTTGCGAGACTTGGCACGGGAAAATAATATGGTGCCATGGGAAGATATATGATTGCTAAGATGTTCTTGTATCTCATACAAGATCATTCCTATTCTGGAAAGAAGCTCATTATATATTCTCTTTAGCCAACATGCATAATTTAAGATGACAGCATTTGAAAATACATGTTAATAATAACAATGTATCACACTTCACATAGGGCCTCACATTGGTGGATTGCAAAGTGTTTTACAATTATTGATGAATTCAGCCTTGCAATGCTCACCCTTGAAGTAGCACAAGTGCTATTCTGTCTATTTTACAGGTAGGGAAATAAAGGTGCTTAGATACTGTAATCATAAATGTGATATAAAATCTTAGATAAGAGAATAAGTAATTTCCCCAAGGGTTACACAGAAAATCAAATCCAGGTCTCTTCACTCCCTGGCCTATTTTAACCATTTGGTGGTTGTTATTTCTTTAGGATTCTGTACCTTTGGATGAAGACAATAAAAAATTCAAAAGCTTGAAAGGCACACACTATCTCTACATCAGCTTTGTGTCATCAAAAGATTCTGGCTATTACACCTGTGAAATGTCTTTTACCTCTGGAGGCACACTGTATAACATCACCAGAACTATCCAGCTACAGACTTTGGGTAAATACTTCCCACTTGAGATGGTACAGTACTTAACAAACCATTTGGCCGGAATGGTCTTTGTCACTGCAATGTACAGACGGGAACTCACGTTAAGTCTTTCACTGTTGCTGCTGGTTAGCTGCCAGGGAAACTGGGATATTAGAACAGCATGCATGCTGCTTACTTTTAATAATGGTCCAAAACAGTTTCACAGAAAACCCCCAGGCACTGCTCAGCTCAGTGCTTTGTTTGGCTAACAGTTGAGCCAGCATTGACATTAAGCACCACATTTCTGGGCAATAGAACATATGTTGAAAGTGCCTGTAGTCATTAAACTGAATAATTTGTCACAAAAGTCAATGCAAATGTCTTCAGAGGGCTTAGGAAATATAATATTTAGTTTAATAGGGAATGGTGGGAAAAGACATTCATTTCACTTTCTCTTTTGTAAAATGGTACAAATTGCTTTGCCTGCTGCACTAAGAAATGCACATGATGGCTGTCTGAACACAACACAAACAACAGAGGGCAGGAGTGTTACATGTACGTTGTTCAGAATATGCAAAGACCTAGAAACATGACTGTGTATTTATTCTATTGACCCTGCAAATGGCGCAAATCCTTCAACCCTTCCTTGCTTGAGTAGTGCCTGTCAGACTGCAGTCTGCAATTTAATCTCTCATACCTGACTGCAGAATGGTCTGGGTAATCTGCATAGAAGTAGTTATTCGATAAATGCCTTCTTATTGTAGTATTCAGCTAGCCTGTGGACAGAGACGATGCAGTGTGTGGTGCATATAACCACAATGTTAAAAGGGACAAGCAGAACAAGCTGTGCAGAAGAATCATAGAATCATAGAATATCAGGGTTGGAAGGGACCTCAGGAGGTCATCTAGTCCAACCCCCTGCTCAAAAGCAGGACCCACCCCCAATTAAATCATCCCAGCCAGGGCTTTCTCAAGCCTGACCTTAAAAACTTCTAAGGAAGGAGATTCCACCACCTCCCTAGGCAACGCATTCCAGTGTTTCACCACCCTCCTAGTGAAAAAGTTTTTCCTAATATCCAACCTAAACCTCCCCCACTGCAACTTGAGACCATTACTCCTTGTCCTGTCCTCTTCTACCACTGAGAATAGTCTAGAACCATCCTCTCTGGAACCACCTCTCAGGTAGTTGAAAGCAGCTATCAAATCCCCCCTCATTCTTCTCTTCCGCAGACTAAACAATCCCAGTTCCCTCAGCCTCTCCTCATAAATCATGTGTTCCAGACCCCTAATCATTTTTGTTGCCCTTCGCTGGACTCTTTCCAATTTATCCACATCCTTCTTGTAGTGTGGGGCCCAAAACTGGACACAGTACTCCAGATGAGGCCTCACCAATGTCGAATAGAGGGGGACGATCACGTCCCTCGATCTGCTCGCTATGCCCCTACTTATACATCCCAAAATGCCATTGGCCTTCTTGGCAACAAGGGCACACTTCTGACTCATATCCAGCTTCTCGTCCACTGTCACCCCTAGGTCCATTTCCGCAGAGCTGCTGCCTAGTCATTCGGTCCCTAGTCAGTAGCTGTGCATTGGGTTCTTCCGTCCTAAGTGCAGGACCCTGAACTTATCCTTATTGAACCTCATCAGATTTCTTTTGGCCCAATCCTCCAATTTGTCTAGGTCCCTCTGTATCCTATCCCTGCCCTCCAGCGTATCTACCACTCCTCCCAGTTTAGTATCATCCGCAAATTTGCTGAGAGTGCAATCCACACCATCCTCCAGATCAAGAAACAGTGCATTAATGAAAATGGTGCCTCAGGGCTGCCAGAATACTACTACCTAATAGCAGAAGCAAAGTTTAAAAGGGAAGTGTGCTGCTAAGGGTTTCATTTGGATGCAGGGGCTCATTCTTGACTTCTTGACTCCTCAAACACTTACATCCTCTGCTCACAACTCATGCATTTTTCACTCTGTGTTCTTCTGAGTTTGGGAGTAGATGTGCTGGGAACTTGAGACTTACTGCTCCATAGAAAGGACTGTATGTCTGGTGCCTAATCTTGCAGGTATTCCCCACTTGCTCACATCTACCTTTAAGCTCCCCACCGTGTGCCACTACTTTTGGGATCAAGACCTGAGTCTAAGCACATCTATAACAATGTTCCCTAACCTGCGTCCCTTCCCTTGAAACCACAATTCTGCTTGTGAAGGTATCACAAAATGCTTTACAACAGAATAAAAGCAATAAAAATGGCTAACTTCTATTTGTGTTCTTGTAAGTCTATTAAATTGTCTATTGCACTCACCATGATTATTGTTCTCTCAATCCTGGCAGACCAAGAAAAGAGATTCAGTCCAGTGATTGTATATCCAGATCAGAAGACTACATTAGCTGCTCTTGGTAAGGCCAATAACTATTCACTTGTTTCCAAAAGCAAGAGAATATAGGGTGTATTCAGCTCCATTGACTTTGATTTATACCATCTGAGGATCTGCCCTGTGGTGATTTTCATTTGTTCTCTTTAAAAGTATCACAGATTGTTTTCCAGTAGCCATTACTAAAGAAAAATGACAGTATGTTTTAATAGTAAAGCAATTTCAGGATCCTTAGAGGTTTCAGAGTAGCAGCCGTGTTAGTCTGTATTCGCAAAAAGGATAGAGCGGGGGGGCATATATCACATCAGCCACACTAACAGAGGCTCGTTCACCTGCACATCTACCAATGTGATATATGCCATCATGTGCCAGCAGTGCCTCTCTGCCAAGTACATTGGTCAAACTGGACAGTTTCTACGTAAAAGAATAAATGGACACAAATCAGACGTCAAGAACTATAACATTCAAAAACCAGTCGGAGAACACTTCAACATCTCTGGTCACTCGATGACAGACCTAAAAGTTGCAATTCTTCAACAAAAAAACTTCAAAAACAGAATCCAATGAGAGACTGCTGAATTGGAATTAATTTGCAAACAATTAATTTAGGCTTGAATAGTGACTGGGAGTGGATGGGTCATTACACAAAGTAAAACTATTTCCCCATGTTTATTTCCCCACCCCCCACTGTTCCTCAGACGTTCTTGTCAACTGCTGGAAATGGCCCACCTTGATTATCACTACAAAAGGTTTTCTCCCCCCCGCCCTCCCCCCCGCTCTCCTGCTGGTAATAGCTCATCTTAAGTGACCACTCTCGTTACAGTGTGTATGGTAACACCCATTATTTCATGTTCTCTATGTATATAACTCTCCCCACTGTATTTTCCACTGAATGCATCCAATGAAGTGGGCTGTAGCCCATGAAAGCTTATGCTCAAATAAATTTCTTAGTCTCTAAAGTGCCACAAATCTTCCTTTTCTTTTTGAGGATCCTTAGAGTGGATTAGCTTATCCTTTGCATCAGTAACTTTCCCTGCTCTAAGAAAAGGAGTACTTGTGGCACCTTAAGGACTAACAAATTTATTTGAGCATAAGCTTTCATGAGCTACAGCTCACTTCATCAGATGCATTCAGTGCATTCTGTAAAAAGGATCTAGGGTATGTGGTAGTTTTGACGAGCCCATGTGGTTTTTTGGGGGGAAGAAATGATTTCCTTGCCCATGATGTTTGAACTGTAACTTCTCAGCCACTCTGGTCACTAATTACAGAGCAGATTGGTATGGTCTCAGTGTCATTTCCTCATAGATTATTTTATGACATAAACTTTAAGCCCCCTTTCCTCTTACCCCCCCCCCCACCAAATCCAGCATATATTTTAATAGGCTATTTTACTTTATATTGTACATGAAGTTGTGCTCTATGAGTTTGATTATTCACTGCCTTGCACCTTCTATTGCCTAAAACTAATAGCAAATAGAAATTCTTCCCTTGTCTACCTCAGGGTTTGCATTTTACACTAACTTTGCACTCACTCCACACAAGTATAAATGATTAAACTAGGTGTTTTATTGGGCTCTTTATTTTTAATATAAAGTAGGTGCATCCTGGTGAAGATACATTGTGCTAAGTCCATATTACAATTATTCTTGCAAAGGTTCTAATTTTTGCACTGTGGTGTTTGCCTATTTTTGGAGGCCCCTTTTTGTATTTGAGGTCCGGTTTTAACAGGCTTGCCTTGAGCAGACAGTCCAGCTGTGAATGACATTACACTGCTGGCTAGTCAGGTTTTTCTTGAACTGTAAATTGTTCCCTTGACGCACAGTAACTGCGGTGTCTCAAAGCTTCGTGCCAGTGGCATGTGGACTTATCTTCTGAGTAATGTGGTTAGAGCAAATGTTACCAACTAATGTTTGGAAAAAAATATATAATCAGTTAGTCTCTAAATAATGGGGATAGCTGCCGAGAAGCAGAGGATGGACAAAAATTCTCTACGTACAAGGTCAGAAGAGAAACCCATGCTCAGTGTATGTAGGGAGTTTACCAACTCTTTCAGTGGGAGTTTACAGTATGTGAAACAGTACTTGCTAATACATCTGTGAATTTTTTTTCTTTTTCTTATTTCTTTTTAAACAGGCTCCAGACTGATCCTTCCATGTAAAGTATTTATTGGATCGAGTAAACATTTTCACACGGTCGTGGGGTGGCTAGCAAATGACACTTACGTTGATATAACTTACAAACAGGGCAGAGTTACAGAGGGAGAGCGTCTGTAAGTATTAAGGAAATGTCACGCTCTTTGTTTCTTTGTTTGTCTCTCAGAAACGTTACAGGGACATACCATGCTACTGAACGTCAGGGAGTGAAGTGGTAAACGTTCTGCTGAAAATGGTAGAGCTGGAAAAAAAAAAAAAAAAAAAAAAAGGAAACAAACAAGCAAATTAAACTGAACCAAAAACGCCCCAACTATTGGTTTCTGAATAAAATCAATGAGTTTATTTAATGTCATCATTTAAGCCCTGCTCTTACACAAGCAAGCGAGGACTCTTATGCCGCAAATAGTCCAATTGATTCCCAATGAAACTATTCACATCTATTGAATTATTCACCTGCACAAATGATCAGGCCTTTATAGCAATGGCCGTGCGACAGAAAATGCGCTGAGGGAGAGGTACAATTTCTATCGGCTTTAAAAGAAAATTGCAGCGATGGTGTCTCATTAATATTGTAGAAGTTTGAGATAATCACAGCGAGAAAAGGAGTCATTCTAACTGGGGGTGAAGTTCATTGCTGTGGCCAGGGCCAGCACAAGGCTTATGCACCTCTTAAATCCTTCTCAAGGCCTCAGAATAGACACTGTAAGTGAGATTTTAGTGGTGAATTTCTGCACAGGGGTGAATTTCTTTGAGGGACGGGGTATATGCAGTCTGGCCTGGCAGTCACAGCTGGACTGGTGTTCACAAGTTGATAGCAAGTGGGGATCAGAGTAATTGCTAGAACTGAGATTGATAGGCAAGAGTTGGGGTCAGAGACAGAAGATCAGAGGTGGTTATCGGGCTGGAATCAGGTGGCAGGAATCAGGAAAGCAAGGTGTGGTCAGGAGTCACAGCAGGCCAGAAGTCTGTGTGTTTGCCCAGACAACTTCCCAGGGCACCCAGGGTTAAATAGGGAGCATGGGCCAACCAGAAGGCTGAAGGGAGCTGTCGCTCTGGTCCCTTGGGGCAGTACTTCCTGTGGCACCTAATCTCCACAGAGCTCCTTGGGTGGGGTTCTGCATGGCCTCCTGTTGGTGATGTGTGACTCTCATCTGTCCTATCCTCTACAGATTTGGGTTCTAGTCCCATGGATCCTATAATTTCCTTAGACAATCAAAATTCATACCAGAAGCCTCCAGCCCTGCAGAATGACTCCAGCTCTGCTGCACAGAGGGAAGGCACCAGTGGAGTGGGTGCAGCAGTAGGGCTATAACCCTCCAGTGCACAACACATTTATGATTGTTTAATCATTTGCCATCAGCTCAATAATAGTTCAAGCATAAAAAGAACCCTGAAGAAAATGTTTAATTCGAGATATTCCTTTCCCTCTCCATTTAAGCCATTATTAAAGCAGGCTGGAACTGTTTTGATAGTCTTTTCCACTCAGCTCTCAATATGGGCACAAGCCTAATCCCCTTACATGTGAGCAGTCCTTACTCGGGTGAGTGGTTTCAAACGGCATTCTAACTTGAGTAAGCATGAACAGGATTGGGCCCTCCTTGGTCATTATCCCAGGTGACATCAAGAACTAGTCTCAGAAAGGCTGTCTGTGATGTCAAATGAGAAGGTGACCCTGCAGAGGAAAATCAGTTGAGCATGTGTCTGTTTTGCTGCTTTTATGATGCACAAAGAAGATCTGAAAGGGTTTAAAAATAAATTCGGCTTGCATTTTGTTGAATAAGAAATTCGGATCTTGTCTACCCTGTTTTTCCTCGAAGACTCTATGAATGAAAAAATAGAGAACACTGAAAAATCGGGCCATTAAATAACTAGACTAATCAAAATGGATGCCATGAATGCACTAGGATGTGAACAGGGTGGTTTAGAATGTATCCCATAGTGATTTTGGAAACAAATCAATATTCAATAGATTTTAGTGTTAGAAACTGGTAACTGAACAGATCAAAATCACCAAAATTATTATAGTCTGGAAAAGTCAGGTATAAAAAAAATGACAAATGCATTGTTTTTGTTCCAGGGAAATTGTAGAAAATGACGAGAACTACATTGAGGTGCCACTGATTTTTGATCCAGTCGGAGAAATGGATTTTTATACAGATTTTAAGTGTGAAGCCCAGAATAATCATGGACGCCAAGTGCTGCCAACACGGGTCAGACAAGGAGGTATTTATCTTAACTGCATGCTAGTGGGAAAAGCACACTGTATTTGTTACTGGCCGTGAAATCCAGCTAAGCCATGTTTGAATAGCTAGGGCTGTGTTTGAATTATTGTTTGGCACATAATGGCTTCTTCATTTACCTGCCTACTCATTGTTATTTCTGTGTGTATATAAAGTCTGCTGCAGTTTCCACGGTAAACATCTGATGAAGTGAGCTGTGGCTCACGAAAGCTCATGCTCAAATAAATTGGTTAGTCTCTAAGGTGCCACAAGTACTCCTTTTCTTTTTGCGAATACAGACTAACACGGCTGTTCCTCTGAAATCTAGCATGAAAGGCACTGTCCACTGTCTCTATAGAAACTGCCTGTAGGTGACTTCAGTGACATTCTGCCCAGGTTTAAGGGCTTCATGGGAGGGATCCTGTTGCTGGAGGGGCCTAGGTTTTTAAAGATAATGGGTGACATTTTGGCCTCAATGAAGTCAATGACAAACTCCCATTGACTTCAAAGAGCCAGGATTTCACCCAGCTCCTCAGGTGAGACCAACAAATAAGGGAAATGGTGAGAACAAGGATACCCTTAATGTCCCAGTTTGTCACACATGGGCGGGCTCCGAAATAGCAAAAGGTGAAAATTACAACTGGCTTAGATATTTTGGTTCACGTTTGTGTGGAGACTGGCCCTTAGTTTAGTGCAACTGTGTTATAATGTAAAAGACCACTGGACACATGGATTGAGAAACAGCTGTGAAAACAGTATGAAATAATACTGATTTTTCTTTGCATGATGTTGGTGAGTGACTAAAGCTTGCTCACTTGGCACTGGAAAGGCACAGTAACATTTACTGCCTTCATCATAGTCACAATTCACTCATGTCAACTGTGTGATTTGGGCTGTTTTGTTATATTGCTCACAGCTTCCCTGAGTTGTTTAGGTAGCTAGATATTACTCAGGTGAAGGAAATGACATGGATGGAGGTGGATCTTCTGCTAGTTTTTGGTTCCAATGTGAAAGATAAAGCATAATCCAAAATGAGCTGCATTATACTTTTTCCACTGGAAAATATTTACTCTTGGAAATCAGTCCAATTTACTTTAATAAAAATTTCAGCTTTAGTTTGTTTTGTTCATAGTAATTTAAGGTTCTGATCCTGCAGTCTTCATTCTACACTATTCTTCTCACCCATGGGGTTAACCCCATTAAAACCAATGGGATTATTCATGTGAGAAAGGGCTGTAGGATCAGACACCGATTTTTCTGGGGAGGCTTTTCTGAATTTAGGTAATTGTCTTTTTAAAATATACATAATGTTTTTCTCTGGATTTTTACAGCATCCAGTTTGCCCTGGCATACTGCAGCAATTCCAGTAGCCCTGACCTGCCTGATTTTGGGGGGATTATGCATGCACAAATGCTGGAAGCGGAGAGCTGGTAACGGATATGCTATAGCCAAGTTGTAACTGGGAAAACCTGTGTTACTCTTCAGCCATCAACCGAAATGTTTTCATCCAGCCTATACTTTAAATGAAACAAGGCAAAATATCTCAGGCCAGCCACATTATTTTCTAGGAGGGTGGATATTAGATACTTTCTCTTATCTAAAGTTGTTTGACTGGGTTAATCTGTAAATACGGTGTTTTTTGTATAAACAACTATGTACAGAAAAAAGGTGGGCCATTATTCTGCAATTGGAGAGATTTTTGCAGTGTCATGAAAGTGTCTGCGTATCTCTGGTGTGTCTCCTGGTTATGTGGTAGAGGAAAGGAGTTGTCCCTAGTCCTTGTAACTACTATAATCTTATCACTCAGAAAATAATTATTAAAAGAGTGACTTAAGCATACTCCTTCCCCGAAGAACAATTCCAGTGGGGGCAAAGGTAGTGTTTGTTTGCACTGCCTATCCTTATCTTTTCTCAGACTGAAAAAGAACCAGGCTCCTTTCCACTGGCAAACAGAGTCATCATGACAAGAGGAATTATTTTCTTGCCTGCTTACTGTGCTTTTCCACAGAAATCTCAAGTTTTGTTGGATCGTGTTCTACTTAGGATATTATTCACTAACATATGCTTTCCAAAAGAAACAAACAGCTCTACATCAGTATAATACAGTAAATATAACAGAGAATTCCATTTTATTTAGTCAGCAGAAGCCTGGTAGCTAGAGATTCATAGGCAAATATAACATGGTTTTTACTTTTGCTATTAAAACAATCCGGAGGGACACTACTGTAGTCTTGGAACTGTAAATGCATTTTCCATAAATCATTTGACTAATCCTCGCTTTGGTTCCTGGAAGTGATTTGACAACCCACCAGTAAAAATACCATAAGCTTGTCTCAGAGCCTCTACTTATTTTACGTACCACTGTTACATATAGTGGGCCTGATTCATCAGTACAATTACTTCCCTAAAATCAATGAAATTACACAAGTATAAAACTGCTGTGAGATCAGAATCAGGCTCAATGTGTTGTACTTTAAAATTGAAATATACAAAGAGTCAAAACAAATACATAAGGAACAAATCACAGCGCCGTTGGACCAATTAGATTAATCTAATGCTACTCCATTGCTGACAAACATTGAATAAATATGCTATGTCTTGGACTGGTAGAATCTCGGTGATTAAAATGAACATAGTATCTAGATTATTCTTTCTCTGCAAGCAATAATATATGTGAAAGTAGAGGAACAGTTACATGACATGCAGTGGCTATTATCTCCATGTGCATAGGAAAGGAGGAGAACTAAAGTTAAGGCTTCAGATTTGTATAGGTTCCCAAAATTAGCAGGCGTCACAATCCCCCATATAAAATTATATGTTCAGATATTTCAGCTGAGAGGAATTCTAAACTGGTTGGGACAGAGTCAAGACAAGCATTGATTCCAAATAAAGGAATCATAATACACTGAGAAAGGCCAGGGAGTATAGTTCCATGCATTTCAAGAACATAGAATCTACACTGTTAACAATGATCCATTTACACTATAAACGTCCCTAGATATCTGGGACAAAACTTCAAACAAGCTACTTAATTTCTACCACCCATTGTAGGTAGCTCAGAGTTTAACCCAAAAAATGTATTGGGGTGTGACAGGGCAAAATCCCTCTACTATTCAGACACCTTCCCTTGTTAAACAGCTGTAGTTTATTTACATTGCTCTTCCCACCACCTTTTCTAATCAGAAACCATATTATTTATGCTATCAGTTCTTCCTGGGTCCTCCACCAAGGAGGGAGAAGATCTCTCTACCCAACAATCATCCTGACTCTGCAGTGAAGGAGCTGACCCTGAGGAGCCAAACAGCTTGGCTAACTTTTTTTCCCCCTATATAGCCTTACATTTCCTTGTTCCACTTGTGGCTGGAAACGAATGTGCCAAAACACCACAAGAGAGGCTGGTTTTGCAGTATTGCCTACTCTCCCCCACAACAAGAAGCAGTGTGAAATTTCCAGCTTAGTTTTGCAGATCAGATAAACATGTTCAGTGTTTCATGTGTATACTTTAACTGAGGCTTTGTATATTTTGCGGTTACCCACCATTAGTCTCAATGCACCCCAACCTTGAATTATGGGAAAAACTAAACTTTAGACTGCTTTATATTCAGACCTGAAGAGGAATAAAATACCAAAGAGAGGCATTTTTACATCACAGGCTCACATTTGAATGTTCTCCCTTCCACGCTCTTGCCACTTTCCAGACCATATGGTTGCTATGGAAGAGGGGTGGGCAACTTTTTGGCCCAAGGGCCACATTGGGGTTGTGAAACTGTATGGAGGGCCAGGTAGGAAAAGCTGTACCTCCCCAAACAGCCTGGCCCCTGCCCCTCCCACTTTCTACCCCCTGACTGCCCCCCTCAGAACCCCTGACCCATCCAACCCCTCCTGCCCCTTGTCCCCTGACCACCCCCTCCCAGGACCCCCCATCCAACCCCCCTGCTCCCTGTCCCCTGACTGCCCTGACCCCTAGCCACACCCCTGACAGGCCCCCCAGGACTCCCAAACCATCTAACCCCTCACTCCTTGTCCCCTGACCACCCACTCCTGGGACCCCAGTCCCTAACTGTCCCCCCCCCAGGACCCCACCCCCTATCCAACCCCTCCTTCTCCCTGTCCCCCCTTTCCCGGGACCCCCCACCACCCTGGGACCCCATCCCCTATCCAACCCCTCCTGCTCCCCGTCTCCTGACCGCTGCGCCCCCCCCAAGCCCCTGCCCCATCCAACCGCTCCCTGTCTCCTGACTGCCTCCTGGGACCTCCTGCCCCTTATCCAACCCCTCCTCCCCCCTCTCCCTTACCATGCTGCTCAGAGCGGCAGGACAGGCTTCTTGGAAAGCCTGGGGGGTGGGCAGGTGCAAGCCGAACTACCCACGCGGTGGCATGGCTGTGGGGGAGGGGGAACAGCGGGGGAGTGGCCGCGGGCTAGCCTCCCCAGCCGGGAGCTCAGGGGCCGGGTAGGACAGTCCTGTGGGCTGGATCTGGCCCACCTCTGCTCTAGAACCATAACTTGGAATTTCTTTTATTTGTATGTATTCAGAAAGTAATGAAGAAAAAATGGCTCTACCTTATTGAAGAGATCTGCTGCTTCTGTGTCATCCTATAGCACTGGGCCAACATAGTTCACCTATCTGTGACACTTCAGCTCACTGAGATGCAAAATAGTGATTTTACTTGTCTGGCATAACTCAGTGCTAAGTTTCCAAAACACTGAGTGTGAAGGACTCTGACTGGAGTGTGCTGCAGTTACAGGCCAAAGCAGTTTTAAGTCTGTGCTAAGCTGTGCCCTAGGGCAAACCAGCCCATGCAGCCCTTGGGATCTGAGAGTGTGGGTGGAAATGTGGCAGAAAGCCACTCCTTCCCCAGGTGTGCTGTTTCAGCACACCTGAAGATTTGGCTTGATATAGGTGTTGCACTCTTAAAAAAAAAAAAAAAAAGCACACCTCTGCAAATATATCGGAGAATGTCAGACTGTGACAGGCTATTGGCTTTTTAAAAATATTTAAATTGCTTTACTCTCTCCCACTCGGTTTAAGCTTTAATGACCATAGAATCTAAACACAGTTCTATGCATTAATAAGTAACCTCCTTTGTAAACTGAACACCAAAGAACATAACTATCTCAAAAGTGAGAAGCACCCTTTTTATACACATGCAGAATAACTTACTGGGAAGCATTCCTTGAGCTTCACTTATAAATATGCTTTTAAATTTAATAGAAATGCAAGACTCAAGCTATGTAATTTGCAACTGATGTGCCTTTCTACTGTTTTTCTAGTCCATGGTACTTTCATCATATATAATGTTTCATTTAACATGTGAGTGGGCCTATTCTGCCTTGGATAGAGTCCTCTGGCACTTACATTCAGCTGAGTTGGAGATGTGGTGATAGAGGAGTCACCCTCGTGGTTGGTTTGGCTTCTGCAGATTAGTTATAGGTCTGCAATGCTGGGAATGGGTGACTGAGAGGGGGAAGAGCTGATATGTATTTATTTATGTGCAAAAAAATGTCTTAAATGACTTGGAACCCTCAAGCTGTGCAAATAGCTAACTGAAGCAATGGTGTGATTTTATTACTGTGCCTCCACCCCATCTTTCCATTATGACTATTATTTTTATTATTTATTTGTGTTACTGTAGCCTGTAGGAGCCCTAGTCCTCGCCAGGGATCCCGTTGTGCTAGGTGCTGTACAAACAGAGCAAAAAGACAATTCTTGACCCAAAGAGCTGACAGTCTATGTTTATGTTTTGCCTTAACCTGTGGTAACTTGTCTTTAACTAGATTGGAAGCATTTTGGGAAAGCGGCTGCATTTTCCTACAGCTCCTAACACAATGGGGCCTCATCTTGCATGGAATCTTTGGGCGCTACAGCCATCTCTTTTAGTACGGTGTAACCCATTGCCAGTATATATTGTGATTATTTCCATTCAGAACCTTGGGCCAGAGCCTGAACTGGTGTCCATTGTCACAGCTCCATTGGCTTCAATCGAACTATGACAATTTACACCTGTTGAGGATCTGGCCCCCTGCTCTTTAGTGTATCTATAATACCATGATAACTTTCCTGTCACATAGCAGGTTATCTGTTCACTAATATCACATGCCCAATGAAGTACCGGATGCTCAGCTAAGGTTTGGCTTTCACAGGGGCAAATTGTACAAGCCTCTCTCAGCCGGCACACCAATTGATTGAATTGGGAAGTTGGTCTGAGTGAGAAGGGATAGCAGGGTCTGTTTCACACTCAGTAAACGTTGCCATTTCATTGATTTTACATGACAAATT
Organism: Caretta caretta; assembly: GCF_965140235.1. Lineage (NCBI taxonomy): Eukaryota > Metazoa > Chordata > Testudines > Cheloniidae > Caretta > Caretta caretta. Next base: position 117,943,470 of record NC_134206.1, on the reverse strand, counting down.
GGAGGCAACTGTAAGTTTTATCCTCTCTTTTTTTAAACACAGTTTTGGCACATGAGGCTCAGTGTTCCCGGCTGCAGGCTGTTTTGTTAGACATACACTGAAAATGAGCTAGGCTGTTAAATGGTTGATGCGCTACAGTGCGGGTACTACACTATGCCGCTGTGAATCAAATCTGGGTTGTAAACATTGTTAAGGAATTTATCATCATCCCTCTTTCCTCAGTTAAACTTCCAGTGTCCTTATTTTCAGCCCTTTCCTGAGCGAAGAGATTTGGCTGATCAAAAGATGTAAATATTGAACACAATTGCTGGCTATGCCTGCTAAGCTGCAAAGCTTTGTAATCCTGTCCCAAGCCCTAATGCATTCTAGCTGATGAACAGAGCTGCCAGTTGCCTCAGGACAATAGTCTGTATTGGAGTTTGGATCTTGCGCTGGGGTGTGTGCGTTCCAACTCTAATTACAGTACATTGTAACAGACAAGTATCTGTCGTTATGACCCGAGTGTCTTATGTTAAGCAGGATGGAGGAGGATCTTCTCATACTGGTATTTCCTTTCCCACACTGCTTTATGAATACCACTCTTGCTTTGTTTGTTTAGTTGCTTAACACACTTTCCTATGTACAGAGGGCTAGAATTGTGGCTTCTAGCTGCAGTCCCAGACTGGGGGCATTGTGGAGCAATGCTGCCCCAGAGGGAGCACCAGTAGGCTTTGGGACTCAGGCAAGAAAAAGTCCTCTTGGAGACTAGAAGTGAGCAGAGGGAGTGTACACACTGCTATGCCCCAGAAAGAACATTCACCTGCCAGGCAGCTCAGTAGTGATAACGTGCTAAAAGCACAGCAGTGGTATGGCACAGTAGAGTCCAATGTACATCAGAAGAAAATTGTTATAGAACAACGATGGTGCCCAGTTGCTGAAACATAATCCATAGAGGTGTGCAGGCGGGGAACAGGCAGGGCAAACTCTTTGCAATGGCAGGCTGAGCTGATACCTGCCACTTGGCATGGGCCACATTCAACAAAAGTGGGTAAAACCGAAATAGATTGTGGCTTGGTCTACACTAGAGTTAGGTCAACATACGGCAGCTTACGTTGACTTAATTATGTCAATGTGCACATTACAGTCTTGCTCCCACCAGTGTAAGTGCCCTACAACACTGATGTCATAAAGCCATCTCCAGAAGAAGCATAGGGCTTATGTTGGTGTAGTTAGGGTGACACAGTGTCCCCACAGATGCTGGTTACTTACATGGGCTGCTAGCTGTCATTCTTGTCAATTTCACAGCTCTATGCTGGAGAAGTGAAATTGAGAAGAAAGCTTCCTGCTCCCAACCAGCCTGTGCCCACTCCACTCCCTGCAGGGAGCCCGGCTGCCCCTGGACTGCTCCCTGCTGCTGCCTGGGCTCCCCACGCCCTGTTCTAAGCCAGACTGTGCTCACCAGGCTCCCTGCTACCAGCTGGGCTGCTGCCTGGAGGCTTCCGGCTCCCTGCTCCATGCGGGGAGCCCTGGTGCTGCCCTGCTGCCCCCCAGGTTCTTGGCTCCCCACTATGGAAGCCAAGGTGCCTCCCAGGCTTTTGGCTCCCCACTACAATCGGGCACCCGACAGCAAGGAGGGAGCCCAAGGTGCAGCCTGGGTGGGATTGGGGAGCAGGGAGCCTGGTGGGCGCTGCCTGGTAGCCTCCATCTCCTCACTCTCTCGGGGGAGCCCAGTGGCTGTACCGAGGCTTGCTGCTCCTTGCTGGGAGCCTGGAAGCTGTCCAGACTCACAGCCGGGGTTCCGGCTGCGGTGGGGAGCCGAGACCTGGGAGGGGTGGGCAGCCGGGCTACCAGTGGCGGGGAGCCAAGAGCCAGGGGAGGGGGCAGCTGGGCTGTTGGTGGAGAGCTGCATGTGGAGCTGAGAGCCCGGGCTCTCACCCCCACCCCTACTGCCCCTCTTAAGTCAGCGGAAGTGCTCCTGGTGAAGACGCACACCGTTGACAGAAGGAAGGTAGTGTGGACATGAATTACTGCGAATTACTTACCTTTCTAGCGTAGACATGCCCAAAGATAAACCAATTGGTAATATATTCATGCTTTGACTATTTGAAGTTTCCTTTCTTTGACTTGCCAGGTTGGGGTATCTATTCTCCAGCTGTAAGTAAGCATTTTTCAGTGCCATTTCCCCTCACCTGGACACGTAGTAGCTTATGCCTATCCACACCTCTAAAACTTACCAAGTAGTTCTATGCTTGTACATGAGGTTTTTCTGGATTGCTGCACCTGTGCCTGGACTCCAGGGGTGTGATCTGTAGCGTGCACCAGTGTGTTGAGCTCGAACTCCACTGTATTGACTATACAGGGTGTGTTGCACTCTACAAATCTCACCTCTACTATGTAGACTCTGGGGTCATGCAGACAAGCCCAAAGGTTCTTGGGAAGTCCATGGGCCAGATGAAACTGTTGTGTGGGCTGTGTCCGGCCCATGGGTTTTACCTTTGACATCTCTGCATTTATAAAAACACTCTGAAAAATTATTGCTGCTCTGTAGAGCTGGCTTTCTACTTCAATTAGAAAAATAGAATGTTGATTTATGGGAATGAAAAGCTACTTTTTCCTAAACCACTGATCTAATCTTTCAGTCTTCCTGTTATTTAATAAAGGCAAGGTCCAGATATGTGGCAATCTGATGTTACGTGTGCGCATCAGTCAACAAATCTGTAACTTAATTTTCCTGTTGTGAGCATTTAACTTTGACATCGATTGTTTTTTCTACCAGATAAGAAAACACTGTTGTGAATTGGGTTAGGGTGAAACATTGTTATGGGTTGGGTTAATATACCGTTGAGGCTGTTAGTAGATTCACAACTCATAACTGTAAACGTAAGCCCTACCTAAGATAAACATGTGAGAATCTGCCCAGGAGCTTTTGGACTGCTTATTGTTTTGGGTAGGTGTGCGTGGGAGTGTGAGAGAACACACAGATCCTGAGGTCACAGACAGGAACAGAGAGAGAGAGAGGCAGACAAAAAAACAGAGGCAGTAAGAGAGGCAAGCAGGGGGCCTATTAAGCACAGAGTGACGCTGGAAAAAGCTAGAGAGAGCGCTTTTGGGTCTGGTGTTGGCTAAAGAAGTTTGGGGCTGTAAGCTAAACACCTGCTCCATTTGTTCTTGGTTCCTTCTGCATTCAGAGACTTTGTACCTTCTTTGTGAATAAACAAAACAGCTTCAAAGAAATATCTGATTTTCACCAATTTCTACTTCCCAATGGAACATTCCCAGAGCCCCAGACTTTGACTAGCTGCTTGGCTCAAAAGGGCAAAAATATATTTAATTCTCCTTGGGCAAAAATTAAGAACAAAACCAAAAAAGCTGATGGATTAGTTTTAGAGGAATTTTAATCTCCTTCACTCTCAAAAAAAGAAAGCAACGAAAGGAATGCAGTAACGCTGTGATGAAGTGTTCATGTTGCATCTTGTTTGCACAGACAAAGTATAATTTACATAGAATAAGTTTGGTTCTAGTTCTTTCTGGGCAAATGTCCCAGACATTCAGTTTCAGCAGTTACATATCTGTGCCCTCTTAGCTTTCACCTGTAGTGTGTTTTTATAAAAGCATTCGCAAGGATGCAGAAATTGGACCGGATATGGAAGGGGGTTGCTGCAGAATGTTCTATATGTTCACTCCCTTCAGTCTTAGACCCTTGGGGAATGTTTAATGATAGTGGGATGAGTGGGAAGGACAAAACCGTGGTTCCATGTGAAAGGTAAGTAAGAAGGGCATGTTGTGTTTAATGGACGTACACATATAGGGTACATGGTGTCAGTCATGAGCGCCCACAGCTGTGCCGGCCCAGTCATCAGGCAGCCAATGAGTGCAACTGGGCCACAGCAGAACCATCTGATTGGCTAAGGCAAAGCAGCTCTTAAGCCCAGAAGCTGCAGAAGATCAGTGGCTACTCAACACATATGTCTGTGGATACTTTGATTTCCTGTACTTGCCTAATTCCAAGCCCTGCTCTTGCACTGCTCCACTCTAGATACTGCCCTGCACCCAGCCTTGCTCCAGCCTAGACCTTGTCCTACACTTGGCCTTGTTCCAGTCCTGTCCCAGCCTTGCTCCTGCCTCAGAATGAGCCCTGCTCCTGTCTTCCCTGACTCCAGGTATTCTGCTTCTGACCCATGGTTATTTGAGTCCTGGCTCCAACTCTCTCTTGACCCTTGGCTTTAGCATTTGGACTCTGGCTTTGGTTCTGACCTTTGGCTCCCATCCTGGCTCTGACTGCTTTCACCTTGGTCATTAGCGTTTGGTCTCAGACTACTAGGCCTGACTCCTGCTCTAACCATTAGGACCAACTGCCTATGACCCAGTCTCCTGGGACATGGATACTGGAGATTTTTGAGATCCTGAACACAATGAGGGGGAGGTCCAGGCCTCCATGGCCCCTGTCCAGAGCTGGGTGGCATAACTGTGGAACAGTTATGATGGAGGGGCAGCCAGGTCAAATTTGAATGAGTAGCAGTATGATCTGGTGCTTGGGATTGGGGGGGAACTTTTCTGCAGTTCTTCTGGCACCCCTGATAGGGTAGGACAATTGCACCAACTTGTTTCTCTGGGTCTCTCAACCCTCCCCTTTACAGGGTGGATATACCTACCAGCCAACCTTTGCAAACAAAAACCAGGTAGTCTATTTTACATAAATTTGCATAAATTCAAACATGCTGCCCATTTGTCCTCATAATGCTCACATCAGACATCTCAACTAGCATTCATTCCACAACTGCTTTCGCTACATCCTATCTTCCACCCACACATTCATTTACACACACATTCCCAAGACACAACTTGCTCCACCATGTACCTCCATGTATTCCAGTCTCCCCTAACCACATATTCAATGCCCATCCTGAATCAAAATAGCCTCTCACCCTGTGCACCCAGTCACACACTCCACACCTACATGGGGAGGCAGAAGGCACTAGGTGGCCCGTGGTACATGGGTGGGGGCAGAGGTCACATAGGGATGATGGGGATGAATATGGGGATACTGGGGTGTGTGTGGGGGGGTGCTGAAGTCAGAGGTGCATGTGGGTGCAGGGCACATGAGCAGAGAGAGCAGGGAGCAGCTGCTCCCCAGTAGAGTCTGAGATCCAAGGGCTGAAGCTTCACTCCTCTCAGCTCTCTGTTTACACAGCTGGGGGAGGTGGGGCAATGCTCCAGCCTGCTACACAGGCTGATGGATTGATCTGTCCATCAGCCCGTATAGAAGCTCTGTTTGGCTCTCCTACTGAAGGAGATGGGTGCATGGGAAAGCCAGTCAATCAGAAAAGAATTCTCTGTAGGCTAGGATTTTTCCCTCCTCATCTCTGCAAGGGTCTGAAAACATGTAGTCGACTGGGGAGAACCTGTAGAGTAGCAAGTCTGGATTCAACAATCCAGGTTTTTCCAGACCGAAAGAAGGGTGAATGCATCCGAGCCCATACTTCTGTTACCTTGTAGACCCTTCTGGGTAGGGTGCCTACATGAGCCTCTTCAGAGGTGAGATGATCAGTGTGGATTTCCTGACACTCAACCCTTTCCTTAAAATATTGTATTTGGCAGTGGGGACAGAGCATTAGAGAACAATGATTTTAAAACAGCAAAATATTTAGTCTCCTTTAGCCTTAAACTTCATTACAAGTTAGACAGGCTTCCAACTTAACTTACAGCAGAGCAGCGATGAACCAACTCACAGTTCCTTGGAAAGCAAAGATCGTCCTGTGACACATCCTGATCACAGCTGACAACATGCCCTGATGTCTTCCCACTGGTCTCTGCATGAGAATCTGTCTCAGTCTTAAGTAGAAGAGAGGCTCTGCTGTTCTAGTGGTAATGCATTACCATATTGCTCAATAGTTGCCTTTGTTCCAGGTCTGGGCATGAACTCTCCTGGCGCCACAGACTGGTTTCTAGGTTGTTTTTTTTCCCCCTGGCGGGCTGGAGCATTCAAGTGATGTCTAGCCAGGAGTATACCCTAGTCTTGGCTGCACAATTGTTTGGGCAGTTGGACTCAGTCAGTCTTAATGGATTGTAATCAGTGGTTTGATGACTGTCTCCTTTGTGGGTGCGGGTATTGAAACTGTCTGAGCAGATAGGACCTTTTGTAAGTATGACACACACAAGCTTAGAAATCAAGCAGATACATAATATTTTGGATACAGGTAAAAATATACAATTATCACAGGGCTTAATTTGTTGACTCAGGTCTTATCCCCGGCACCTCTTCTGTCTGTTGTGCAAGGCGTGACCTCATGTTGTATCATGCATGCAAGATGTGGAAGATGACATTGCTTAGAACAAAATAGAGTCCTTCGTGTGGCATGACCTTGCATGTATGGTGTGTGCAAGGTCATGCTAGGTGGAGGATACCATTTTGAGCCTGGCACCTCTCTGTTTCCAGATTAAGCCCTGAGTTAACATAATCTTTGAGTTAACACAATCTGATGAAGTGAGCTGTAGCTCACGAAAGCTTATGCTCAAATAAATTGGTTAGTCTCTAAGGTGCCACAAGTCCTCCTTTTCTTTTTATAATCTATATCGTCACAATGTGTCATAAACGTAAGCACTCAGCCCATCCAAGACATCCAAAAATGTGTGGCACTGGCCTTTAAAATACGTGCTCGAGATCATAAATGATACACACAACAACAAAAACCTAGGAACCTTAAAAAAAAAAAAATAAACAGGAAACTTAAAATGACACAGAGTAAATGCTTCTAATATGAAGTTATCTAGGACTGTACATTCAAGATCTTGCATTTCTGTGGTGCCAATAATTAATACTAATAAACAGTGAGACCACCAAGTTCATGGGGGCGAGAATTAAAGTTGTGTTAAAAAAAATTACCAACTTGATGAAGCACCGTATGTCCTCACGTCCTTACCAACAGAATTGCTGCTGTTTACACCAAGTCTGAATCTGATCACTTAAGACTGTATCAGTCTCAGCACAAGAGTTGTTTACATTTTAGTTGAAGGAAGCATTACTTTTTTTTAAAATCACCAAAATAATTTTCTGTTACATGTGGCTTTTTAAATGCAATTTAGAGATTTTTTTTTTACTTCCCTGCACACACACCAACTATAATTCAATCTGTTTAATGAAAAAAAAATCACTGATCTCTGCTTAAATGTCAATATCTGCACAGGGGAATTTTGCTAATTCCCAGTATCAGTGAAACATTCATTTTTAAATTCAAACCATCACGGTTAAAAGGAAGATGGTTGTGGAACTATTATCCTCTCAAATTGCCTTCAAGGTGATGGATGATACTATTTTAGACTTTTTGGACACGTTTCTCAAAGGTCTTTAGGTGCCTCACCCCTAGCTTTGAGGATCGGGGCCTTTGTGATTTATTTGATATAGTCTAGCCCAAAAGTTTAACTCAACACTTAATGTTCAGTTAATTGTTTCAATTTTATGCAGTTCATACACATTCTATACAGCTGCCTATGCCTCCTGGACAGCTTTTTTTGTAGTTGTCAGCCCTTCCTACGATTTAAAACTAAGGTTTCAAACCCTGAGCTGTATCAAATAGTCTCTGTGTTCTGCTTTGAAGACGGGTTACTTTTAGTGAATTATTTTGGAAAAGACAAAGAAAAAAAACCTTAGAACAACTCTCCAGGTATTCAGAACCCATTATTTTTCACAGTAGTCATTATACTAACATAGGATATTAACAACTAGAGATCTGCTTGGTAATAAATACACCCAATTGTGTGCCACCAAAGGAGTTTCTATGTTACACAAAGATACTTTGGGTGAAATTCTGGTTTTGGTGAAATAAATGGCAAAACTCTGGTTGGCTTCAACAGGACCAGGATTTCACCCTTTTATATATAAGGTGCGCAAAGTTACTTTAGGATCCAGAAATAGTTTCTGGATCCTAAAGAGAGCTGAATTAAGGTAGCACAGGCAATCTTAATTCTGGCATTTCCTACTTTTGAGTGCTTGACTTTGCAGCCTTAATACTGTTCTTTTAATATGCTTGTTCAGAAAACACCCACTTGAGTCATCAGCTGGGTTGGAACCTTTATATCCACTGCACAGATCTCTGCTGCTTGAGCTAATGGAGTAACTGATGGCAGTATTGGTTGTAATCCTCTGTGTGGACCAGCATTAGAGGAGGATGAGACACATAATCTGCCATGAGTTTCACAGGTATTTCCTGACAACAAGTGAATGGCAAGACTCATGTCGACACTTACCTCATGTCTACAGGGCATGTTTACACTTACCTCCAGAGCGATCAGTCCAGTGGGGAGGGTCAATTTATCACATCTAGTGAAGACATGATAAATTGACCGCCAAGCACTCTCCTGTCGACTCCAATACTCCACCGGAGCAAGAAGCGTATGCGGAGTCGACGGGGGAGTGGCAGCAGTCGACCTACCGCAATGAAGACACCGCGGTAAGCAGCTCTAAGTATGTTGACTTCAGTTACTCTATTTTCATAGCTGAAGTTGTGTAACTTAAACTGACTTAGCTTGGCCCCCCCGCCCAGTGTAGACCAGGCCTCAGAAATCTCGAGTCTCATTCCAGGTTCTGTAGGGGAGTGTGTTTTAGTGGCCTGTTCCTCTAAGC